>NW_020837946.1:74643573-75131918 GCF_003676395.1 Aethalodelphis obliquidens | reverse complement strand
ATAAAAACACACACATATATATTTATGGTCCCACAAATATTTAACTTTACAAGTAGGAAGAAGATTTATTTCAATACTCTGAAAGATATCGAAGTGCAACTACTTAAGTTTCTTTTCCAAAAATGCTGATAACAGGCTACTTAGTATGAAATATACAGATGCTTCCATTTAGTCCAACATGACTACAGACTTTTCACATCAGAGATATAAAAATAAAACTTTTTATTGTTTTAAAGATAGAACTGTCATTGAAAGAGTAAAGTTGGACTGTAAAAGTTAATGAAGAAATATAGTTATACATTATTGCTTGTGTTTTCTGCCTGTGTTTTCAAAGGAAGTATGTATTTAAGGGGCTGAAGTGAAAGTATTGATACAACTCATAACAACATATGCTTGTTTACTCTTATCTCGGTAATTGATGTGAAACTAAATTTCTTATGTGTTAGCCACTCAAAAACACACGAGATAACAATGCCAATAAAAATGTATGGAAAGATGCTGAGTTTATATTTTGAATATACAAATCTTATGTTTGAGTCAGAGAGTTTTTGACTATTTGATTTGAAAGCCAGAGGAAGGTGAAGCCAAAAAGAAATGAAACAATGACAAAGAATTAAATAGGATTTGAAATTTTCTTGTTTGGTAATAGACATTTTGTGTGTGTGTGTGTGTGTGTGTGTGTTGGGGCTGGAGATGTGCAGGTGGGGATTGGCCCAGCTTTCCTTTCTTCCCTTGGGAACAGTTTTCCCTTTCGAACAGTTTTCCCTTTATGTTGGGCGAATTATTTGAAAACCCAGCTTCTACGTGTGTTTTAAATGAAAGATGGCATTGCCCTGCTTTCCTGGGCACAGTGAGTGGTAGCAGTCTGACTCAGTGTGACAGACAGCCTCCAAGTCGTCCCCCTTGATTCTCACCTCCTGGTTTCCACAGTCCAACATGTTATACCAGAGTTGGTCTGCATTACCAATACAACATGCTGAAGTGACCACATGCTACTTCCAAGATTAAATTACGAAAGTCACTGTGAGTCTCATCTTGGTCCTCCCTTCACTCTCTCTCTCTCTTCCTCTCTCATTATTTGATCAAGCAGAAGTCAGCTGCCATGTTGTGAGCAGCCCTATGATAATATTGCAAGGTAAGAAACAGAAGATTCATTTTGCAATGTCATTCCTGGGTGCCACCTCCACAGTATCAGTCTGAAGCATACGTTCACTTTTTTTGCTTAATGAAATCACACCTATTGAAATACTACTCATTTGTTTCCAAGCTCAGATCAAATGTCATCTCCATATTGAAGTCTACTTGAATCTGTGGACATATATGGCTTAAGAATGGTGCTAATCTCTTTGATATTCTCATCACTATAGTGGACTTGTGGCAGGACTGGGATATTATTTGATCATCTTAACTTTCACATCGTGTTCAGATACCAAACAGAACCTAAAAGAGGAAGGGAGGTAATAAAAGGGAGTATTATTATATTGTTTACACATTCCCTATTTTTATTTCACTTTTTCTATCCATTCATAAAAATGAATATATTTGTCTATTTCAATGCATAAACCTACTAATATGGTTATTTTGATAAAAAGCAACTAGCTATTTGCTAGTTTATTTGCTATAAAATGAAGTCTTCCTCACAATGACATTTCTGGGCACTGGGTATGTGTTACCAGTCTGGTGGACATTCTTTTCCATTTTCACCAGCAGAAATCACATACGTTGAAACCTACCTCTTTTTCCAGCCTTAGATTAAGGGCTGCCTAGATTGTGAAGTCCCCTGAATCCATAATAATGAGACAGATCACTTTGCTTCAAGTTTGAAACTTTGTTTTGTGTTATGAGTTCTATACCTGCATGCCTTCCCTATTTATGCACTCCTTGAAGTCAGTATTAATCATGGTCCTTTTCATGAGTTGTATTAACAGGTAGCTAAATAAAAGTGATTTTTATAAGAATTTCTAATGTTGGTAAAGAATTGATAGAACTAAAATATCACCATGTTATAACCCCATCCACACTGAATTAATAAGCATTAATTAAGTGTTAACCATCAACATTAAAAATGGGGAAATGACCATTTTATTTCCCCTGTAATCTTGCCCAACAGGACCTTTAGTCATGACAAAGGATAAAACCTGAGTCTCATTTAACCTCTGGATCCAGTTGCTAATTTTCAGAAAATACAAAAGATGGAGAAATATATTGAAATCCACTCTGAGTGTGTAGACAGCAAAATCAAGACTGTGGAAAATTCTCTGGGTCAAATAGCTGAATCCTTCAGGAATAAATTGTAGGACATGAAAGAAGTAGATGAGGGATACACTGAATAAGAATTTTTTAAATATTAATTTTTTAAATGAACATGATTGAGCTATATTTTCTAAGAATTCACATTTGTATAATAAAACAAATTTTTAAAAACAAGAAAATAATTACTATAAAAATGATAATAGTTGTTTATGGAAAGAAGGAAGGACTCATGGATATTTAGAAATGCTTCTGGGATGACTGGTAATAATCTGTTTCATGAGCTTGTAGTTACTTGTCCTACAATAATTCTTTAAGCTATACATTTGTTTTGTGGATTTTTCTGTCTGGGATTCATTTTATAATAATACAATTTTTACAAAAAAGAAAAAAGAACATCCATATATAAGAGATTCATACACAGAACTCATCTCTTTCATCAAAAGTTAATTTAAAATTAAACTGTAATATTACAAATTAAATTATTGAACTGTCTACAAATGAAGGACTAAGATGAACTTTGAAATTGCTTTATTTGCTTCATTTTGGAGAAAAATGAAAACTAAACATTCTGAGGTTGATGGAATTAAAGCTGCTTCTTCCAGTTCTAACAGCATATTTCTGGGGGCTTTGTTTCTCTAGTCTTTTGCTCCAAAATTTATAACGTAGTATTCAGTATATTAATCACTAGTACACAGATTTTCAGGGAAAAATAGGTATAGTTTTATAATTTTCTTGTATTTGTTTATGTAATATGTGTTTTAATTATATTTATTTAAATGAAATTTTGTGTCTGTTGCATCTAATAACAAAATGTTATACTTGTATTTCATATCACGTGATTTTTTTTTTTTTTTTTTTTTTTGCTGTATGTGGGCCTCCCAGTGTCGTGCCCCCCCCGCTCCCGTCGCGGAGCACAGGCTCCGGACGCAGGGGCCCAGCCACTCCACGGCATGCGGGACCCTCCCGGACCGGGGCACGAACCCGCGTCCTCCGCATCGGCAGGCGGACCCCCAACCACCGCACCACCAGGGAAGCCCTATCACGTGATTTTTTTAAATTTCACTTTTCTAGTAATCCATTTTTACTGTATTTTAAGAGAATATTGCTTTTCAATGAATTGGAAATTAGAAAGCCTAGTCCTTCATCATAGATACTTTGAGAAGTACTGCCTTTCAACACTTTTAACGTAATTCATAGTGAATATGTTTTTAAATTCAACCCACCAGATCTCATTGCTCAGTATTGCTTCTAAAAATCTCAAAGTGTCCATACAGTTACATTTTCATTTTTATCATGCAAATGTACTTCACTGTTAAGTATATTAGAGTATACTTATCTAATATAATTCAATGGAATTTAGTTTAGTTCTACTAAATTCCTGCTATGTGAAACATACTGAACTAGGCAATGAAGGACAAAATGAATTATTAATAAATTGTCCCAAGTTTTAAGTAGCTTAACACTCCAATATGAAGAATAAGAAAAGTATACAAATTACTATTATATAAGTACAAATAGGATGTATTTTCATACATTTTACCATGTAGGAAGAAATCATATTTTGTCAAGATATCAGGAAAAAAAATTTAACTGAAGAGGACTTTGAAAGACATTGACGGAGAGAAAATTGTTGAAAAGAGCATGAAGAAAATATTTTAATATTTAATGGAGTACTTGCTTTAATAGAAACAGAGACTTAATATAAAATACCATTTGAAAGATACATTATGGAGGACTTTAAATCCCAGGGCTAAATAACTTATTTATTCTTTCAAAAATCAATTGTATTGTTAAGCAAGTCTAAGTCACAGGTTATATGCTAGAAAACTGAGGGTGAGGAAGGGAGGGAGGAAAGGTGAGATTAAAATCACAGAGGTAAATTACCCAAAAAATAGTGTTGAAAGATAATTACAGTCATGGTGATAAATTCTATCATACAGGGAATCATAAGTGTATGAGTATAAAGATGAAAAACATATTCTGCTGGAAGCTTTGATTTGGGTGTTGAAGAAAGAATAAGGGAAAATTAGACAAAGAATAAAAAAATAGTATTATAGGCCAAGGGGAGATCATTCATTTATTCCACCATATAGTTACCATTTTTTGAACTCCTACTAAATGTTAGATGTTTGACACTTACCTCTTTACATATAAATGGGAATATACAGGATAAAATTTTTTGTGCCTGACTTCCTTTACTTAATATGATGTTTATGAAACTCATCTATGTTATGACATATAGCTGCAGTTTATTTGTTTCCACTGATGGATGGTATTCTTTCATATGAATATACCACAATGTATTTACCTATTCTACCACTGTTGTTCCTTTGGAGGTATGACTGATGCTGCAATGACAAACATTCTTGTAATGCCTTTTGTTACACATTTACATGAGTTTCTGTTGGATATAAACATGGGAGTGTAATTCCTGGATCAAAATTTGTGCATGGTGAAAGTTCATATTATAAGACTGTTTTCCAAACTCATATTAACTGATGCTCCCACCAGCATCAGTTGAGAGTTCTCACTGTTCCAACACCTTGCTGATATTTAGTATTGCCATTCTGCTTAATTTAAGCCACTTTGACATGTGAATACTAAAATGTCATTGTGGTTTTATTTGCATTTCACTGATTACTAATATGTCTGGGCATTGTTTATATGATTATTAACTATTTGAACTTCTTCTTTTGTGAAGTGGCTTTTCAACTAATGCCATTCTTGGAAAGAGAAAAGTCTAGTGAGGAACAGATCTGACACTATGAGAAATATAATGAGATTTCTTTGAAAGACCCTAGTTTGAGTAACTAGGAAGATATCCAGCAGAGTGTCGAATCAAAGTTTGAGAGAAAAGGCAGAAATGACTCCTAAATCTTTGCAAAGATGGAGAAGAAAAAGTCAACAACACAAGTGGAGAGAAGTTAGAACAGAAATATTATTTTGCATAGAGATAAGAACAAAGGAAGATACCACAGACAGATTCTGTGATAGAAAAATTATTAATGAGAGGTGGGATCAAGATGACAGAGTAGGAAGATCCTGAGCTCTCCTCATCCCACAGACACATGAAAACTACATCCAGAACAACTCTCTGAGAACGACCTGAACACTAGCAGAACAGCTCTTCTACAATTAAAGACATATAGAAAAAACACATTGAGATGGGTAAGAGGGGCAGAGAAATAATCTAGTCTAGACCCACAACCCCCAGCAGGTGATCCACAAGTGGAAGGGATATCACAAACTCAGAGGTCCTCCCTAAGGAGTAAGGGTTGGGGCCCCACATTGGGCACTCCAGTCCTGGGGACCAGCAATGGTAAGATAACCCCCCCCTTAACTGGTTTTGAAAACCATTGGGGATTATGACTGAGAGAATAGGAGGTCTGTAAGAAATCAAGACTGCACTCTTAGAGTGCTTGTGAACAAACTCTAAGTCCCAGCAGAGATGCAGCAGATTGAATAGTCCCTGGCACTCTAGATGGCCTGCTAAGACCATTACAGCATGCCCCCCTTCCCCCACACACATACAACTCTTCTCCAGCCCCCAGCACCAAGGTGGTGCCCCTGCTACACCTCAGAAGAAGTCCCTGCCCATGATGGGCTCCAGCACTCTCTCCAAGGCAGCAGTTCCCGTGCACCTCAGGAAACTCCTGGCCCACACCTGCTTTAGCTCCAGCACTCCAGCCAAAGCAACTGGGCAGTTGCAGTCTGTATAGGGAAACTCCTAACAAGGACATGCCTTTAAGACCTGGAGAGGTAAGTGTTTTGACTAATTCATGGACACAAACACAGAAATTCCAACTAAATGAGAAGGTAGAGGAATATATGGTCCAAATGAAAAAAAAAAAAAAAAAGATAAAAGTGCAGAAAAAACTCTAATGAAATAAAGGCAAGTTACCCAAAAGAGTTCAAGGCAATGATCAAAAAAATGCTAACTGAACTCAGAAGAATGGAGAAACACAGTGGGAGTTTCAACAAAGAATTAGAAAATATTAAAAAAAAAATCAAAGCTGAAGAATATAATAACTGAAATGAAAAAGACACTAGATGGAATCAACAGCAGATAGATTAGACAATACAAAAGAACATATAACTAACCTGGACTTAAGGAGGATGAAATGCTTCCAAAATTATTCTACAAGGCCAGCATTACCCTCAAAACAAAACCAGACAAAAGCACTACAAAAAAGAAAATTACAGGCTAATATCCATGATGAATGTAGATATAAAAACCTCAACAAATTATTACTAAACCAAATTTAAAACTACATTAAAAGAGACGCCCTCAGGCGACCTACATGCAGAGGCAGGTCCAAATCCAAAGCTGAGCCCTGGGAGCTGTGAGAACAAAGGAGAGAAAGGGAAATCTCTCTCAGCAGCCTCAGGAGCAGTGGATTAAATCTCCACAATCAACTTGATGTACCCTGCATCTGTGAAATACCTGAATAGACAATGAATCATCCCAAATTGAGGAGGTGGACTTTGGGAGTAAGATATATTATTTTTTCCCCTTTTCCTCTATTTGTGAGTGTGTATGTATATGCTTCTGTGAGAGATTTTGTCTGTATAGCTTTGCTTTCACCATTTGTCCTAGGGTTCTGTCCGTCTGGATTTTTGTTGTGTTTTTTTTTTTTAATTTTTAAAATTTTTTCTTAATAATTAGTTTTTATTTTAATAACTTTATTTTATCTTACTTTATTTTATTTTATCCTCTTTCTTTCTTTCTATTTTTTCTCCCTTTTATTCTGAGCTGTGTGGATGAAGGGCTCTTGGTGCTCCAGCCAGGAGTCAGATCTGTGCCTCTGAGGTGGGAGAGCCAACTTCAGGACACTGGCCCAAAAGAGACTTCCCAGCACCACGTAATACCAAGTGGCAAAAATCTCCCAGAGATCTCCATCTCAACACAAAGACCCAGCTTCACTCAACGATCAGCAAGCTACAGTGCTGGACACCCTATGCCAAACAACTAGCAAGACAAGAACACAGCCCCATCCATTAGCATAGAGGCTGCCTAAAATCATAATAAGCCCACAGACACCTCAAAACACACCACCAGACGTGGACCTGCCCACCAGAAAGACAACTTTTGTCTCATCCACCAGAACACAGGCACTAGTCCCCTCCACCAGGAAGCCTACACAATCCACTGAACCAACCTTAACCACTGGGAACAGACACCAAAAACAATGGGAACTACGAACCTGCAGCCTGAAAAAAGGAGACCCCAAACACAGTAAGATAAGCAAAAGGAGAAGACAGAAAAACACACAGCAGATGAAGGAGCAAGGTAAAAACCCACCAGACCTAACAAATGAAGAGGAAATAGGCAGTCTACCTGAAAAAGAATTCAGAATAATGACAGTAAAGATGATCCAAAAGCTTGGAAATAGAATAGAGAAAATGCAAGAAACATTTAACAAGGACATAGAAAAACTAAAGAGGAAACAAGCAATGATGAACAACACAATAAATGAAATTTAAAATACTCTAGAAGGGATCAATAGCAGAATAACTGAGGCAGAGGAACGGATAAATGACCTGGAAGATAAAATAGTGGAAATAACTACTGCAGAGTAGATAAAGAAAAAAGAATGAAAAGAATTGAGCACAGTCTCAGAGACCTCTGGGACAACATTAAATGCACCAACATTCGAATTATAGGGGTCCCAGAAGAAGAAGAGAAAAAGAAAGGGACTGAGAAAATATTTGAAGAGATTATGGTTGAAAACTTCCCTAATATGGGAAAGGAAATAATCAAGTCCAGGAAGCACAGAGAGTCTCATACAGGATAAATCTAAGGAGAAATATGCCAAGACACATATTAATCAAACTATCAATAATTAAATACAAAGAAAAAATATTAGAAGCAACAAGGGAAAAACAACAAATAACACACAAGGGAATCCCCATAAGGTTAACAGCTGATCTTTCAGCAGAAATTTTGCAAGCCAGAAGGGAGAGGCAGGACATATTTAAAGTGATGAAGGAGAAAAACCTACAGCCAAGACTACTGTACCCAGCAAGGATCTCATTCAGATTTGATGGAGAAATTAAAACATTTACAGACAAGCAAAAGCTGAGAGAGTTCAGCACCATCAAACCAGCTTTACAACAAATGCTAAAGGAACTTCTCTAGGCAAGAAACACAAGAGAAGGAAAAGACCTACAATAACAAACCCAAAACAATTAAGAAAATGGAAATAGGAACATACACATCGATAATTACCTTAAATGTAAATGGATTAAGTGCTCCCACCAAAAGACACGACTGGCTGAATGGATACAAAAACAAGACCCGTATATATGCTGTCTACAAGAGACCCACTACAGACCTAGGGACACATACAGACTGAAAGTGAGGGGATGGAAAAATATATTCCATGCAAATGGAAATCAAAGGAAAGCTGGAGTAGCAATTCTCATATCAGACAAAATAGACTTTAAAATAAAGACTATTACAAGAGACAAAGAAGGACACTACATAATGATCAAGGGATTGACCCAAGAAGATAAAACAATTGTAAATATTTATGCGCCAAACATAGGAGCACCTCAAAACATAAGGCAAATACCAACAGCCATAAAAGGTGAAATCGACAATAACACAATCATAGTAGGGGACTTTAACACCCCACTTTCACCAATGGACAGATCATCCAAAATGAAAATAAATAAGGAAACACAAGCTTTAAATTATACATTAAACAAAATGGACTTAATTGATATTTATGGGACATTCCATCCAAAAACAACAGAAAACACTTTCTTCTCAGGTGCTCATGGAACATTATTCAGGATAGATCATATCTTGGGTCACAAATCAAGCCTTGGTAAATTAAAGAAAATTGAAATCATATCAAGTATCTTTTCTGACCACAACGCTATGAGACTACATAACAACTACAGGAAAAGATCAGTAAAAAATACAAACACATGGAGGCTAAACAATACACTACTTAATAACCAAGACATCACTGAAGAAATCAAAGAGGACATCAAAAAATATCTAGAAACAAATGACAATGGAGACACGATGACCCAAAACCTATGGGATGCAGCAAAAGCAGCACTAAGAGGGAAGTTTATAGCAATACATTCCTACCTTAAGAAACAGGAAACATCTCAAGTTAACAAACTAACCTTACACCTAAAGCAATTAGAGAAAGAAGAATAAAAATACCCCAACGTTAGCAGAAGGAAAATAATCTTGAAATTCAGATCAGAAATAAATGAAAAAGAAATGAAGGAAGTGATAGCAAAGATCAATAAAACTAAAAGCTGGTTCTTTGAGAAGATAAACAAAATTGATCAGCCATTAGCCAGACTCATCAAGAGAAAAAGGGAGAAGACTCAAATCAATAAAATTAGAAATGAAAAAGGAGAAATCACAACTGCCACCGCAGAAATACAAAGGATCATGAGAGATTACTACAAGCAACTCTATGCCAATAAAATGGACAACCTGGAAGAAATGGACAAATTCTTAGAAATGCACAACCTGCCAAGACTGAACCAGGAAGAAATAGAAAATATGAACAGACGAATCACAAGCACTGAAATTGAAACTGTGATTAAAAATCTTCCAACAAACAAAAGCCCAGGACCAGATGGCTTCCCAGGCGAATTCTATCAAACATTTAGAGAAGAGCTAACACCTATCCTTCTCAAACTCTTCCAAAATATAGCAGGGGGAGGAACACTCCCAAACTCATTCTATGAGGCCACCATCACCTTGATACCAAAAAACCAGACAAAGATGTCACAAAGAAAGAAAACTACAGACCAATATCACTGATGAACATAGGTTCAACTAAGTACTAGAAAACATAATCCAACATCACATTAAAAGGATCATACACCATGATCAAGTGGGGTTTATTCCAGGAATGCAAGGATTCTTCAATATACGCAAATCTATCAATGTGATAAACCATATTAACAAATTGAAGGAGAAAAACCATATGATCATCTCAATAGATGCAGAGAAAGCTTTTGACAAAATTCAACACCCATTTATGATAAAAACCCTGCAGAAAGTAGGCATAGAGGGAACTTTCCTCAACATAATAAAGGCCATATATGACAAGCCCACAGCAAACATCATCCTCAATGGCGAAAAACTGAAAGCATTTCCACTAAGATCAGGAACAAGACAAGGTTGCCCACTCTCACCACTCTTATTCAACATAGTTTTGGAAGTTTTAGCCACAGCAATCAGAGAAGAAAAGGAAATAAAAGGAGTCCAAATCAGAAAAAAAGAAATAAAGATGTCACTGTTTGCAGATGACATGATCGTATACATAGAGAATCCTAAAGATGCTACCAGGAAACTACTAGAGCTAATCAATGAATTTGGTGAAGTAGCAGGATACAAAGTTAATGCACAGAAATCTCTGGCATTCCTATACACTAATGATGAAAAATCTGAAAGTGAAATTAAGAAAACACTCCCATTTACCATTGCAAAAAAAAAGAATAAAATATCTAGGAATAAACCTACCTAAGGAGACAAAAGACCTGTATGCAGAAAATTATAAGACACTGATGAAAGAAATTAAAGATGATACAAATAGATGGAGAGATATACCATGTTCTTGGATTGGAAGAATCAACATTGTGAAAATGACTCTACTACCCAAAGCAATATAGAGATTCAATGCAATCCCTATCAAACTACCACTGGCATCTTTCACAGAACTAAAACAAAAAATTTCACAATTTTTATGGAAACACAAAAGACCCCGAATAGCCAAAGCAATCTTGAAAATGAAAAATGGAGCTGGAGGAATCAGGCTCCCTGACTTCAGACTATACTAAAAGCTACAGTAATGAAGACAGTATGGTACTGGCACAAAAACAGAAATAGAGATCAATGGAACAGGATAGAAAACCCAGAGATAAGCCCATGCACATATGGTCAGCTTATCTTTGATAAAGGAGGCAAGAATATACAGTGGAGAAAAGACAGCCTCTTCAATAAGTGGTGCTGGGAAAACTGGACAGGTTCATGTAAAAGTATGAAATTGGAACACTCCCTAACACCATATACAAAAATAAACTCAAAATGGATTAAAGAGCTAAATGCAAGGCCAGCCGCTATCAAACTCTTAAAGGAAAACATAGGCAGAACACTCTATGACATAAATCACAGCAAGATCCTTTTTGATCAACCTCCTAGGGAAATGGAAATAAAAACAAACAAACAAAAAAAAGAAATGGGACCTAATGAAACTTAAAGGCTTTTGCACAGCAAAGGAAACCAAAAACAAGACCAAAAGACAAACCTCAGAATGGGAGAAAATATTTACAAATGAAGCAACTGACAAAGGATTAATCTCCAAAATTTACAAGCAGCTCATGCAGCTGAATATCAAGAAACAAACAACCCAATCCAAAAATGGGCAGAAGACCTAAATAGACATTTCTCCAAAGAAGATATACAGATTGCCAACAAACACATGAAAGGATGTTCAACATCATTAATCATTAGAGAAATGCAAATCAAAACTACAATGAGATATCACCTCACACCGGTCAGAATGGCCATCATCAAAAAATCTACAAACAATAAATGCTGGAGAGGGTGTGGAGAAAAGGGAACCCTCTTGCACTGTTGGTGGAATGTAAATTGATACAGCCACTGTGGAGAACAGTATGGAAGTTTCTTAAAAAACTGGATAGAACTACCATATGACCCAGCAATCCCACTACTGGGCATATACCCCGAGAAAACCATAATTCAAAAGGAGTCATGTACCGCAATGTTCATTGCAGCTCTATTTACAATAACCAGGACATGGAAGCAACCTAAGTGTCCATCAACAGTTGAATGGATAAAGAAGATGTGGCACATATATACAATGGAATATTACTCAGCCATAAAAAGAAACAAAATTGAGTTATTTGTAGTGAGATGGATGGACCTAGAGTTTGTCATACAGAGTGAAGTAAGTCAGAAAGAGAAGAAAAAATGCGGTATGTTAACACATATACATGGAATCTGAGGGAAAAAAAAAACTCATGAAGAACCTAGGGGTAAGACAGGAATAAAGACACAGACCTACTAGAGAATTTACTTGAAGATATGGGAGGGGGAAGGGTAAGCTGTGATAAAGTGAGAGAGTGACATGGACATATATACACTACGAAATGTAAAATAGATAGTTAGTGGGAAGCAGCCACATAGCACAGGGAGATCAGCTTGGTGGTTTTTGACCACCTAGAGGGGTGGGATAGGGAGAGTGAGAGGGAGGGAGACACAAGAGGTGAGAGATATGGGAACATATGTGTATGTATAACAGATTCACTTTGTTATAAAGCAGAAACTAACCTACCATTGTAAAGAAATTATACTCCGACAAAGATGTTAAAAAAATAAATAATTTTAAAAATTAAATAAATAAAAAAAGTAAAAATAACTGCCTAATATTACACACACAAAAAAATACATTAAAAGGATCATACACCATGATCAAGTGAGATTAATTCCAGGGATGCACGGATGTTTCGATAATTAGAAATCAATCTATGTGATGCATCATATTAACAAAACAAAGGATATAAATCACATGATTATCTCAATAGATGCAGTTAAAGCATTTGACAAAATTCAGTATCCATTCATGATAAAAGTCTGTCAACAGAGTAGGCATAGAGGTAACTTACCTCAACATAATAAAGGCCATATATGATAAACCCAGAGGTAACATCATAGTCAATAGTGAAAAACTGAAAGCTTTTCCTCTAAGATCAGGAAAAGGCAAGGATGTCCACACTCATGACTTTTATTCAAATAGTATTGGAAGCTCTAGCCATAGCAATCAGACAAGAAAACAAAATAAAAGGCATCCAAATTAGAATAGAAGACATTAAATTCTCAATTTTTGCAGTGGACATGATACTTTGAAATATAAATGCCATAACTGGTGAAAATACTGTATCTTGTGGATGAGGTTTACATGCAAACACCGGAATAATCTCTTTTAGAATTAGTTAATAGATAAGATGAACTCATGGCTATTATTTTTAAGAAAACTAATTCTTTTTTAATAGACCAATGTTTAAAATAATTTTACAAAGTCTTTGGATGAGAATTCTGTCATTCAAAATCTAAACTGTCACAGCCAACTCTTTTCATGTTTGTATATTTCCTTTCCTTTTTTTCCTTTACGTTCCATGTATTTTACTGTTTTTTTAAAAAAAGGTAACATTTGCTTCTGATATTGTTTTGGTAGAATTTGGTATTGTTTGGATACAAAAGAATTTGGAAATACACACACCTATTAGAATGGCCAAAATTTGGAACACTGACAACACCAAATGCTGACAGAGATGTAGAGCAACAGAAGCTCATTTATTGCCAGTGACAATACAAAATAGTACAGCTATTTTTGAAGACAGTTTGGTGGTTTCTTACAAAACTAAACATACTCTTACCACATGATCCAGCAATTGCACTCCTTGGTATTTATCAAGAGGAACTGAAATTTTATGTTGACCCAAACACCTTCACAGAGATGCTTATAGCTGCTTCTTTGTAATTGTGAAAACTTGGAAGCAACAAAAATATCGTTCTAGTCGGTGTTGGATAAATATACTCTACTATATCCAGACAATGGAATATTAGTCAGCACCATAAAGATTTCTTTATTAACTAATCAACTAAAGGTTGCTTTATCAACTAATGAAATGTATGGAGGAAGTTTAATACATATTACTAAGTGAAAGAAGTCAATCAGCAAACTCTACACATTGTATGATTCTAACTATGTGACATTCTGGAAAAGGCAAAATTATCGTGATGCTGAAAAAATGAGCAGTTGCCAGAGTTCAGAGTTGGGAGATGAAGATGAATTGGCAAAGCATGGAGGACTTTTTAGTGTCAAAAAAATACTCTTTATAATGTCTGCCATAATGATGGATACATGTCATTATACATGTGTCCAAACCCATAGAATGTACAACACCAAGAGTAAATCCTCATGTAAACTATGGACTTTGGGTGATAATGATGTATCAATGTGGGCTCATCAATTGTAACAAGTGTACCATAATCATAGGGGGTGTGGATAATGGGGGAGGCTATGCATGTGTGGGGCAAAGGGGAATGTGAGAAATTTCTATACCTTCCCTTCAATTTGGCTGTGAACCTAAAACTTCTCTAACGAAGTCAATAAAAAAATGAACTATGAACAGTTTATTTCCCTCAGGTATTTGTGTACAATTTGAACAGTTATTTATGTTCTAATTGTTGTATGCTATAAGAATTTTTACAGAATAATACAAAATATTCATATTACTAGTCTTTTATAAAGAGTATTTTCTCCTGCTGTTCCATGATTCTTGATGAATTTATTCTGCACTTTTAAGGAACTGTTCCAAATGGCTTACTGTGTTTTTCTGGAATAGAGGAAGGAAAGAAAGCTAAAGACAACAAAAGATTAGACGACTACCTCCCAAGGGATGAAGTCAGACTTCGTTTTTCATGTGATAATTGATCCTTTAATAACTCTTTCATGATGGACTCTTAATTGGGTGTCCCTGAGTGAGACGTTCTGACTGATTTCTGCTAAAAATACTGGGTATATTTTGTACATATCCGCTGATGACTTTTCTCAGTGCTATCATCAGAGTTCATGCACACATTCTTGGAAGTGAAAAATCAAAATTCTTCTGTGCATATAAATGATAGTTCAGCTGGTTGATTGTAGCAGAATGAGGGAACTTGTAAAAATCCATATGACAGCACAGGCAAGGAGTGAGTGCTGACATCTGAGAATAAAATATAAAGAAAGAGCTCAACTTCAAATCTGAAAAAACTGATGAAAGCACATTAAACCTTAAAATCCATGGTTCAAAAACTACTAGAAACTGCATAGTACATTAGAATGAATTGTTTTCAGTAGTTGAAGAAAAACAAATTAAAGTATTGCTAAATAAATTTATTAAGAATAGAGTAGTTAAACCCAAAGCCCAAGTAGAAATTTTCCAAAACAACATTGTTCTTCAAAGTATAGATATTCAACCCAAGTATTCTTCTTTCTGTAAATAGTATCACAATCCAAACAATTGTTCTAGCCCAAACACTAGACATCGTCCTGGATTTCTCTTTCAGTATATAATCCAAAGCTTATTTTAACTGTATTATTTCCAAAATATGTATCAGATATTTCCTTTTAATTTTACCAGGTATTAAATTTTTCCAAACCAGCATATTCCCTCATCTCAACTACTGCACTAGCATCTATGAGAAAGACTGTTAGATCCACCACCTCCAAGACCTATTCTCAGTTTAGAGGAGTTGCCTTACCACAAACCTGTTTTTTATGACACCTGTAAGATAATTCTCACTAAATTGAGGATGAGGTGAATGGATCATGAACATGGACCAGTAAATAGAAAAGTCTAAACCTAAGAATTAAGAACTATTTTGGAATAAGCCCTTTTCTTCTTGATGCTAGTACACGAAAAGAAGTTGAAGCATATAGATCAAAAGCCCAGTAAGATTTTGGAAAAATTCTATTGCTAAAGAAATCACATGTCTGACCTGTGAAAGTCTATGTCTATGTAACCTTAAACACTTTCCTGGTTATCCAAACCGGCACTAGCAGGAAGAGTCAGCAAAGTGTTGTAGACACCAAGAGCATACTCCATGATGTGTTACAGATATTATCACAGAAAATACTGTACAAGGAAGTTTCTCCCTGAGAGCAAACTGGGAACTATGAGACATAATTTTAAAAGTTCCTTTTCTATGCATCTAAGGAACTTACTCTAATCTCAGGGCTGAGATTTCAGCCTGTGTTTCTGTACAGCAGTCTTTTTTTTAAAATATACTTATGTATTTAATTATTTATCTTAATGATTTCTGGGATAATGCAGTAGCATTATTCAGGTTTCTTTTTAACGTGTTTATTGGAGTATAATTGCTTTACAATGGTGTGTTAGTTTCTGCTTTATAACAAAGTGAATCAGTTATACATATATCCCCATATCTCCTCCCTTTTACGTCTCCCTCATGCCCACACTCCCTATCCCACCCTTCTAGCTGGTCACAAAGCACCGAGCTGATCTCCCTGTGCTATGTGACTGCTTCCCACTAGCTATCTATTTTACATTTGGTAGTGTATATATATCCATATATACACTACCACTCTCTCACTTTGTCCCAGCTTACCCTGCCACCACCCCATGTCCTAAAGTCCATTTCTCTAGTAGGTCTGCATCTTTACTCCCATCTTGCTCCTAGGTTCTTCATGACCATATATATTTTTTTCTTTTTTAGATTCTATATATATGTGTCAGCATGCGGTATTTGTTTTTCTCTTTCTGATTTACTTCACTCTGCATGAGAAACTGTTTTGGAATTATGGTTTTCTCAGGGTATATGGCCAGTAGTGGGATTCCTGGATCATATGGTAGTTCTATTTTTAGGTTTTAAAGGAACCTCCATACTGTTCTCCACAGTGGCTGTATCAATTTACATGCCCACCAACAGTGCAAGAGGGTTCCCTTTTCTCCACACCCTCTCCAGCATTTATTTTTTCTAGAATTTTTGATGATGCCCATTCTGACTGGTGTGAGATGATATTGCATTGTAGTTTTGATTTGCATTTCTCTAAGGATTAATGATGTTGAACATTCTTTCATGTGTTTGTTGGCAATCTGTATATCTTCTTTGGAGAAATGTCTATTTAGGTCTTCTGCCCATTTTTGGATTGGGTTGTTTGTTTCTTGATATTCAGCTGCATGAGCTGCTTGTAAATTTTGGAGATTAATCCTTTGTCAGTTGCTTCATTTGTAAATATTTTCTCCCATTCTGAGGTTTGTCTTTTGGTCTTGTTTTTGGTTTCCTTTGCTGTGCAAAAGCCTTTAAGTTTCATTAGGTCCCATTTCTTTTTTTTGTTTGTTTGTTTTTATTTCCATTTCCCTAGGAGGTTGATCAAAAAGGATCTTGCTGTGATTTATGTCATAGAGTGTTCTGCCTATGTTTTCCTTTAAGAGTTTGATAGCGGCTGGCCTTGCATTTAGCTCTTTAATCCATTTTGAGTTTATTTTTGTATATGGTGTTAGGGAGTGTTCCAATTTCATACTTTTACATGAACCTGTCCAGTTTTCCCAGCACCACTTATTGAAGAGGCTGTCTTTTCTCCACTGTATATTCTTGCCTCCTTTATCAAAGATAAGCTGACCATATGTGCATGGGCTTATCTCTGGGTTTTCTATCCTGTTCCATTGATCTCTATTTCTGTTTTTGTGCCAGTACCATACTGTCTTCATTACTGTAGCTTTTAGTATAGTCTGAAGTCAGGGAGCCTGATTCCTCCAGCTCCATTTTTCATTTTCAAGATTGCTTTGGCTATTCGGGGTCTTTTGTGTTTCCACACAAATTGTGAAATTTTTTGTTTTAGCTCTGTGAAAGATGCCAGTGGTAGTTTGATAGGGATTGCATTGAATCTCTAAATTGCTTTGGGTAGTAGAGTCATTTTCACAATGTTGATTCTTCCAATCCAAGAACATGGTATATCTCTCCATCTATTTGTATCATCTTTAATTACTTTCATCAGTGTCTTATAATTTTCTGCATACAGGACTTTTGTCTCCTTAGGTAGGTTTATTCCTAGATATTTTATTCTTTTTTTTTGCAATGGTAAATGGGAGTGTTTTCTTAATTTCACTTTCAGATTTTTCATCATTAGTGTATAGGAATGCCAGAGATTTCTGTGCATTAACTTTGTATCCTGCTACTTCACCAAATTCATTGATTAGCTCTAGTAGTTTCCTGGTAGCATCTTTAGGATTCTCTATGTATACGATCATGTCATCTGCAAACAGTGACATCTTTATTTCTTTTTTTCTGATTTGGACTCCTTTTATTTCCTTTTCTTCTCTGATTGCTGTGGCTAAAACTTCCAAAACTATGTTGAATAACAGTGGTTAGAGTGGGCGACCTTGTCTTGTTCCTGATCTTAGTGGAAATGGTTTGTTATTCACCACTGAGGACAATGTTGGCTGTGGGCTTGTCATATATGACCTTTATTATGTTGAGGAAACTTCCCTCTATGCCTATTTTCTGGAAGGTCTTTATCATAAATGGGTGTTGAATTTTGTCAAAAGCTTTCTCTGCATCTGTTGAGATGATCATATGGTTTTTCTCCTTCAATTTGTTAATATGGTGTATGACACTGATTGATTTGCGTATATTGAAGAATCCTTGCATTCCTGGAATAAACCCCACTTGATCATGGTGTATGATCCTTTTAATGTGATGTTGGATTATGTTTTCTAGTACTTAGTTGAACCTATGTTCATCAGTGATATTGGTCTGTAGTTTTCTTTCTTTGTGACATCTTTGTCTGGTTTTTTGGTATCAAGGTGATGGTGGCCTCATAGAATGAGTTTGGGAGTGTTCCTCCCCCTGCTATATTTTGGAAGAGTTTGAGAAGGATAGGTGTTAGCTCTTCTCTAAATGTTTGATAGAATTCGCCTGGGAAGCCATCTGGTCCTGGGCTTTTGTTTGTTGGAAGATTTTTAATCACAGTTTCAATTTCAGTGCTTGTGATTCGTCTGTTCATATTTTCTATTTCTTCCTGGTTCAGTCTTGGCAGGTTGTGCATTTCTAAGAATTTGTCCATTTCTTCCAGGTTGTCCATTTTATTGGCATAGAGTTGCTTGTAGTAATCTCTCATGATCCTTTGTATTTCTGCGGTGGCAGTTGTGATTTCTCCTTTTTCATTTCTAATTTTATTGATTTGAGTCTTCTCCCTTTTTCTCTTGATGAGTCTGGCTAATGGCTGATCAATTTTGTTTATCTTCTCAAAGAACCAGCTTTTAGTTTTATTGATCTTTGCTATCACTTCCTTCATTTCTTTTTCATTTATTTCTGATCTGAATTTCAAGATTATTTTCCTTCTGCTAACGTTGGGGTATTTTTATTCTTCTTTCTCTAATTGCTTTAGGTGTAAGGTTAGTTTGTTAACTTGAGATGTTTCCTGTTTCTTAAGGTAGGAATGTATTGCTATAAACTTCCCTCTTAGTGCTGCTTTTGCTGCATCCCATAGGTTTTGGGTCATCGTGTCTCCATTGTCATTTGTTTCTAGATATTTTTTGATGTCCTCTTTGATTTCTTCAGTGATGTCTTGGTTATTAAGTAGTGTATTGTTTAGCCCTCATGTGTTTGTATTTTTTACAGATTTTTTCCTGTAATTTATATCTAGTCTCACAATGTTGTGGTCAGAAAAGATACTTGATACGATTTCAATTTTCTTAAATTTACCAAGGTTTGATTTGTGACCCAATATATGATCAATACTGGAGAATGTTCCATGAGCACCTGAGAAGAAAGTGTTTTCTGTTGTTTTTGGATGGAATGTCCTATAAATATCAATTAAGTCCATTTTGTTTAATGTATCATTTAAAGCTTGTGTTTCCTGATTTATTTTCATTTTGGATGATCTGTCCATTGGTGAAAGTGGGGTGTTAAAGTCACCTACTGTGATTCACAGCAGGTTTTTAATCCTGGTATATAATAGTTTTAACTATATGTATCCTATTTTTTTTGGTGCACTTTTATGTTATGGAGATGGCTTCTTTCCTGACACCTCACTAACCAACCCTGCTAGCTTCAAATGTTTCTATTTTAAATTTATTTTTTAATTTATTTTTTAGAATATGAAAAGAATAGAGATAGATATATGTATAACTGAATCATTTTGCTGCATACCTGAAACCAAAAAACATTTAAATCAACTATACTATACTAATATAAGAAATTTTTTCTAAATTAAAATGCACATGTATAAAATTCAAAAAGCATTAAGAGTACAGTCAAAGAATAATGGTAAAATATCATACCAATGTAACCCTTCCTAGATGTAAACGATGCTATATATGCCACTGAAATTGTCTTCTTGGGAGTGAGATATTCATTCCTTCAGTTGCCAAGAGTGTTGGCTCCTCACAACTCCCATCTGAGTGTCTCTTGGCCAAAAGTTGTGCCTTTTTTTAGGTTACACAGCCTCCCTGTGACAGAACTCATCCAATGACAGGTTAACAAATGAGTACAAAAGCCCAACAATCTTAACTTGAATAAAACAAACCTCAAAAGCTATCTGAACTCCAAAGCTCACCATTGGGTCAGTTGAAACTCCTGCATTTGTTTGGCAAAAACAGAAAAAAAAAAAAACTGTTTTTCTGTCCAACCCTACTTCTCTTCTCCTTTCTATATATATTTTTCCAAGAGTTCATGAATGCAAATTTCTACCTCAGACTGTATATCCAAAATAATCTGACCTAAGAGAATTGGTAACAGAATTGATCCTAGAAAACAAAATTTAAAATGGGATTTTAGGAATGGATCATTCACTGGCCTCTTAGCAATGGGGACTCTAATTACAGGTGGTAAATAGAATACTGATAGCTTTGGCATACTATAGCAATTCATCCTTTAAAACTTACACTGGTGGTTGAACTGGGCTGGAATACTAATCAAAATGAATGCATTGGTGGGTACACCAACTCGAGCATTTGAGACATTAAGGGAAAATAATAATTACAAGAACTATAGAATTGAATGGGACTAACCAAGCATTGAAGAAAAACAATGAAAGACTTAGGGTGATTAATCACCAATTCAAGGCAAAGTGTGAAAGCCAGAGGGTCTCTTTGGCAGCATATATAGAGACTATTTTACTGCAGCAAGAGGGCAGAAATAAGTGTTCATCAGTTCTAGGACTTTTTATAGTGGTAGCAGAGCTCCAGAAAAGGACGATGTTCAATTCCAGCAATTCCAGTCCACTATGATAAGATCAGTACCCTAATTGGGAAGGAGTGGAATTCTAGACTCAGGATAAAACATCTGAGTCAATGTACTTGAAAAGTTCAATTGTCAAATTTTCCTGAACTCTCTGGGCTTGAAGGATTGAGCCACTCCTTGTTAAAGGCTAGAGATCCTCCTTGCTTAAGTATGGTACAGAAGTTCTGTGTTAAAAGCAATAATGTACACAAACCTCTAGATAGATAGAAGGATCTATCTCCTTCTCCCATTCTAGACACTAGACAAATAACTACAGTCAAGTTAACATAACTTAGCTGGAGAAATGCTGGAATTGTTAAAGGGGAAAAGGGAAGTTGCAGAAATTGCTGTAGAAACTAGTCACATAAACTAGAAAGGGACACAGGAGTATATGGATTTGGATCCTGATGGTGTTATATATGTGTGGGTGTAGGTTTGGAACATAAATTTGGATAAGGAAAAAGTTATTAATGTGGAAGGTTTGTCTCATGATAAAAGATTGATTGATCTGGTTTTTATTGAAATATATTTGTTGTACAATATTACATTAGTTTCAGGTGTGCTACATAGTGATTTGACATTTGTGTAAATTGTGAAATAATCACCACAATAAGTCTAGTAACCATCTGTCCCCATATAATGTTATTATGTTATTATTGCCAATATTCCTTTTTGCTGTATATTTCATCTCCATGGCACATTTATTTTATAACTGAAGGTTGGTACCTCCTAATTTCCTTTATCTGTTTTACCACGATCCCCATCTCATACACCTCTGGCAACCATCTGTTTGTTCTCTGTAATCTATGAGTCTGTTTTCATTTTGTTTTGTTTTGTTTGTTTTGTCTTTTAGATTTCACATATAAGTAATATCATACAGTATTTGTCTCTCTCTGTCTTACTTATTTCACATAGCATAATTACCTCTAGATATCAAAAAAGCTATAATACCCTGACAAGGATCACGGGAAATATTATTAATGAGTTGCTAAGATAGATTGTTCTTGGAAACTTGGAAAACACTATGACCCACACTATGGGATAAAACAATTCCAAAATTGTCATGAAAAACAGTGGAGAAAGAAACAAAAAGCTCAAATACGTGGCCAAGCTAGAAGATTAACATTTTTCTATTAACAAAGCAGTAAAAAATTGCACTGTTGAGAGGGGCAGCAGAATTACTGAAAAGCTTGAGGGTGTCTTTCCTCTGGGGCCAGGACTGATGGCAAGAGATACTTTCACATGCTGATTTCTCCGACAACAATGGAGATAAAAGTAACTGGTGGCAAGTTCTAAGTGGCTGCAAGAAGTCTGACCCACCAAGAGCCATATATATATAACTATATATATAACTATGTATAACAATATATATGTAGTTGTTTGACTATTGTATTCCTAGGATCAAAATAAGTGGGACATCAATAATGGTATTGCTTAGTTTATAAAACAAAATAAGTCAAGGATGAATATTAAGAAGTTTAGGGACATCTATCATAATGAAATCATGTGTTCAGTATATGGAACTGAGCTAGTTCTCAGATGTAGAACTATCTTTCTCTATGAGGAAGGATCCTGCAATATGACAGCAAAGTTTCCCCTAGTCTTTCCCCAAAAGGAGCTTAAGGCCATTTAGGTTCAGGTGATTATATAATGGGTAAAAGAGAACTCCCAAACTTTTCAAGGACTGTTGCACCAAGGTCTGAGATGATACTTCTGGTGCTTCAAGGACAATGGTGTTGTAAGGACAAAGGACAACTCTGCCTGGAAAAGTTTCAGCGTTACACACTCTACTGGACTCTCATCGCCCTCCCCACCATGTTGCAATGGGTACAAAATTCCTGAGCCCACCTGGGCAACGGGACCTGTTCCTCTCTCATCCCAACCCGCATTCAGACCATGACAATACTGACACTAGACACTAAGTATCATCATATTCCTCATTAAACTGAGTACATTTGGGGACCTTGGCTTAGTCTGGCTCACTGGGTGCTCATGTGGTACATGGATCCACATAATGGTCATTTTCCTGGTTGATAAATGTATAAAAATTAGACATACTCAATAGCTAGAAGAATACCCATATTGGTCCTTTTGCCTGTGGGTTTAGAGCTACTGTGGTGAGGAGATGATCAAGGTGGTGGAGTAGGGGGATGTGAAGTTCACCTCTCCCCATGGACACACCAAAAATACATCTACATATGGAGCAACGCTCACTGAAAACAATCTGGAGAAAGACTCTTATACAACCAAGACTGTAAGGAAGATCCACCCGGAATCAGTAGGAAGGGAAGAGAAGGGATCACTTTGGGACCTGTGCTCCTAGAGGGGACACAGAAAAGGAAGGGTATTACATGGACTTGGAGATCTTCCCTGGGGATTGAGCAGTTGGAACTACATACAGGGCATCCCAGCCCTGGGATCTGAAACTGGGAAGGAGAGTCTCCTTTGCTGGTTTGAAAATCAGTGGGACTGTTACTGAGACCAAGCTCGCTCTGCTCACCGCACGACAGGCCAATAAATCAGAGATGAGGTGTTGAGGCAAGGAAGACGACTTTATTCAGAAAGCCAGCAGACTGAGAAGATGGTGGGCTAGGGTCCCCAAAAACCGCCTTATCAGAGTCCGGATGCCAGTTTCCTTTATAGAATCAGAGAGGGAGAGCCGGGGGGGAAGTAAAGTAAAAAGGCAGAATAGAGAGGGAGAGGTGGTGGGAAAGTAAAGTAAAAAGGGTCATCAGTCTTGCAAAATATCTCCTGGAATGACCAGCCTAGGTGAGGGGATGTATTAATTTCTTCTTTCTTGCAGCCATTTACAGGTGGGCAGGGTCAGGTTGTCTCCCTGTGAGTTGAACCGGGACACTTTAGTTTAACATTCAGACATAGGGGCAGGGTTCCCTGAGGCAGGCCATTATGTATGATTTTAATAAAAAAAGCAACGAAAAGCAAAGGTTAAAGTCAAAGAAACAGATCCAATATGGAGCCGATTTAGCTCTTCCCTGTTACAGGACTAACAGCAGGGCTGTAAGAAACCTAGATTCTGCTTTTGAAAAGTTCACATCCCCTTGCATACTTCGGAAACAAGGCAGAGGAAGCAGACTGACACTGCCTGGGACTCTGGCTGGTTTCCTGTGAGGGTCGCTGGTTTCCTGTCAGCTCCAACCCCACATGCTACAAGGCGCAGACCCACGCTAGGGTGAAGGCTGCCCTTGCTGAGGAGAGTGCGCAGTTGGGGATGGAGTAGGTTCAGACCCAACACAGCATTCAAGCTGTGTGAGGGCAGTCCAATCAATATATTTATGAAGGTATAAAGCACTGTTTTAATTATTGAGTACTTATAATATGTTGACAATTTTGAGGAGAGGGTTGCTACTCTGCATTTTCTTTACAGTTTTATTGGTTATACTTGTTTTTGTTTTGTTTTTAATACAAACTTTGGTGTGAGTTTGATCAGTTCCAGAAAAATAGGGCTACAGGTGTTAGTTTGGCATCAAATTATTTTACAAATTGAATGTATACAATTCATTATATATATTACATATATATATAATATTACATATATAGAGAAGTACAAAAAGAAATTGACAAACCAGAATTCCCTTGCAGTCCAGTGGTTAGTACTCCACGCTTCCACTGCAAGGGGCCAGGATTTGATCCCTGGTCGGAGAACTAAGATCCTGCAAGCCTAGAGGTACAGCCAAAAAGAAAAAAAAAAAAAGAAATTGACAAACTCACATGAATAGTAAAAGTTTTCTTAAAAATATATCTTTCAGTGATTGACAAATAAAGTAAAAATAAAAAACCCAAGTGTAAGCATATAGAAATTTCTATATATAATTAATACTTGACTAAAGGACATGTATACACCATTCCACCCAATAACTATAAACATGCATTCCTTTCAAATTCATTTAGAATATTTAGACAAATACATTTATAGGTGTTTAAAAAGCCACAAAAATTAAAACAAAAAAATTCCTATCTTATAGAATACATTGTCTGACTAAAATAAAATTAAGCAACATTCTTACAGAAGTTACGCTCAAGGAAAAGATATGCACTAAGTACACAGAAAATAAAAGAGTCATATCAAGTTCATATAAAAAGAAGTCTTAAAATTAGTAAGGAAATAAAACTAACCAATACTAAAATGGGAAAAAGACATGAACAAACATGTCAAAGAAAAAGAAACACATATGGTTTCCAAAATAGAAAAAATGTTCAACTTTATTATCAATCATTAAAGTGAAAACAAAACCACAGTGAGATACGATTTTACTCTCATAAATTTAAAGAAAAAAAATTTGATATTAACAAGTATCGTGGCAATATAAAACAACAAAGATTTCTACAAATCTCTGGTAGTACAGTCACTTTTGAAAACAGCTACTAAAGATATACACATCGTATGACTGAATACTTAACTCATAGATGTATCACATAGAGGCGCTTACACATGTGTGATAGGGGATGGATACAAGAATGCTCATAACAGCTTTGTTCATAACAGAAAAAAAATATATTAACCAAAATTCCTTAACAGGGAAGGAATAAATACTTGCATATATATGCAACAGAACGTTCGTTTGATATACACAAATATATTTATTTTATAATATACGTATATATACATAGTTTAAAACAAGGCAAAACCAAATAATATATTAATTAAATGTGTGTATGTGTGTTTTAAAACTACAGAGAAAACAAGGAAATGAATAACGTAAAATGCAGAACTGTGGTTACCTCATGGAAGAAGGGCGGGCAATGTGATCAGTTAATGCACACACGTTGATTCAACTGTATTTGTAGTGCTTATTTCGTAAGCTTAATAGTGATACTTTTATTTTGTTTTGTCTTATTATGTAACATATATATAAACTATATATTATTTTGCTTGTCTGATATCATTCAAATAAGAAAGTTGGTAAAATAAATAAAACCAAAACAAGAGCTCCCTTAAATTTTTACATCATTCCATTAATTTTGACATTCTTCTTTTATATAAAATTCTAACTATAAATATGCAATTTTACATCTTGAAAATGTTAAAAAGCCACTTGAAAATACGTACTTGTTCCTTTGTTGAAAATAAAATGACTGCCAGATGAAATAAATTTGATTTTCAGCTATATTGGAATTAAACATTTCCCTTTCATACCAATATGTAAAGTTGTGCTAAATCTGCTTTCATGAACATGCCATTTGAGCTAATTACTTTATAGTAAATGCAGCTCTTAAATAATTGCTAAACCTTAGGAAATGCTTTCAATAATTGACTTGGTTTTCATAAGCAAAACTTGTGTTATTAAATTTAAATTAAATGCACATTTGAGACACAACTTAAAGTGTTAACATATCAGCATTTTAATAGCATAAGTGAAATAACTTGTAGAATTAATACCAAAAATAATTCATTGTATTCAGAATTCTTTCCATATTTTCTTTCATCTGAAAAATTTGCATAAACTTTCTATGTGTATTATGTCATCTGTAATGAATGTGTTTTCCTACTTTCTGACATAACATAATTTTAAAATATTGTGTTTCATAAGGTAAAAATTTCCAATATCTGTGACTTATAGAAAATGAGATAGAAAGGCTTATTTTATGGTGATATAAGTATAAATCAGGGAAGAAGTAACAAAATATTGCAGATAGATTGATATAGCTAAATGTTAAATTATTCATAATTAGAATTCATTGGTAGTTTTTCATAAACTTTTTATTCAAATTTTTATAAATTTTATATAGTCGGGCTGAAGAATGCACAGTTCTAATCTCCTTTAAAAAATTCTCTGTTGTTTTCCCTCTTGTTTGTGCAGACATGTGAATTTTTAGCATTTATTTATTTTTTATCTGCTTCCAAAAAGAATTTAAAAGATAGATGGTTGGATAGATAGAGATAATTTCTTAAGCATAATACTTTCCCCTTGGTCAATCTTTGTTCTTGTTAAAGATGAAAATCTTTCTGAGTCTCATACTCAGAAAATGGATTAAACTCTCTGGTGTATTTTCAAGAAAATGTGTATTTTACGAAGAAATGAGAAAGAAGTGGTTACATTACATGTCGCATATGCGTAAATGCATAAACATATATTTTAAATGTTTCTTTTCTTCCACTGGAATCATTTTTCCCTGCCCAGACGACTCACTTGTCTTCTTATCTCCAGTATGCCTGTAAGAAACCCTTTCTACTCTTCTCAAAAATTACTCTAAAAGTTACAGTTAAATAAGTAGTTATGCAAAAAGAAATTTCCTTAGAGTATTCAGCCAACACAAGAATCTATGGGAGATATTTTAAGGCTTAGAAAATAAGATTTTTCTCTAAATTATGAGATTTGTGTGTGTATGTATAGACACACACACACATATATATTTACATGCACATATAAATGTAAACATACTACATAGAACAATGGAGAAGTACTATAGGTTTCTGACTGTCAGAAAAGACAGATGTTAAGATTTTGGTATTTAAGGAACTTGAGTTATAAAATCAAGACACTCAATTCATATCCCATCTTGACCACTAGTTAATAAATCTTTGTTATCTATAACTGTGAAGCTGAATCCGGCCTCTGTACCCTAACACTGAATTAAATCTCGGAGACAGAGTTTTGGGTGAAGTAGAAAAGAATAGCTTTGTTGTTTTGCCAGGCAAAGGGAGACACAGTGGGCTAATGCCTTCAAAACTGTGTCTCCCAAGCAGGGGGGCTTTGTGAGGAGTTTTATAGTCAAGGGGCAAGGTTTCTGATAAGGATCAGGGTGCTTGCAGGGCCTGCATTCCTTCAATAGAGAGATCATCTGGCATCAGGTGGTGAAGGTCGAACTGTGACCTTCTCTGGAATAAAGAGTTCTTTATCAAGTAGTTAACATCTTCCATTTGTTGGGGGTTTTAGTTCTGCAAAAGAGCTCAAAGATATTGTTATGTATATCCCTTGAGGGGCACCAGGACCCTGCCCCAAGTCTGCACTATTGTTTCCTGACTGCTCCTCCCTTGTCTCTGCATCCCCTCCCTTCCTTGATGAGCAACTGTTTGAACCTGCCCTTTGGAACTCAGAGAAGGGGACACAGAAAAGCTTTTGTGCCCAGGAGCCCCACAGGGTCCTATTGGTTTCAACTGTCCTCCTTACACATGGGAAATATACATCTCATATATTAAGTCAATCCAATAAATTGGACTTTGCAATATATGGATGTGTGGAATAAATATGAGAAAGACAAAAATGAGTCTCCAGCTGGGATTCCTTCTCAATAATGTGACAAAAAGGAATATGAAAGATGTTTGACCTGCATGTGTGATTAAGCACCCTCAAATAGAACTAAGTCTCCTCCAGGTTTGGAACAGGGCAAACTTAAGAGATGGTTTCTTATTTTGACTCCACCACTCTATGATATTTTTATGCCCTCCCTCATACTCAATTATTTCTCCTTTCTCCCTATGCTGAGTTATAATCACATTGTTTCTCCCCCATGAGCTACAATCCATCTTCTCTCATCAAAATTTCCCTCTCTTGTTTCTGTAAGGCTGTAGCTTTCACTTTTTAAAATTTGAAAGAGGAGCCTCAGTTTAGAAGTGTACACTAGAAGCATTCCTTACTTCCTTTAATGAAGAGATGGCGATTCTGCCTAGATGGTTACATTCCAGGACACTGTAAATATAACCATCGTCCATTGATGAAGTGGCACATATATTAATGTGCTATATTATTCATGTAATGACAATATATTAATTTGCAGATTTATTTCTATTTACATAATCAAATGTAATTTTAAATCTGCTTTGGAATCTTTCAACTTTCTGTTATCTCTGTTGTCTATGCATTCATTCAAATTAAAATAGTTGTGTCATAGAATCTTTGTTCTACAAAAAAGTGCTATTCTATGAATATTTGTGCATATTTTAGAGATTAGTTTATGATCATATGTTCACAGTTTTTCCATAGAAAATATAAGCTCCAAATATATTGGATAAGTAAAGATAATCCAAAGGATAAAGAGGTTTGCCATAGATTTCAAACTTTTGGGGGGGAGCTAATTGAGTGCCTCAGGATTATCAGGGTTTCCACGTGAAATGGAAAATAGAAAGAGCAGACGAGGCTTTGCTCTTCTATTCTACTTTTTCTTTATCCAAAAACTTTTCTATCTGAGTTGGGTTCTCATGGAAAATTTTATTTGAGGAAAGTTTTTCAACACTTTACAAATTTGAAAACACTGAGTTAATGGATAAAAAAACCCCAACAAAACAGCCTTACAAACCTTAAAATTATGGTGCCTTGACCATCCTTTATGGTCTCAGCTGCATGCCTGGTGCCTACCACTACTTTGGCTACAGGCAGAGGGCATTTGTGGACTGCTAGCTCAGCAGTAGGACTCTGTTCCCCACCGCTTAATCTGGTACAGACTCTATTCCACAAATCCCATTTTGTTTTCATTGTTTTTAACATTTTCTCTTTTGTTTTTATTTAACACTCCCCCTTCAAACAGGGTTGGACCCTACAATCACATTCTTGCTGTGCAACTCTAGTCCTTGGCTATAACTGAATACACCATGAGTAAACACCTAAATCAAATAGGGTCAATGAGAGGCTCTTGCTTGGATTAGAATTAAATCTGAAAGTGGGATTACATGACCCTGGTTGTGGGAAATGGAGGAATAAATTTACTAGGAAACGGTACCTCATTTTATGCCTGCATCCCTGTCAAGACTGAGGCTCTATAGTTGTGTGAGTTCAGCTTGGAACAGCTCCAGGGTGTTATTACCACTTTTCTCCAGGAGATGGCAGTAAAATATTTTATTTTAAAAAAGGCACCATGGTCTAACACAAGTTGTACAGGATGGATCTCTACTGCCAAGCAGAGTCTGGACGAATTTTTTTTTTTTTAATGTTAATAGTTGTTTATTAAATGAATGGATGCACTGCATGTCAATTAAACACAGGTGGAAAATTTTTATAGATGAAATAAAGTGATTCTAGATTTAATATTAAGATAAGACTGTGGTGGCCTAAATTTTTTAAATCCTTGTTTCAGTCCATTTTCCACTGCCTGTGAAAATCTGAAATCATTCTACATCTATACCTTGGCAAAATATTCCGAGAAGTGAGAAGCTGGCACATGTTGGCATGGATACCTAACATCCATACCGTTTCTCTTTGACAAGTTATTAACAGAACTGTTTCACTGAATCTGATGGGCTTTGCTTTACTGAAGAAGCATTTCCTGCCAAAATATTCCTTTTCTGTCACAGGGCCAGCTGCAGTGGTCCATTGGTGCTATTGCTTCAGTCTCTCTTACCTCCTCTATTCAATTAGATGGAAATTTCACACTGCACTTTTAAAAAGTTATTAAACATTTACTAAGGGCTTATTGTGTTCTTTCCCTTCCCCATTTCCTCTAACACTGCTCTAATCCACGCGGGCCTCTCTCACTGTTGCGGGCTCTCCCGTTGCAGAGCACAGGCTCCGGACGCGCAGGCTCAGCGGCCATGGCTCACGGGCCCAGCCGCTCCGCGGCATGTGGGATACTCCCGGACCGGGGCACAGAACCCGTGTCCCCTGCATCGGCAGGCGGACTCTCAACCACTGCGCTACCAGGGAAGCCCTCACTCAAACAATTCTGAACTGGCTTTTCTTTCTCTAGCTCTTCTACTTTCTATCCATTTAGTCAACTGCAAGTAAATTACGTTTTCTGATATATGGTCCTGTGACTGTGATTTGTCTCACCTGTTTATTTGGTGGCAGGGGTTGTGGGGGTAGAGGGTAGTTATGGGCAATATTGTGACACCTAGTTTGTTGTAAATGTCCAATAGTTTTCGCTTCTCTTTCTATATGGTCCTTTTTCCCTCTGTGTGTGTGAGCATGTGTTTATGTATGTCTGTGTGTGAGTGTGTATGTGTGAATTCAGAACCATTCAAGAACTATGCTGTCACTGCCTCCATCCTCCCAGAAGCTTCTCGATTATATAGTGGGATGTTTTATATCTACTGACATTTCACACCCATCTATTGATATTTCTATATCAATATCTATTCTTCACTATCAGCTTATGCAATCAGAATATATGGAAATATGTATACAAATAGTAACATTAGTTATGACTGATAGTAATTTATAATTGATAACTTTGTAGGTGATTTTTACCTTCTCTCTTTATGAATTAAGTTTTTTAATAAATAGAGAGGTATATATATATATATATATATATGGTGTCAATTAGAATCAAAATTTAGATAGACCCATCCAGAAAAAAACTTTGAGAATTGGTTATCATTTCTGTGGTTAAGAAAATGACTTGCTATGCCTACTCAGTCACACACCAAAAAAACAAAAAATAGAAAGGGAATAAAGAACTCAAGGCAAATTGAAAACTTTACAATAAAAACATGATACTATTACAAAACAAGTAAAAACATAGTGTCATTTTATTGTTATTAGAGATTAAAGATTCATTTTAATATAAGACTTTAGCACTTTCTCTTTTGAATGGCACACATTTAATGACAAAGATTATGTTTCATTTTTTTACAGGTCAAACAGTGTTTGGTATTTCTGTAAATAATGATCAAATTATCTTTATATTATCTATGCTTTATTCATTTTTACTTAGGATAATCAACCTATAAGCACAGGTGATTGAAGTTGGCCTATACTTTTAGGCAAATAATAAATGCTATAACCTTAAAGCCTAAAGTAATTGCAAGTCTGAAACTGGTCAAGAGGTGGAGGGAATGGAACAGGTGTGAAGCATAGAAGGGTTAAATCCTTGGCTAACAGAGTGGCTCACACACATAGACTAAAGATGCTGGTTCAGAAATGCATGTTTAAGTATTTTACTCATTGAGAAAAAGTAACAAATAGGGAAACTAAATGTCTGCATGAGCAAAAGGGAGGAGGTGTTATACATACACTTAATTCTATGATCTTTTTAATGCAAAGCAATAAATCCTGTCTACCTTAGGTATATCCAGAAGTAGAGTTAAAATCTAGTATTTAGAATTTGATGAAAATCTACAGAAGAATCTACTTCAACATATGCATGCTATTTTTATACTGAAAAAGGTGTTTATGGAAGATTATCAATTTTGACCTCTATGGCACTATCTAAAAGAGTTTTATTATGAAGTATTTCATTTAAAATGTGCTTCCTTTTCCAGTCTGATTATAGTTCAAAGGTATTTTTTACTTAGGTTTTGTTAACTATTTAAGGCAGTCTACTGTAAATGTAAATGACTCATATGCTTTTATATCTTGCGAAAATAAATAACTTCATAAATTACATCTCATAGAAAATTGGATGGTATCAAAATGTAAAAAGAATGTGTAAAGTTTGAAAACTAACACAGATAACACTTTTTGATAAAAATGCAATTTGATGATTCAATAATATAATAACAATATTATCATATTCAATAATATTATAATAATATCATATTCAATAATATAATAATTATATTCATTATTCTATTCAATTCAATTATCATATTCAGTAATATGATAATAATATTCAATTAGATGATTTTTAATAACAGTTGAGCAAATTAGACAAAATTTTATCAATCTATGTATTATTTTATAAATTCTCTTTATTATTCAAGAAGATATGCAAAATTATAGAAATCTGATGTATTTTTACATTTCTGTAACAATCACCTATCTTGCAAAGGGTTCATCAGGTTCACAGTTAGTAAGTACTTACTCCTTACAGTTAAACAACCTAAAGTTCAAGTTGAAGAAAATAGTTATCCATTAGCCCATATTAATATAAATAAATGTTCTGATAAATAAATTAACGGGGGAGAATAGGCAACTGTCCCATGAAGAATTCCAAATTATTTATATAGATACTCTAGCCTCAAGAAGGTGGAGCTTTCCTCCTCACTCCTTAAGTGTGAGCTGTGCTTAAGGACTCCCTTCCAAAGGGTCCAGTATGGGAAGCTGGGGGGTTGGGGGAGAGCAACTCTAGAGCCGAGAAACCTGACAAATACTTCCTCAGCAAGGTGATAAGGTCAAAGTCAACAGTGGTAAGTCATGTTGATAGTATGTAGCCTGGATATGATGTGATTAAAAATAGCACTTTACCTCTCTGATATTACTCACAATACACAATCTCAGTCTACTCCTGAGAAAAACATCAGACAAACTCCAGTTGAGAGCAATTCCACAAAACACTTCAGCTTTATGCCTGAAAACTATCAAGGTCACCAAAAACAAGGGATGTCTGTTCAACTGGCATTGTCAGAATGAACCTAAGGAGGCACGATGACTCAGCAGAATCCTGGAACAGAAAAAATGAAAACCAAGAAAATCTGAAAAAGTACAGACTTTAGTTAATAATGTTATGTCAATATTGGTTCATTAACTGTTAACAAGAGCACCACGCTAATGTAATAGGGGAAATTGGGCATGCAATATGTGGGAGCTCTGTACTTTCTTCACAATTTTTATGTAAATTTAAAACTGTTCTAAACTAAAAAAGTTTTTTTTTGAACAGTCATTCAGAAAATCAAATTGAGGGTGGCATAACTTTATGTAGTCATTATATTTTTCAAAAAATTTTCCTTTCAAAAGAAATGACCTTCTCTATATTCAGGAGACTGCATTGCAATTTTAAATAGTCAAACCAGTTCACTGACCACACCTCTGAAATTCACTAAGTTTCCCACTGGTAAGCAAAGAATGGCCGTATGTATAGGCACTAACCAGTTGGACCATTTCATGGTGATCCAATCAGTTTAGCCATCTTGAAATCACTGACTACTCATGACACAACTGGTTGGGCAGCAATGATCAGCATTGATGGTGAAAGTGTGAGCAATGATTGAATTCGCTGTGTTGCAAGCTAGTTTAGCTGCCTGTGTGGAAAGTTTATTTCAGGTAGTAAAATCTACAGAGGATTTCTTATTGGCAATTAGATTTGAAAAACTACAACTCACATTGTCATTCCTATTAGCTACTTTAAATTATCCATTCCTTTACAAGCTTAAGGATGTTGTTTGTTAAACGCTACATGTTCTCCTGGAAAAAAAATTAATTTCTGTTTAGATTGAATGGTCATTTTGATTACAGCACTGATGTTTACCTGTTTAAAGCTATTATAGAAAACATACCTCCTGTTGCAGATATTGTAGTCTTACTAGTCAAGGAACTAGCGTGACCTTCAAGAAGGAAAAATGAAATAAAAAGGAAGAAAAACGATTTTTATGAGAATCCAAGGATTTTTAAGGTACTGGAAATTTTAAAATAATGTCAAAAACTCTGTCAATTTCCTATGCTTTCCCATCACTAAAATTTAGCCAACACTTGCTCCTCAGCCAAAGTGAATTTTTACAAGCTTACATGCCTCAACATCTGCACATCTTAGCTAGTTCACACGTGAGTTGGAAATGTAGTAAAAGTACCCTTTCCCTTCTGCCTTGTCATGTTGATACTACCCTGTTATAAAACCAGAACCTTGGAGGAGTAAGTAATGGTACAAGAATTAAAAACTTTTTTATCTCCCTAAAATTTAAGATGTCAAAATCCTGAATTTTGCTAACGTCATAAACAATTGACTAACCCTAGGAAAAGAGCATAGACAAAATAATATAGTAGTACATATCATCCAATAGTAACACACTGTAAAATATTGAAATTGACTTTATTTGCCATCTTTTAAAAAAAATTTCCACTACCATGAAATGCAGCTCTAAGCCCTATGATAACGAAAGTCATACCTTCAAGTAATTTCTTCAGTCTCTACTAGATGGAGCCAAAGTATAAAAAATATGTCCATGTTATGCTCTGCGGTCTAAGGATTCTTAAGCTAAAACAATTTTATTAGCATAATAAAGCAACGAAAAATTATAAGAAGCTGAATGTTTAGTTTTAAAGCTATTCACTTAGGATCATTTGGATTTGAATCATGGTTCATTCACATATTTTTTTATGAAAAATTCTGTGTATATAAACCTCATGTAACAGATATTTTTCTAGAATCTTTCATTGGCTAAATTTCAGATATTTTCTACCTATAATATATTTGAAAATTTATACAAAAAGTCCAGTTGACTCTTAATATTTTAAAAAATATTTTTTTAATTTTTTGTAAAAAAAATAAAAGATGGAAGAGAAAATGACAGTGAAAAAATGGTGAGGTGTGTTATAAAATCAGACTAGTTTATAATAGCATAAAAAGAAACAAAGAATATAATTAGTTTTAACTATTCCTTTACATTTTTTTTTTAAAATATCTGTTTCCTATATCATGCCATTGAATTGTCCATGCCATGATTAGTTAACAATGTAGGTCTCTTTTGCTTTTCAAACAACTATTTTTGGCTTTCTGAATGGTCAGTTAAGAGAATCCAAAAAACAAAACCCAAAATATTAAACAAGTGCTTTCTATTGTAATTTTTTCATTCTAGGAATAATCTTATTTCAAAATCATAGAAAGTCACAAATTTTTAATGTACAAATAAAACTGAAACTAAAATATCTTTTTAAAAAACTTTTCCCCAAAGGTACAAGCCTAAAAGGTCAATCACAAAAAATTTAATGTGCTGGCAAACTCATAACACTCTTTGTTAAATAAATGTATTTACCTCACATAAATGAAGAAAGTGCTCTTGAGTTATTTGGCAGTTGAGTGAGTCTCAGAATGATGATGGCAAAGTACTTGCTTGACTAAGTATTTCACATTTATAAAGTGAATTTTGTCAGTTCTTTTAGCAAATATTTTTTTCTGGTTATATATTACCAACCTTTACAGATAATGTAAATAACAACTGGTTGCATAATGAAAATTTTGTCCAATAAACACATTCCTCTTCCATCCTTGAAACCAAATATATTAGATGCATGGTTCTTTTCTTTGCTGATTCTACCAAATCAATTGAGTAGTTTAGCAATGTGTAAGCACAGCCTTTACAGATAAGTTGGACCTATTACTTGAAGCACAGAATGAGGGGTCTGTAACATATAGGCTGCCTCACAGAAGTGCAGATAATCAGTATTAATAATTCAGTCAAATAACAGTGGTCAGGTTTTTAAAAAAAAAAAAAACAGAAAGTTAAACATGTTTTGTGGAACCATGTTGAAAAAAATCTAGTTGTTTTATTGCTTTTTCTACATTTTAATTGTTTTAATCAAGGTTGTGTTGTTGTAACCATAGAAAAGTTTAGGTGAAATAAATTGTAAATGGAACAGTGATTAGCCACTACTTTAATAAACAGGTAAAAGAGAGGCTTTGATTCTTCAAAATATCTCAATATATAATTTACATTGGGATTTTAGAAGGTGAATATGATTGTAGTAAATATTTATAAAATATGCTTGTAGATTATCAGCCAGTTTTTCATTCTTGTGAAATATTTGTAGACATAAATTGACAAGTATCAAAGCAAAAAGAAAAAAAAGAAAGAAAATTAAGATTTTCAAGTGCTTGCAGGTCTACCGGAATGATAATATCTAAGAATACCTTGAATGAATAATGTTTCTTCCAAGGAAATTAAAAATTATTTGTATATATTATTTGTTATGTAAAAGTTGTAGGGATTTAAGGCTATGACTGTAGCTCACAAAAATATAAAGCCAGTAAATTCATAAGATTAGATAATTTACTAGTAAAATTATACATTTTTCATAGAATTATTCAAGTATTACCAGTAAAGAAAAAGAAGAAAGGAGGACTGGAGACAGCAGAAAGAAGGAAAAGTAGAGAAAGTAGTGGGCAGTACATAAAATATAGAAGAAGTCTCTTGATTTTAATTAATGATTTAATACAGATTTTTTTAACATCTTTATTGGAGTATAATTGCTTTACAATGGTGGGTTAGTTTCTGCTTTATAACAAAGTGAATAAACTTTGTTATACATATACATATATCCCCATATCTCTTCCCTGTTGCATCTGCCTCCTTCCCACCCTCCCAATCCCACCCCTCTAGGTGGTCACAAAGCACTGAGCTGATCTCCCTGTGCTATGCGGCTGCTTCCCACTAGCTATCTATTTTACATTTGGTAGTGTATATATGTCCATGCCACTCTCTCACTTTGTCACAGCTTACCCTTCCCCCTCCCTGTATTCTAAAGTCCATTCTCTAGTAGGTCTGTGTCTTTATTCCCGTCTTGCCCCTAGGTTCTTCATGATCATTTTTTTGCTTGTTTTTTAGATTCCATATATATGTGTTAGCATACGGTGTTTGTTTTTCTCTTTCTGACTTACTTCACTCTGTATGACAGACTCTAGGTCCAATCCACCTCACTACAAATGACTCAATTTCATTTCTTTTTATGGCTGAGTAATATTCCATTGTATATATGGGCCACATCTTCTTTATCCATTCATCCGTTGATGGACACTTAGGTTGCTTCCATGGCTATTGTAAATAGAGCTGCAATGAACATTGTGGTACATTACTCTTTTGGAATTATCGTTTTCTCAGGGTATATGCCCAGGAGTGGGATTGCTGGGTCGTATGGTAGTTCTATTTTTAGTTTTTTAAGGAACCTCCATACTGTTCTCCATAGTGGCTGTATCAACCTACATTCCCACCAACAGTGCAGGAGGGTTCCCTTTTCTCCACACCCTCTCCAGCATTTATTGTTTGTAGATTTTTTGATGATGGCCATTCTGACCGGTGTGAGGTGATATCTCATTGTAGTTTTGATTTGCATTTCTCTAATGATTAATGATGTTGAACATCCTTTCATGTGTTTGTTGGCCATCTGTATGTCTTCTTTGGAGAACTGTCTATGTAGGTCTTCTGCCCATTTTTAGATTGGGTTGTTTGTTTTTTTGATATTGAGCTGCATGAGCTGCTTAACAACATGCCTATAGCACTGCTTTTGTATCATATTGCATATCTTCTTTTATAATAATTGATTTTGCCTTTTAACTGGAATTGAGGAAACTAATTGCCCTCAATTCTGCTCTCATTAGTGTTAATGAGATTATACGTGCTTTGTTTATTTTTTGTGTTATTTTGTTTGTTGTTTTTAAATTTTTTCATACAACCTAGTGTGAACTTTTATACATGATGAATACCTTTAACTCGTTGTCACCTATTCTTTTACCAATAGTGTAGAATCAGAATATGCAACCACTGGAAATAAGTAGGTAAATAATCACAAGATACTAAAAATTACTTCTTTTGTGATGTTTAAACAGAAGAAAAATTTACTGCTTACTTTTAATGTAGTATAGTTACTTTAGTAGAGAAGACCAATGAGATATATTAAAACTTCCAGAAAAAGAAATGTGTATATAGAATGCACTTTATTTTTTTAAGAAAATATAATTTTGACTTCTTAATTTATTTATCAGAAAGGAAGAGGAGTCAGTATCAGTTTAACTATTGTTATTAAAGTATGAGTATTTTTTTTTTACATACGAACTAAAAATACATGTAGGTTTCCATGGCAGCAAACAGCACCTTTTTCTGTTCTAAAAATCTTATGTATTAACAGTTGACAAAATTTTGGAATATCATCTGAAATTTAATGTTTGGGATTTAAGATGTTTTTCTTCATGAAAGGGAAAAAAAGAGAATATAATTAGTAATTATTGAGTGGCGAGAAAGTGGAGCATACTACATCTTTATACCATTACTTGCTGCCATTTTGGTCATATGTCTACATTAAACACTTTAGGATGTAGTTAGTATCACAATTTACATGGAGCAATATTCTGAATGTTATCCATTTTTATTCTACATTGAGATATCTGAATACATTTCCCTCCTCTACCCCATGTCTATATAAGATACGTTAAAGTATTCCGGGTAATCTCTCAAAACACTTTTAGTTGAATATCCAATGAAGAAGAACTCAAAGTCATTCAGTGCACCCTAAAGGCCACTGACTGGAGCAAGTTCACCTCTTCTTTCCACTCTTTTAACAATCTTATTTATCAGCTGCTTAAGAATCCCAGAAGTTTATAGTTGAAAAACACATTACAGATCATTCTGTCCAATCCACACATTTTTCAGAGGACGTTGAGGTCCAAGAAGTTGTCTTTTAAGTTCAAGCCTGTACAGTTAACAAGTAGCAAAGATCCTAGAATCTATTCTTACTGATTTAAGTCCTTGCTCTCAGATTACTTTTGCCCAAATTCCAGGCAAGCAATTACAATCAAAATACATATTGCTGTAAATTCATATTTCTCCCAATAAAGTTAGAAGATGGTTTCAAGTTTTTGCAGGCTATGTGATAAATGATCATTGCGGTTGGGGCAACATGAATTATGATCTTGAAGAATTCCGACCCTCATTCTTCAGAAGACCTGGCTTTACACTGGAAACAAAAAGCTGAGAAAGGCAAAAGAGAAAAGAATGCAATGGTTAGCCATAGTTTTATAAAGACTATTTTTGAAAAGTAAAGATTAAATAAAAGGTATGCCTTCAGCACAGATGATTGTAAAGATCTATTGAATGAGCAAATATCAGAGATTCTATAAACTCAGGTCACAGGCTGACGGAGACTCACAGGATGTTTCACTATTGAATATGAACATCCCACATAAAAAGGAAACCGTATAAAATAGGCAAAAAATGGATGTTCATGTTGTTCTTTGTGTTACCTTGTATGGATAATTTATCTAACACTAAAATGGATATCGGAAGCGCTCTATTATTTCATAGAATATTAAGTTAAAGTGCTATGTAATAGCCAAACTCTTGCCTTCCACCCTTACTAAGGATTAAACAGTGGAAAGATCAGTTTAGAACCTCATCACTAGATGGCATTGTTACACTTGGATACAATTTAAATAATACACTGATTGAATGGGCTAGTTAAATTAGTAGACAATTAACCCTGTTCTACTCCTCCTTTTATGTGATGAAACTGGTTGTTCCTTATAGCCTGCAGGATAAGTCCGATAGGACACCCCACTCAGTCAGGGCTGTTTTTTCACAAGCTCTCTCTTCCCAGCTTTCACCTCAATCTGTCATACAGATTTGACACAGCATCGTTCCAGCAGTACTCAGAAATGACATGTATATAATGTGGAATATTGTGCACATTTACAGCCCGGGCTCTTTCTCTTAAACGTTGCTTGCTGTATCTTGGCATCGCTGTTCTGCCTAGCTGGGTGTTCTTCACTTTCCACATATAAATGAGTGCCTAAACCAAAACTTTGATCACCATCATCATCATTGTTATTATTACTATTATTTTTTTAAAAAACCAAAGAACAGCAAAACTGATTTCTGTCATTTTCTGTTAGCATTTTCAAGTTTCCATGGAGCCTCCTTACAGGCTAATAAAAGCCATGAGACATGCAGGACAATGCTAACACATGATATTTTTATGACTCAGTTCCATTAATGCTGAACAATATAAATCAAGTTAAGTGGCATTTCTATCGAAAGAGGTTCTTCTTTACTTCTTTATTTCCTTAAGATCAACAAGACCAACTCAATAAGCCTAGGAACCCATTTTCTTCCCTGGAATAGTCCTTAGCTTTGTTTTCCTATGTTATCATAACCTAGCACTTTTCCTGTTCTAACTGAAAACCCACTGAGGAAGCGAATCATTCCATTATGAGCGTTATCAAAACTCAATACTATACTATTTTTAAAAGAATACAACTCTAAAATGTATTGTAAATTGTACCCGGCCCACACGTAGGTGATACCACCCAAACATTCTGGGCGTGATTACAGTTCATCACATTTGCATATTTCAGAAGAAGTAAGTACAATGCATTGTGGGTGGCGGTTTCTGTTTACAAGAAGGGATGCTGGAAATACCTACCCACATCACAGAATGATATTTTTGTTTTATTAAGGCCATAGGGCACAATTGTTTGGGCAGATTGCAATACAACTGTAGTATACATCTTCAGATGAGGATTGCTACTTTGTTCTTTTTCAGATATCCACCTTCCCCTCAACTCAGTTCTTTCACACGAATGTGGAAAATTAACTCTTTGCATTCCTCCAACAAAAACCTTCTGAACACATACTTTCAGTTCCTATTAAGAGAACATAGAAACCAGGGAGTTGAGTGTGCACAAACAAACACAAGCCACCCAATTAATTCTATACTGTAAACTGTTATCAAAGTAGTAGACATTAAAGCTCTTTAAGAGGTAAACAAACTAGGATTGCACATGCAAGTTCGATTTGGCTATGAGTACGTACCGAGGACAGAAGAAGTTCTGTAGAAATTTATAATATGATGCAAGCTTCTGTTAGACTGCTGTCACAACAGGCAAGAGGGAACAGGAAAAAAATGACTGGCTGGTCTAGGTCTTTAATCATCAGTTACCTGAAAGAAAAGGTAAATCCTATTACTACAATTCTCAGCAATCATAGTACTGAAATTTATAGTAATATGTTATGTAAATTTACAAGGTTTTAGATAACCTTCTTGACAAAGTGCCTAGAATCAAGATTTTTAAGCTCAAACTTGAATGTCTTTTTACCTTATAAAGTGTTATTAATTTATTCAGAAAATCTGTTCATATGTTATACAGGCTTACCAAGATGTTACAATGAAATAATTTTTATTCAGGCCAACATTTTCCAAAAATTCCTTTTAGTTTTCACGCACCTCAAATTCCTTTTAATGCATCTGAGAACCACAAAGTAAAATGCTTCTGATCAGAATTTGTCTGTATTTAATTTATATTCCCTGAGAGCCTGTTTCACTACTAAAATTATGAATGAAAGAGGGGACTTTTTCAATATTATTCATTTTCACTATTTGTTTCATATATTTCAATATATTCAATATTTATTTATTTATAGTGTCTTGAGTGTCACCTAATGAATTTTAATGTTGAAAATGAAACCTAGTTGTTATTCTACCAGTGTTCTAATGAACTCCTTCATTTAAATTGTACATGAAGCAAATTAAAGTTTTTTTAGTTTTTTGACCAAAATCAAAATGTCACTTCTTAATATAATTTATGATAAATATGCACTTTGTTTACAGAAAAAAAAGGACGTTTATTCTTTGTAGAAGAAAAATGACTTGATTTACATTGAAACACTGATCTGGTGAAGGATATTTCGATTGTTCTGCCCTGAAAGTCCTAGAGAACTGATACGGGTATGATGCTAGCTCCTACAGTGTACATACTCTACAGTGTATTTCTCACATGAGTAACTCTTGAGTTCACTCACAGTATACCCTCTCTCTCTACCTCTCTCTCTCTCTCTCTCTTTCTCTCTGTTTCACTCACAGACTAACATTAGCTCTTTATTTCTTGGGCATCAATTTAAAAATTATCTCTGAAGCTTAAAAGAGATACACATTGCATCAAAACTCTTGAAACAGCTGTATATATCAGTACCCAAAGGAAAAGAGAGTGTCTTCCCATGGCATAGAACTTCACCTGAAAAACTTTAATGTAATATAGTTTTCAGTATTTATGTCAATCAAATTTGGTTAAACTAATTGTGTTCAGCACACTGACTAAATATGTTTTTAAATAAGAAGCCAAAATAAATGAGAAGCCAAACCACTTCTTGCATTGTTTGATTATTAACTCCATATTAACTTCTCATGGAGCTTCTACAAATAAATTCTTGACTGTAAATAATCCTGTTAGAATCACAATAATAAACAATGGTCATTTTGTTTTCAGTCTACATGTTTACAATTCTGTTTTAAGATTGCCTCGAAGTAAGATAGTGTACTAAAAGACAAATTCAAGAGAAAGCAGATGGTTTTAGAAACTTACTTTTGTTAGCATGCTTGTAAATTTTTCTAAAAGTATTGTCGTTTTTAAAAAATTTATTTTATTGTAGTTGATTAACAATGTATTAATTTCTGTTGTACAGCAAGGTGATTCAGTTACACACACACACACACACATATATATACATATACATTCTTTTTCATATTCTTTTCCATTATGGTTTATTACAGGATATGGAATATTGTTCTCTGTGTTATACATTAGGACCCTGTTGTTTATCCATTCTATATATAATACTTTGCATCTGTTAATCCCAAATTCCCAATCCCATCCCTCTCCCCACTAAAAAGTATTGTCTTATAAATTACAGGGGTTCAGGTACAAGTATTATTCAATTTTATTTATAAATTGCATTGATAGTTTTTCCATCAAAAAAGTGAGTTAAGATGAAAATAGTCTTTAATTATTAGGCTTATAAATGCATTTCGCTAAAAACCCTACAATGCATTAATAGTGTTATTGATTTTATAAAATGAGTTCATGTTGGGTTAACACAAGGCTCTCTCAAGGGGTTCATGATGAGAAGTAAGTGGTTCCTTTGTAGGCATAAATGTCAAAGGGCAGGATGGCATAGTGAAAGAAAAACTGAAACTGAAATTTGGTGACCTAGCTCCTATCTCTGCCATTAATTGTTGTCTGTTTTTTTTTTTTTTAATTTTTATTTATTTATTTAAATATTTAACTTATTTATTTATTTAGGCTGCACCAGGTCTTAGGTGCGGCAGGCAGGAGCTTTTAGTTGTGGCATGTATGTGGAATCTAGTTCCCCGACCAGGGATCAAACCCGGGCTCCCTGCACTGGTGTGAAGTCTTACCCACTGGACCACCAGGGAAGTCACTATCCTGCCATTTTTATTAGCCATGTCACCTTTGCCAAATTTTAGACATCACGAATCCCCATTTTCCTCATCTGTAAAAAGATACTACCAAAACTTGCCTAGACTTTCCTACTGGGAATAATGAAAGTATTTTGATAACTGTAAATTATTATAAATGCAAGGTGTTATTAGCCTGCACATATTTCTGATGGGTTAAAATTTGGCAGTGTCTAATAGTCAGGTATACAATCTGGCAGTTCACAAGAAGTGCATTCTCTTTTACGCCAAAAATAATTTGACATTTTGGCAAAAATGGCAAGCATTTAGAATCTGAAGATCAAGTTGACAGTAATTAGAGGGATTTTACTCTCAAGGAACCTCACACAGATTCTTACAGAAATGTTTGTTAATATAATTATGTTTCTATATAAAGATATATACATCTTTATGAAGGAATATATATCAATATAGAAAATGTAACACACATATATGGGTAAGTATACACATACACACACTCACACAAAATCATCCTACCTCACTGAGATGGAGAAAACTGAAAATGAATGCTCTGGGATCAGATACTTAGTCTTCATTTTATTTCATTTTAAATATCAGATTTGAAATTAATCCAAGGACCACCATGGAACAGAAAAATGTGTGTGTCAACATCATCTCTGAAAACTAAACTTTGTCAGGCACAAGCCCTATTTTAGTCCTCAATTCAATTCGGTGCAGATAACAAGATTAATTCACAGGCTTCATTTTAATATTGTCTTTATTTTTAAAAAGCCCATTGATGGTGTCAAAGATTTTGATTAGATAATTTGATCACATTTCTCAAGCCAGATACAAATTAAAGTGGGAGCTAAAACGGAAAATCTTACTGTTTACTATTCAGAACAATCTTCCTATTTCAGGAAATGGCAGCGCTCCAAAAGCCACATGTGTACAAATGAAAATTCATAACATGTTATTCAAACTCCTGTTGTATTTGTGCAATTTACTAATTAGATATAGTAAGTATCAGCACTGAAATATCATAGTAATAGCATTAAAAAGGCAAAAGAATCTACTTTTCTCTGTTCACTTCTCTTTATGAATGATATAAAAGTCTTTTTTTGTAGCATAACTACCATCTATATCAAATATAAAATAAAACCTTAAGAGTGCAGTGCATATTTTAACAGGAGACTCATTTTCTGTGTGAGAAACAGAAAGACTCTGATGAAAGAATACTTTAAGATTGGTGATATCTGGAATAAATCAAGGTAATATCCATGTACACAAACTAATTTCTTATTCAAAGCACATGAATTATATTATAAAAATGCCAAGTCATTTGACTTCATTGGGTCCCAACATGGAAACTTAAAAAAGAATGATTTCCTCTCAGAGTTATCTCCTCATTTTTTTAAAAACATCGGTATCTCCCTTGTAAAATTCTTTGGAAATTGATCCAACATAGACATGTACTAGCTTTATGCAATTATAAACTGATAAGATATTAAATTACAGGTTAATGGTTTTAAAAATTAGAGAGGGTGTGTTTGTGCAATTTTTGACAGATAGAAAAACATGGACTCCACAATTACTTTCTTTAGGTACAATCCCCATTAATCTTCAACTGGGTAGATAATTTTGTTAATAAAAATAATATCTAAAATTTATTGAATATTTACTGTGCCAGATATTGTAATAAGCATTTTACATAAACTTTATGATTTAACTTCTTCCTTTAACCAATGAAGACATACTTTCAGACAAGCCAATTCACCAACTTAAGAAACCAATGCTTAGAGAAGTAAAATAACTTGCTCAAGTCCTGTATTATGGTGGTGCTAAACTTTGAACCTACATATGTCTGACTTAAGAGCTTACCTTCTTACTCACCATGATGCATATATTGCCTGCTAATTTTAATCTCAGCTATTTTTCATCAACAGAAGAAACTGACTACTAATAGAGATCATACTTATGTAAATATCTGTTAATGACAAAGATTTGCCAGTAAGGTTTTCAAGGTTAACGCTGTTAGCAGTCACATATTTCTTTCTTTCCAATGCTAAATTAAGCATCTTGAATGTACAAATTTCAGGACTCTGGAGTCAAGACACAGTTTTCATGACAACCTAAACAGAAAACACTTAATTCATTTTCAAAAAGGAATGAAAGGAAATAAATGTAATGGGTGCCTACTATCTCCCACAGGTTCCCATGGCAGCATAGCAGGCTCAAGAGCCATCAGACAGTGAGAAAAAAGAAACACAGAATAGGAGATGCTGGATCTATTACATGGAATCACATCAGAGAGAAAGATGGACCTGAGGCAATGTGATGCCTGGAAATTGAAGCAGAGGGACAGATCAGGGAAGCATTAGGCTGGCTACAGTAGCACGTTCCAGCCTCTTCATTTCTCATCTCCTTAACCCTAGTTTGATGATCTGGGGACACAGCTGCCCTCTGTCCTACAGTCTCTACTCTCCTTCCTCAATTTATTTCATTATCTTTTTTCTGGCTTCCTTCCCCACTTCCTTCATACATATGGAGACACTCTCAAAAGTGCCTATGTATACAAGTGCACACATTCGTCTTTTTAATCTCACCGTAGCTTCTCATTGTATTCTGTTACACAAACTGAGAAAATCCCTACCACACTCTTAACATATCCTTATTAAAAAAAAGAAAAATAGCTTTCAGGTTTCTGAGAGACTATAGATTTCTAGTAAGTATATGTAGACAAAGCTAAAGAAAAGGGAATTCATGTGGTAAATTATTTGTATTGATAAAAAATGAATATGTTTTCTACCAGTCTATGAGTGAACACACACACAAATACATACACATACACAAAGTTCTATAATTAATAAACTAATCTTTATTCATCAAAATAATATAATCTTCTAACAGTTTTCAGCTTTGCTGGGTCTTTCTCTGACTACTTCAACTGTTTACTACTCAAAAGCCAAAGCTACTTAATGGTAGAAGATTTTGAATCTCTTATTTCCCATATCAGCTCAAAGACAACACAATCTCTTCATACATGGGCCTGCTTTGCTTCCATTTGCTCTCCTTGATGTGCTAAAAGTAGCTCAGGAAATCAAAGGCTAAATAGACCAGCTAAATTAAGGGACAGGAATTTATTTAATACTGATAGAATTGTGTGCTCATCATTCCTTCCTTCTCTCATCCAATCTTTCATACATTTTTGATTCTTTAATATTTTTTTCAGTTAAACAAATAGCGGTATATATAGCATTGGGAAACTTGGGTCATTCTCAATCTTGAGAAATTATACTTTGCCTCATTTTTCCCCTGAGTATTCTGGGTATAATAACCAGGGGTGCTAGCTAAAAATAAAGATTTTTTTTGCCTCTCCCCCAGAGAGTCTGATACATTAGGGCTGACATGATACCAGATAATCCTTATGTCAGGATATATTTGCAACACAGTGGTGTAGTGGTAATAATGAGTATTTTCCCAAATTAATGCAGGCTGTAGTGTTTTTAAAATAAATTTGAGAAAGACCTCTTGCATCAAAAATAGTTTGAATTACCATTTTTCTATTTCAAATAGAATTTATCTAAAAGCAGTACCATAATGCTGATTTAGGTGCTACACGGAAAATCATGATACCTGGGTTCTGATACCTACACAATGATCTCTGGAAAATAAATGCTTCTGTGGAGCAATGATTACTTAACTATTAACTACTTAGTTTATTACACAGAGTATTTGGAGTAACATCTTGAATGCCAGGAGTAAAGGATAGAAGACAAATATTAAATATATTTTTAATCATTGGTGAACTCATATTATCATTATTGTTTCTAGAACTTCCTAACACTGTTCAATTTTTCCTTAGTGATTCATAATGGTGGGAATGTATAAAAATCAATTTTTATCAAAAATACACACTTCAAGAACCTTCCTAGGCCTGCCAAATCACATTCTCTAGTGGTAGAGAGTAGAAATATGTATTTTTAAACAGTGATTTTTTTGATACTTTCAGTTAAAAAATAATGTTCTCTTTGGGCAGTAAGCCACAGCAGTCCAGAGTAGAGAAGTTAAATCTGTATTGACTGAATAAAACAATGTTGAATGATGAGAAAATGAGAATAGCTCTTGTTTTCCATACCCATCATGATTCATAGTCATTTTCATAACACTGATGGCCACATTACCTTGAGGAAACGTTGTATGATCCACCCTCTGAGAGAAGAGCTCTGGTCATGTAAAACAAGGACTAATTAAAATACTTTTTAGTACATTTTTGAAATGTGCTAAGATGCTTATTTTTTATACAGATACTTTTCTTTAGCTGAGTCATACACTAATACTAGGTATGTTTCATATTATAATTAGTTTTGCCTCTCTCTGTCTTCAAGATCTACCATCTAGAAACAAAAGCAATTTTAGAGGTGGTCAACCTTTTATTTTCATACTGTACACCTATTACTGAATTTTAGAATAAAAAAAGTCACCTTTAAAAAAGATCTGTACTGTAATCACTTTTTTATTTGTATGATCCACAAAAAGGAAAGTTCAGACTTACAGTCTGAGATATTTTCCTCTTAATTGAATGCATAAATAAAATAAAAGTGTATTTATACAGACTGATTTAAGAAGATCTAATGTGAAATCTTATTCTTCCACATACTTTACAACCTGGATAATTCAGAGTTGATATAATCTTTACAAGGTTCAGTGTCATTGAGACAATTAAATGTAGAATTCCATGTATTTTCTAAGTGTGGGTCACACAGTTTCTTTGTGTGTTAGCTTCCTCCCAAAATGAGGGACTTGGATAATATACTCTGAAAGACTCTTCTGGTCTGGGAAAAGAAAAAAAGAAGCCCTCTGTAACTATATGATTGGTGGTAGGGAAATGAGAGAGAGAGAGAGAGAGAGAGAGAGATGGGATGTTCAACCAGGTAGCTTGTCGTAGCAGAGGTAGCTTGGCCTAGCACCGTTAGATAGAGCTGTTAAACAAATGAAATTTACTTTTCACATTCTTCTTCAGTGCCAGTCAGTTGGGTGTTTTTAATCACTGTGAATTTTCAGAGTCCTTCTAAAACCATTACTAGAATGTGAGAGGTTAATCCCATTTCCTGACCTCATAGACCTATGGGCCAAACCTTTGGAATTCTGAAGGGCAACAAGGTCTCCTTCCTTCTGATTTAGTTTCACAGGCTCCTGGGATATCAATTTTTAAAGACCCAGTCAACAAATTACAGAAATCATTCAAGTTAAGTTTTTATTAGAAAAAAAACACTTCACAAATATCCTTTCCTGTGAAAATATAAACTTAAATATCTTTAACTGGGGAGGAATAGTAGAGGGGTGGAGCAGAATACTTAAAAGATTTTTGTGGATATGCAGCCCTAAGATTAAAGGGTTTTTCTAGAGGTTCTATTGAATAATTAATATCAATTACTATTTACAAAGACATCAAAATTTATTAGAGATAATTGACTAGGGCTCTTATAGGAAGTGTATTTGGGAGACAACTATTGACAACAGATCTAGGCACGCTAAACATCCAGAAAATCTTTCATTAGCTCCAATTTTCAAGAATGAGTTCTAATATGTGGTGGACTCTGGCCTATTTCTGAAGAGGTTACTAACCTTCTGTCAAATGTTCTTAGAATCTTTATCTTAGAAATTTAATGCATGGGACTGATTTTGGGCTTCAAAACTGTATTGTGGAAGATATACCTTGTCATAGGGGACAGGAATTTTGACTGTATTGGATTTCTTATCATTTATATAGAAATTGTTCTTAATCCAGTAATTTGGGCTGAATTCCCTCATTTCTCATCCATTCCTATGACCTTCTGGCTTGCAAATCACAATATCTGAAAGAGTCCATGCCCTGAATAGTTGGTGCTGTCACAGTCTTGCTGGAATCAGAGGTGCAGGGTAGAGGAAAAACACTTATGAATGCTATTCTTGGTAAGTAAAGCTGGAATTTTGGTATGTGTGGTTTGGCTTTTCCTAGTTATGGTGAAGTATCTGCTGTACTCTGTTGGCATTTGTAAGGCAGCTGGTTGGGTTAGGGTTTTGGTTTGTGCTTCTGGACCAAAACAAAGCAAAATAACCTCTGTAGAAATCAAACACTCAACCTCAGCATCAGTGTCATCGAACTTTAAAACCAATTGAGCTGACCCAGCTTTAGATCAAACTAGAGCCAGCTGAACCTGAAACTCCTAATCCTTTCTTACACGTTATATTGGTTTGGGAGTCTTCCAGAATTAATGACGGTAGACTTCTCATCACTAATACTAAAACTAGGAAAAAAGGTGGTCCTCTTGAAATCTTACAAAATCAAGTTTACCTTGTAAAACAACCACAATACTAAAGCCCCTCAGGGGATCGGAGCAGCAATTTCAGGAAGGTTTGTTGACTTGATAACAGTGAGCAGTTGGTAAACCTGACAGCAGCCTGATTAATCTACCAAAATTATTATAGATGAGACACACAAATCATAGGCAAATGTATGAAGCAATAGATTGTAGTGACTAAGCAGGATTTTAAAAATAACTATACTTTCCAAGAGTGAACACTAAATTTGATTCCCTGGTCATGCCCTCTTGACTCTTGCTCCAGGCCTTCTCCATCAAATTCAATGGCAATGACATCCTTCCATTGTACAGGTAAAAGGATTGACATCACCTTTGATTCTTCTCTTTATCTCTCACACCAATCCATTTGCAAATTGTGTCAGCTGTATCTTCAAAACATACCCCAAATCCAATCATTTCCAGGCTTTTGCCTATTACAGCATGGGGAGGAGGGTGTTCTCATTATCTCAGGGCTATCTGGAAGATAAGAGATGAGCTGTTGAGCTGAAAAAGACTTTTCTCCTCTGTTACCCACATTATCACCTGCAACAGTCCCAAAATAGAGAATGGAGGTATGTTCACATTAATTTGTTTGAATTGTTTAATTGTTATAATTGGCTAAATATTATTAATTACTAGATTGAAAACTTAAAGTGACAAAGCCATGAACTGCTAAAATTTTCTTGCAGTAAGAAGATAAATTTCCTCTTCAAAAACAGTTGTAAAGGACAGGAGTCCTTTCAATATTTCAATATGTCCAATAACAAGGTAATCTCATCTTCACATGGCAGGCCAGTAATCCAAGTAAATTGGTTCTACCTGGTAAATATTGTCTATTCCTCTTCTTAACACCTAGTAGAAATGCTTTAGCCCTAGAACTTAACTTTGCTTATGTAACCTTACCATCCATATCAACCACCTGGAAAACTTTTTTCCAACACTTAGTGCAAATACCATGTCTTAAGTCAAAATTTCCAGATGTGCACAAGAAATTAAGCACTCCCTCACCTGTTCCTTCCCAGGACCTCCTGTTACATGATACTTTGCATATACTCATATCTTTATAAGCATGTCTCCTCTGGAAGACTCTGAGATTTTTTAAAGGGATTTGCTGCCTTAGCAACCAGCAGTGTGGCTACTAAATACATATTTATTGCACTAATAAATGTATATATTTGAAATTATTATAAAGTTTATACAAACAATTAACTATGATTTCCCTTACAGTATCTCTCATTCACCTACATTTGACCTGTTATCTGAAGCCACATAGAAGAGGTCTGAACTCTCTTCCAAGTTCCAGTCATTCAAATATTTAAAAGCATTTTGTGTGGGCTTCCTGATTATCTCTTTTTTTTCCTCTATCATTCTTGTTATAACATCATGATAAAATTATTTACAATTCAATCACAATAGTAGCAAGGGTTCTCATTTGCAAACAAAAGAGCTAATATTGGCACACATCAGGAGAAAAATATTATTGTAAGTGTATTGTGTAGGTCACAAATAAGAAGGCTGGAAAAACAGGATTTAAAACCGGAAACAAAGCACAGACGTGGAAAGAACCATTATGTCAAGGCATCATTTAAGATATTCTTGCTATTTAATTTGACTCAAGTCTTGAAATTGATAACTCTCTATTTGGTATACTCATATTCCTACTGAAGCCAGGAAGTCCTTTTCCAGCATAGAGTTTTTGTTTTTTTTCCAAAACTCATGTCTATTTCATCCCTCTTGGTGAAATACACAATTGTTTTTTTAGCATAGTCATAGAGAATACCTAGTTTTCAATCTGCAACTTGTCTGAAAATTTAGATATTTGAGTTTGTTTTCAATTTCTTCAAGTTGTACAATGATGTGCAGTCTTTGCTTTTTAGAAGACTTTCATATGGTTCTAAGGCATTGGAAACTTAAATCATTATCAGTCCAATAAAACTTCCTTGTCTCACATATCTCTCCATTATTCCAACCTTGTAGGAGTAATAAAACACATTAACTGGGTTTCCCTGGTGGCACAGTGGTTAAGAATTGGCCTGCCAATGCAGGGGACACGGGTTTGAGACCTGGCCCGGGAAGATCCCACATGCCGTGGACCAACTAAGCCCATGCGCCACAACTACTGAGCCCGTGTGCCACAACTACTGAAGACTGCGCACCTAGAGCCCGTGTTCTACAAGAGAAGCCACAACAATGAGAAGCCCGCACAGAGCAACGAAGAGTAGCCCCTGTTCGCCACAACTAGAGAAAGGCTGCATACGGCAACGAAGAACCAACGCGGCCAAAAATAAATAAATAAAATAAATAAATGTATTAAAACACACACACACACACACACACACACACACACACACACACACATTAACTAGCTGGGAAGTAAGATTGTTCTTTCCCTGGGAATTTTTTTTTTTTTTTTAACGTTCAGTTCCCTTAATGCAGATAACGCATTCTTCTTTTACTCCTTCCAAATCCTTGAGAAATTGCTGATACTTCCAGGTTCTCTCTATTATATTCTGTTTACCTCTCTGGGTGGACAGGACCTAACACATCCCTCATGTAGCCAACATCTGGTCCATCAGAAACATACAGAACTTTCTCTCCAAGAAACCTGGGGAGTGCAGGCTACTTAAATACAACTATTTCTTTTTGGTTTGTCAGTCAGAGGTAAATAGCCCATCTTTTGCCTTTGACTTTTACTGAGAGAAAGCATGTACCAGTCTACTCTGTAACCTTCAATACCATAAGAGAGTCATATTTGGCTAGCTGAGTAGTCTCATTGAATTCTCTCTGATTAGATTTGAGGTGATAACTAGGCACATTCATCTTCTCCCCTTTGTGAGAGGGGAACTTAGGCTCACAAAAATTTGTTTCTAAAACTTTTATTTATAAATCCTTCTTTATTATCCTCAATGAAATTGCAAAGCTTAAGAGCTTCTAACCAATGTCCCATACATGTCCTTTGAAACTCTCCTTTTTTGTCTAGTATTTCGCTTTGCTGTCTTATCACTCTTGCCAAAGTTTCCAATTTAACATCTTGTTACTCTATGAAGATACTTCAGAGGCTGGGCAGCTAACAATGAGAAATTTCTACCATAGTAACTTTACTCTAAACGTGCTCGGTTGGCCATTTTTATTTTAAAAAGTGGCACAATATGCATGTTGTGTTTTGAGCAGAGCAGATGAAAAGAAGGCAACTGGAATTTACTGAATTGATGTCATGTGAAAGGTAATTTGCTAGGTGCCTTCACCTAAGAGAGGTGATGGATTTAGAAAAAAATGTGTGTGTTGTGAGGAGGGCAGGGATGCACTATTATTAGGGACATCTTTAAAAGTCCTTCATTCAGTAAGAGAGAGTGCTAGCAGAGTGAAGAAAACTCCCATCAGCAAAAAATTTTGAATTTTGTCACTATCTTTTCTTCTATCCGTTTTGTGTTATCTCTACAGTTGGATTCATACTGGAGGGATGTTGTGCATCCAACTGGTCAGTCTGTAAAATAATTCCTGAAGATTCAACTTTAAGCCCTCTATTTGTTTGTCTTTCCATAGCTTGTTTTCAGTATACCCCCAATCTTAAATCATCGCATTAATTTGAGGAATTTCCATGAGAGTGAATACAAAATCATTAGAAAAATTCCACATGTATGGACTCCTCCACACCCTAAAATTTCACCTCTCTTCATGTGGAAAATACATACCCAAACATTGGGTAAATTCAAATCTCTTTGGCAGAAGAAAGAAATTCTGATAATTCTACTTTTATTTTTTGTAGCAGATTCTCCTGTTGAGCAAGTGGGTCTTTAATTTTATATATAAAATGTTCTTTGCCACAAATATACCTCAGATGATATCTTGGATAAGCACAAGAACAGATTATTTTTAAGGCGCTGTAATTTTTACATATTTATATCATGGACAAATTTTCTCAATAATTTAAGTATTTATGTGTCCCTGTCTTTGGTGAGCTCTAATATGAAAGGCTAGGTTCTTTATATACATTTGCCTTGACCATGATTTTCAACCAGAAAATGAGTTCCGAAAAAGGTGCTGTCCCGTATTCTACTAATTTTAGAAAGTACACAGGACAAATCTCAGAATGGAGTATGTGCAAACACCATATTATTTACAGCAAACTAAATATAATGCCTTGATTTGGCACTGCCTGCTTGATATTTCTCTTGAAAACTGTTACATATGTTTGTTTTGAGTTTCTGCCAAAATAGCAAGATTCTTAAATATCTTTCATTTACTTCTTGTTAAATTCAAGGAAAGAATTACAGATTACCTTAGCTTAAATTTTATACAACAGTCCAGTGGACACTAAATCTGTTGGGAGAAAAAAGTAATATTCAAGTTATACAGAAAAAAATGACTCTTGTAAACACAAATATATTGCAATTGTAACATGCCAATATTCATTTTTATACCTAAGCCAATTCTATTCATAATAATGTGACTCATTTATCAATTACATGTAGAACACAGTGAGACTGTAATTACGTGGGGGCTGATTATCCAGGTTGTCAATTATTCAAGGATTTGCTTCCCCTTCTTCTTCGTCCTGCTGTCCACCTTTCGGACAGTTATCACCTCGTTAGTATTTTTACTCTCTGCTTGTTAGTGAGATTGGCAGGGAAAGGGAAAAGGTGTGAAAACTTAAATCAGTAGATATTATTACTTGCAAGAATTTCTCATAGAAATTGGTAGTGGAAGAGTTTGAAGCTAATTGCTAAAATTACATTGGGAATATGTGTGTTTCACTTATGCTTGTTTATCTAGTCCTCCCTATATCAGGGAGAGTTAAAAGTGAAACTCAAGCCTTACGAAAGGTAGAAAATTATTTTTGGTAGAGATCTTCTGAGAAAATTATTCTGGATGGAGGCTTTCTGAAGAACCTTACATAAAATAGCCAACCTAACAATTCAGATTTTTTACACTTCAGACAATTATATTATAAACATTATAATTTGCTCCCCAATGAACTGTTCAAATGCATAATTAAACATTTACAAAATATGCCTGATGAATCTCTTTAATTGGGAAAAATATGAATCTGAAAGTCAGTATTTCATATTTTTCAGGCATCACAGGATATAACATGCAAGTTTAAATGTAATTTCCTTTATTTGAAAGTTTTATATTTCTCCTTTAAGTAAATCTGAGTTTATTTGAAAGCACCTTTCTATAATCTATTTTTAAAACATACAAAATTCACCTGATCTGAAACATGAGGCATTTATTCACACCCCCTAAATTTTAAAACTTTATGTAAACATTCATTTTTTTTTTTTTTTTTTTTTTTTTTTTTTTTTTTTTTTTTCTCGGTACGCGGGCCTCTCACTGCTGTGGCCTCTCCCGTTGCGGAGCACAGGCTCCGGACGCGCAGGCCCAGCAGCCATGGCTCACGGTCCAGCCGCTCCGCGGCATGTGGGATCTTCCCAGACCGGGGCATGAACCCATGTCCCCTGCATCGGCAGGCGGACTCTCAACCACTGCGCCACCAGGGAAGCCCAACATTCATTTTTAAATTATTCAGTCATAAAATATTTTTGAGCATTAACTCTATGCCCAACATACAGTAGACACTGGAGATAAAAACAATTTGTACATCGTTTTGCCCTCACAATACTCACAGTTCAACAGCAAAATCAGACATTCGTGAAATACTCCTACGACCTTTTTTGCACTTGCCCCACCCCTTCCATTCAGGGTGAGGTCAACACAGAATAATGTAAAGGGCAGGAGGAATAATCAAAGCCCTTAAGTTTTCTAGACCTCTGCAATTTCAGGCCAATTCTAACAGGGCTTCATGAGTGAGATTTTGCACCTTTCCCCACAGTCCATCGTTTCTGCCCTGGGACTGACTATTAGAACACATGAGACAATGTGGTGTTACAATAATATGATTTATAAGTATTCATTTCAGAGAAGGGAGAAAACCAATAGATTGATAATAATCCACAAAATCACCAAAATACAGGCTTGTTTTTTGTATATTTATTTATAACCCAACCCCATTCTCTTTGTTTCTCTCTTCTGACTCTGCTGGTGATCGCAATCATTACTACTGCCAAGATTCTGTTTTCTCTTCTGGAAGGTCCCAAAATATTGTTTCTTGCAATGCCCAAATTTGGTGTGAATGCCCATGTCATTATACTATGGGAAAAGTTTATTATTTTTAGCTTTTATATCTTGCACTGTACAGCTTTTTCATAATGATAGTTGGTGAGAAAAATTTATCTCAGACATCTGTGGTAAAAAGAGGAAAAGAACAACATTTTGGTTTCTGTTATATCTTATAGCACAAGTTGACCATTGATGATGAGCAATTTTTTTTTTTTAACATAGCCTATTATAATGGTTGGCTTGTGATCTAAATGGTGCTGTTCAAGATGATGAGACGTTGGCATGTTGGGTACCTAAATGGTGTCATGTTGGGTACCTAAATGGTGTTGTTCAAGATGATGAGACTTTGTCATGTTGGATACATATGGTCATCAAAGATATCATGACCATATCTTTGCATTGAGAAATCCCAAGAGCCTTCATTTTTGTTTTTTTAAACAGAAAGTAAAATTTATACATACTTATATAATCAAATCATGATTAAATAGAGAAATATAGGTTACCTATTTAGCATGCAAGTCTATTCATCAAGAGTATGGATTCTCTAATCAATAACTTTTTAAAACTGAATTCCTTATGAGAACTACTAGTAGGCATTTGAAAAACTTTTAACTTTAATGTATATTTTGAACATATATACAACTACACTACTAAAAATATTGGTCATAATTCATATTTTTTATATTCATTTCTTGAATTAGTGCAAAATCATGATATAGAAGAGAACAAAAGGAGAAAATTTGCGAAATGGCTATATACAAATACAGTTAAGATTTAGATGATAGATCCAAGTAAGGGAATACTATTTATATATCCTTAAAACATCCAGCTTCTTAATCTAAACTAAAGAATTAGACATATAAGTAAGAAAAATAACTATAATCATTTATTTATCTTAAAATATTTTTTTCCTGAGAACTGCTAACACTATTTCAAAATCCGTTTTCTCTAATGCCCATGCATCATTCAAAGAAATAGGTGGGGAAATTATCAGTCTTACCACACAGGTAAGAGGTAACCTTTGAATTTTTAATTGACTTTTAAGAAAATAAATTATTTTTAAGTTTTCAGGCTATTAAGCAAAACAAATATGGAGAATCTTTATTATGCTAAGCTGCTGGCAGAAACAGACAACAGACCAGAACAAATGAAGTTCCTGACTTTCTAAAGTGTAGAATGGTAGAGTCAGCTACTCTGTGTCTCTCTCTATCTTTGTTTGTCTCTCTCTGTCTCTGTCTCTTTCTCATTATAATATCAGAGTAACTCATATGTCTTCAAGTTCTTCAATGTAGAAAGATATATATCCTACTCCTCTTCATCACCATTATCCTTATTTTAATTATTTTTAGCTCCATGATTCTTTTTCAAGTAGATTTTTATGTCCACTTTGTAATTGCAAAACTTATCTCTAGATATCTTTGATTGTTGTTGTTGGTGGTGGTGAAAGCAGAGAGGAAATAATTGCATGTGTTAATAGTTCTTGTTTGACTAGTGCATATTAAGTTAGTAAGATGCCATCAGCAAAAATATAAAATTGTGCTTAAATTAGATCTTAACTTTGTATTCCTTAATGGGATTGTTATACTCTATTGTCATGGAGGCCTGTCACCAAAATGTTAGTTATTGGTTAAACAAACAGCATCAGAAACCACATACTAGTACTATAGAGTACTAGCTTGTGTCAGGCCTTCGAAAACATCAGAAATGTCCCAGAGTAGCTGTACTTTATTTTTGCATTCTGTACCTTCCCAATATGGGGATCATAGAGATACTTATTAAGGTATGAAGCAAACATATTAAAAACTAGTGCTATATGTTTTCAGAGTTTTTGATTATGTGAATGTACTTTGTGAAAAATGGATAGAACAATTATAGGATTTAGGATGTAGTGTTTTTCTAAGCTTATTTGACTATGAAACTTATGTCCTTGGGGCACCTAAAATTACTTTGTGAACGTACCAAGTGATTTATCATTGATCTACCAAGTAATTTACCATTTTTTAAATTCCAATGACCTACAAAGTATTTTATCATTTCATCAGACACACAAAAATATTTTAGGACCTGCCTTTTGGAACCAAAAAATGGCTTAACACATACAAGAACAATTTTATAGTGATGAAAAAGTGTAAATATTACATAATATCAATTATCATTGTATTTATGTGACAACGGTGGAGTAGTGATTTATTTTAATTATGTTCTATGAGGGCCAACAATTGAAGTCATGATTATAATTTGCTGAGCACATGAAAGAAAAAAAATCTCAGAAGGCTACAGAATGAATAAAATTTAGGCACTAGTGTCCATGAAATTGTTAAAATGAAACTGGCAGTGAGCAAAAAGGAATTACAACATAGAGAAACTAGGACTACTTTTCAAAAAAGTAATAAATAGCTCCATATCACATTCTAATTCTAAGTATGAGAAATATGCAGCAACTAGCCTTTCTTAAGTCAAGTAACATTATGGAGATAAGGCAGGAATTATAAAGTATGTAGTAAGTGTGAACAATAAACTGTGGTGTCATACAATATTAAAAGCAAATGTATAACACCATACCTAATGGTGGGAAAGTTGGAGCTTTCACACTAAGATTGGGAACAAGGCAACAATGTCTCCTCTCACCTCACCGTGTCTTTTCAACATCAATTTGGAAGTACAAGCTGACGCAATAAGACAAGAAGAGGAAATAAAAGGTATACAATTTGGGAAGGAAGAAATTAAAGTGTCTTTGTTCACAGATGACATGGTCTTCTATGCAGAAAATCCAAAAGAATTGACAAAAAAATTCTGGAATTAATAAGCAGATTATAACAAGTTTGGAGAATACAGATTAATATACAAAAATCAATTGTTTTTCTGTATACCAGCAATGAACAGGTAGAATTTGAAAACACAGTGCCATTTACATTAGAACACCCAAAATGTAATAATTAGGTATGACCTAACAAAATATGTATAAGATCTATATGAGAAAATCTATAAAACTCTGATGAATAAAATCAAATAAGAACTAAATAAATGGAGAGATAACTCATGTTCATGGATAGGGAGACATAATATTATCAAGATATCCGTTCTTCCCAACTTGATCTATAGATTCAATGTGATCCTAATCAAAATTTCAGCTAGTTACTCTGTGGGCATCAACAAACTGATTCTAAAGTTTATATGGAGGTGCAAAAGACCCAGAATAGCCAACACAATAATTAATGAGAAGAAAAAAGTTAGAAGATGAAACTACCTGGCTTCAAGACTTATTAGAAAGCTACAGTAATCAAAACAGTGTAGTATGGGCAAACAAATAGACAAGTAGGTCAATGGAACAGAATAGAAAGCCCAGAAATAGACCCATGTAATATAGTCAACTGATCTTGGACAAAGGAGCAAAGGTAATACAATGGAGCAAAGATAATCTTTACAAAAATGATATTGGAACAATTGGACAGCCATAAAAAAATGAATCTAGATGCAGACCTTACATCCTTTTCAAAAATTAACTCAAAATGGATCATACACTTAAAGTAAAACTGTTACAAGATAATATAGGAGAAAAACTGGAAGATGTTACATACAACATTGACTTGTTAGATACAACAACAAAGTCATGGCTTACTAAAGAAATAATTGATAAGCTGGACTTCATTAAAGTTAAAACTTTTGCTCTGTGAAAGAAAATGTCAAGAAAATGAGAGAACAAGTCACAGGCTAGGACAAAATACTTTGTCATGTGTATAAAGTACTGTTATTCAAAATATAACAACACTTAAAACTCAATAAGGAAACATGTAACCCAACTAAAAAGTGAGCCAAAGACCTTAGCTGGCACTTCATCAGAGAAAAATTTTAAATGGCAAATAAGCATATAAAAATGTTCCACATCATGTGTCTTCGGGGAAGTACAAATTTAAAAAATGAGATACACACCTATTTGAATCACCAAAATGTGGAATACTGACAGCACTAAATGCTGGTGAAGATGTGGAACAACAGGAACTCTCATTCATTGCTGGGAGAATGCAAAATGGTACAACCACTTTGGAAGACAATATGGTAGTTTCTTACAAAACTAAACATATTCTTACCCAATGGTCCAGCAATCACACTCCCTGGTATTTACCCCAAGGAGTTGAAAACATTTGTCCACAGAAGAAACTGCATATGTATGTTTATAGCAGCTTTATTCATAATTACCAAAACATGGAAGCAACCCAGATATCCTTCAGTAGGTGAATGGATAGACTGTGGTACATCTGGACAATGGAATATTATTCAGTGCTAAAAAAAGAAATGTGCTATCAATGCATGAAAAGACATAGAGGAAACTTAAATGCATATTACCAAGTGAAAGGAGCCAATCTACCATGGTTATGTACTGTGTGATTCCAAGTATATAACATTCTGGAAAAGGAAAAAATATGGAGATAATAAAAAGATCAGTAGTTGTCAGTGTTTTGGTGGGGGAAGGGATAAGGATGAATAGGTGTAGCACAGAGAATTTTTATGGCAGTGAAAATACTCTGTATGATACTATAAAGATGGGTACATGATATTATATTTGCTCAAACCCGCAGAATGTATAACACCAAGAGTGAACCCTAATGTAAACTATGGACTTCAGGTGATTATAATGTGTCAATGTAGGTTCATCAACTGTAATAAATGCACCACTCTGCTGGGAGATGTCCATAAGGAGAGAGGCTCTGCATGTATGGGGGCAGGTGATACAAAGGGAAGTCTTTAAAAAGTAAAAAAGTAAATGTATAGCATTTTATTTATTGCCTTAAGTTTAAAGCACTTTTACATACTATGTTAAATTTAGAAAACTGCTTTATGTTAAATTAGTATGTAATTTATAGTTGATAAAGATGAGGAGGTTTTTGTAAGCTTTAAAAGCTGGACTTTAGCTCCTAATATTTATTTGTAACATAATTAACATGATTTCTATCACTTTGGCCTATTTTTTTCTTCTAGCATCATAATCTACCATTAGCTATGAGAACTGTAGTAAATCTGTGAAAAATTGACACTGATGAGATGAAAAGAAAAAACAAACATACAAAGAATTTGAATCAGTTTGGGCAGGACCTGATTTATAATGCATATTCAATAAAGCATAATAAAAAATAATGTTTCAAATGTCTTAAATTCAGAGGAATCAATTTTTTGTGGAAATTCTTATTTTTGTGTGGGTCCAAAATTAGGCATTGATTTTGTTTGTTTTCTTAGAAATTGCACTGTAGCTCTCTCTTTCTCTTTTTTTTTGTTTTCAAAAGACTCATGTTAGCTTTAAAGAACTCACCCTACTTCCAATTACTGTGCACTGCCTTTGTTACTAAGCATTCCTGAGTGATTATGAATAATTTTAAGTTATGTTTCAGTGTATTGAGGCTCTGGGACTAAAATGTCAAATTAGAAAGACAAATGTGGGCCAAGCATCTTGCCTTGTGTCTTCAATAAAGTATCCTAAATTGAGAATTCTCAAATATTTGAGTCAGGATCAATAAAACCTTGAGATTTTATCAGTGTTGATTGATATTTTTCACACATTGAAGGCAATCACAAAATTTCCCATTAAAAAATAAGTATATAATTTATACATTCAAAATATTAACATAAACATTCAACTAACATTATTATCTCAATAGACAGTTGGCACCAGTTAGCATAAATAGTGAAAATGTAGGCAAAGGAAGAAGTAGATTTAATTAACAACCTCCAGGCTTGAGGCATTTTACTACTATGCATCTGGTGTTGTAATACCTTTTTGAAAGAAAAGAACACACAGGAAATCACTTATCTTAGATTGATTTTATAGTCTTAACATTTAGAGATTTATTAAAAACTTTGAAAATGCATTTTTAAAAAATGGACAAAAATCCACTTAATGTAATTCCAATTAATGGATTTTTAACCATTGAGATATATGCATAACCATTAAATACATGCATATTACATATGTGCATATTACATATAAATATATAGGTAACCTCTATATATCTATGTATCTATGTGCCTATCTACATTATGTATCTATTGTCTATCACCTGTGTATCTGTGTATCTACGTATCTGTATGTATCCAATTCCCAGCTTCTCTCAGCTCACTATGTTTAGTCTGTGAAATGTAACAGAAATCTTTGCTGTATTTCTGAGAAGTGTCTTCAAAAGGGAAGTGTTATACTCTTCTTCCCCCTTCTCCATCATCCAGCTTGGAATACAGCATGAATTTAGGATTTGTATCAGCCATTTTGGACCATGGGGATAAGTCCCATACCTTAGAAAAAAATGCAGGGAGGCACAGGAAGCAGTCAGCTCTTACAGAAATTGTATGAACCTCTAGGCTGGGTGGAAGGGACAGGGAAAGACACTGACTAAGTCTTGGATCCCTGATGATTTGTGAAGGTTCCAAGTGTGCCTGGACCTATCTACCTTCAGGTTTAATTTACGTAAAAGGGAAATACATTCTGATCTTATTTAACAGATTAGTTGAATATGTAAATACTAAATTGTTGGATCCTCCGACTTCTTCTATCTTCTTTCCCAAAAAACAAAAAAGGAAAAAAGAGTCCTTGTACTTCAGAGATACATACTAATGAATGAAATGATATAAAGAAAATATTTTGTTCAAAAATAAATTAGTGTGGATGGTGGATATGTAGTACTGGAGGAAGTATGGAAGGGTGAAGTAAGATTGACCTTGTGCTGATAATTGTTGAAACTGGGAGAAAGGTAGATAAGGGATATCAGGGTTCATTATACTATTCTTTCTACTTTTGTATGTGTTCAAAAATTTTAGTAATAAAAATGAGAGAATATACTTAAAGTATCCAGAGGTGGAAGAAGTGGAGGAGAAAACAAAGGAGAGATTAAAATAGAGATAAGCTGAGTGAGAGAAAGAGAGAGAGAGAGAGGGAATCAGAGGTCACATGCATAGAAAGGGAAATAAAACAGGAAAGAAAAATGGTATCAGATTTCTCAAATGTAACATTATTGCTTGTTTACTATAAAGAAATAGCTTCAAAATTATGAAAGAAAAGCATTTTAACTCAGAATTTAAATTTAGTTAAATTATTAATCAAGTGTAAGGGTAGAATTAAGACATTTTTTAAAAATGCAAGATGAGCTCTTTTTCTGGGCAAATACTAGGGAAACTGCCTTAAGAAAATGAGAAGTAAACACAGAGAGACACCAGACTCAAGAAACAGAAAAGCCAACACAGAGCAAAGAAAATGGAAGTGTCAAGATGAGAGCTATTATCTGAATTTAGAAAGCAACCTGGCTAGATTAGATGAGGTAGCAATTGAGAGATAGTTAGGAGCAAAAAATATAGCTGATTGATTAGTCAATATGCTTGAGCTTTCAAAAATTATTTTAGTCGTTTGAAACATCTGAAACAGTTTTTTAAAGTTAGATACATAGAAAACTAAGCAAACATTTTAAATGCCATTATTAATCCAGTAAAAATAAAAAGTTCTGAAAAGAATATAATTCTCCATTTAGGAATGTACAGCACTTACATTGCCATAGACATGTAAATATTGACTTTATAGAACCCCAAGTTATAGTAAGAAGAATAAGGAGGGAAAAATAGAATAAAATGGTGTAACCATGAAAAGGTAAAATTAATAGATTATTTTTTAAAATTGATAAATCAAAAATTAATTTTAAGTATATTATTCACTAATATAGAAGCAAAAATTAACATTAAGAGCTGAAAGAACAGAGCTGGGAATTAGAAAGATGTGGAGAAAGGTACTGCATTTTTTTTCCAACATAAACTTTTAAGTACTGTTTGATTTACTTGATAAAATTGTTAAAACATATATTTCAAGTTATTTCTATCAATGAATATATATCTGTATCCAAAAATATCTATATGCATTTATGGACATATGTAACATATACACATGTGTTTATATATAATATGTATACATGTGACATATATGTACACATGATAGACATATACACACATATGCACACACTCATATATACACACATACATACATGTATGCCAGACAGTGTATTTTTCACTGTTGTAATTATTATGGTTTTTTTTGTTTTTAAATTTCTGTATTAGCCAGAGAGGCTGCCAGCTGCTCTTTGAATTTGCAGAAATGGAAGGTCATTCTCGTGCAGATCTTCTTTGTCCTGCTCTGGGTCATTTGTTTGACCCTTTCAGTTATGCAAATATGGGGCAAGAAGAAACTCATAGTAGTGGGATTAGGGTGTAACAAGATTTTTTTTCCTATGTGATTTAGCAAAATCCACCTCTATGCAGAGCTCTGGGTTAGAGAATTAACCTATTTGCATAATGGTTCTGGGTACATTCTGGCCAAGGTACCAAGCATGAAACAATGAATGTCTGGTACAAAATTTTTGTTGATGAGAAGAAGAAACTAAACAGGTGGTTTACCTTCAATACAAGAAACAACCTCAGAGTTTGTTGGTGGGAACGAATTTTAGCCCAGTTTAGTGCTAAACTGGCTAGATGGCTAGTGCTATCTCTTCCAGACCACCTGCCCAAGAGGAACAGTGGCTGAACTTAAGCTGAACTTACATATAAGGTAAAATAAACTATAACTTGAAATCACAATATGGGATTGTAAGAACATATTATGCCAGCAATGTTAACAAATGTCACCCACTGATTATGCAGGATAAGGCTCCAAAAGTTCCCCTACATGACTGGAAGAAATACTAACAGTAGTAAGCCAATTAAGATCCTACTTCTGTCTCAGTTTGTCAATCAGAGAATTGTTGCCCTCTACCCTGAGTAAGCTGATAGGATCTTTGCCCAATATGAGGTGGTGGGGAGGTCTTGAGAGAGATTCTGAACCTACTACTAGTAGAGCATTGTGGGCTATAGAAATTAATTGAAAAAAGATCAAAAAGTTATAACTACATATGGAGCACAAATTGGCAGGGTAGGCCCCACTATTTACGTATATGAAGACATATGTTTATACATCCCCATGTCCTTACATCAATTTACCCTATGCCACTTTAGGAACTAAGATGTATAGCCACACCATGGATATCGTTACCATTCAGAGCCATAAACTCTGAAATGTCTCCCTTAATACTACTAACTCTCCTCTTTTTTCTAGTCACAGTAGTCAATCTTTGAGCCTCTTTCTACTCTTTAAATCAGCAGACTTTTTATGTAGGGTCAGATAGTAAATATTTTATGATTTCCTATTATAAGGTGTCTTGCAATACTCAATCCGCCATTGTAGCATAAAAGCAGCCACAGGTATTTGTAAACAACTAGGCATAGTTGTATTATAAGAAAACTTTAATTATCAAAGGTTATTATGCATAATTCAGTCAGGTCAGATTTGTTTGTAGGACTTCATACTGCTAGGAAATTTTTCTTCCAAGCCTATTTTCAATCATAATCCACTGGCTAGAAACCACTCACATGGCCTCAATCTGATTGCAGGAGAATTTGAGAAATGTACCCCTTGTGTGCCCAAGAGTAGAAAACAGGATTAGAGTACATCTACTCAATCTCTGAAAAAATACTAAATGTATCATTTTTTTTAGATTCCACATATTAATGATATCATAAGATATTTGTCTTTCTTAGTCTGATTTACTTTGCTTAGTATAATAATCTCTATCTCCATTCATGTTGCTACAAATAGCATTATTTCCTTCTTGAAAAAAATATGCATATATATATATATATATATATATATACACATATATATATAAAACTGAATCACTTTGCTGTATACCTGAAACTAACAACATTATAAATCAACTATACTTAAAAAAACATTAAATGTAGCCCAAACTGTTTATCTTCAATACAATGTCATTATTTCTAAAGATAATTTGGGGTGCTAATACTTACTTGGAATTTTTAATATCCTCTAGTGTTTGTATATTTTGATTATTAGCTTAATAGGTTAAAACTAATTTCTCCCTAAGATACAAGCATGAACTTAAAGCATGTTTGATTTGAGTCTACATAAGATAATTTGAACTCAAGGTCTCAATAATATAACAAAAACAAACCAAAATAATGAAAATTCTATGGATCTGAAACTAGATTTACAAAAATATAGGAAGATTCTTGATGACTAAACTCTTAGTGGAAGATGGAAAGTGAGGGTACCAACTAACACTTCTATTACTGAGACCAATGACTCCAAGTTCTTATAAAAAAAAAGAAAAAAAGAGGTTAAATATTTTCCTTGTTGTGATCATTATTTTAATATTTAAGAGTATTAACTAGTCATTCCACACGGGGACCAGATTACATGAATTGATAGGAAAGCTTATATACCATAGAGGAAAAGTTCTAATCCTTAGGCCACCTCTAAATTTTCTGTGCACATCTGGATCCTGCGTAAGCTCATTTGGATCAAAAGATGTTGCTGCTTATAAGGATGTGTGTTACATCTTGCATGGCGAACCTAGAGGTCTGAGAGCTATTCTAGTTAGGCAGCTTCCCTCACAAACATTGGGTGAGAGCTTCTCACCAAGCACTCATTAAAACGTAAACTTCCTTGGGCTGGGAGTCAAGTCAATCATCGTTTTCTTGCAAACCCAAAGCTGCCTTTTTCTCTGTTAGAAGCTGTTATCATCTTCAAAGCCATATCAAAACAGTGTTTGTTCTGTGCTTTGATTTCACCCACATGGTGAATTCAAAGACAGGTCTACTTGAGAGTATAGAGAGACTATTTCAGATGTTTGAGCATCTGTCTTTCCATGTTTGTAAACGTGATTTAAGTGTCTGACGGCTAACAAAAATTCTTTAAATGTAGCGGAATTTTTTTTTCATTGAAACATTCCACCTTCTGTGTTTCAAAATGTTTATGGATGAGATTTCATAATCTTAAACATAAAACTCCAAAAGATTTGTAGAAGGACAATATAAACGTAATTTACCTCAAAGTGTTTGTTTTCCTTTTTTTACCCTGATGCAGTCCAGTAAAAACAAACAAAAAAAAGCTCGTTTTGAATGACAATTTCTAAATACCTGGTACAAATAGTCAATTTTTCATTGGGAAAAGAAAAGTCATTAGGAAGATAATGTTACTTAAGGTTCATTTTGCATTGAGGATATTTGACACTATTCACCAGAGATAAACAGATGCATGTAATTTACATATGAAAACCTATCAGATAATGCAAAAATTTGTATGTGAAATGCTTCATTCACTGAATTAGCTTGTGATAATCTCTCATATGAAAAAGAAAATGATTACTAAAAATGTCTAAATAAATATTAATGTGGTTATATTGTTTTTAAATAAATAAAATATTTAGAGAGGACAATATGCAGAGAGAATCATTTAAAGGTACAGTTGCTATTTTAGCTTTTATTTATCTGAAGAGCCAATAAAGAAGACTTACAAAATAAAATTTGGTGATGAGCTGAAAATATGATTTTAAAACTTCCTCTCTTGTTGCACCAATTTAAATGATGGAAGAGAAGGAAAAATGATAAAAAAAATTAGCATGATAAACCTTTCATATCTTGACGGAGGTAAAGCAATTGTGAATATGGTCAACTTTTGATTATATTGTTCCTTCTCCATTGAAGTCAGAACGGTACCAGGTACCAAGGATGTGGTAAAACATGCTTCTCTTAAACACTTTTTCCCATTTTCTCTTAAGTAGAAACCATTTTAAAGTGTTTAAAAATCAGGAAGTATGAAAACTGAAAAGGTTTTGAACACAACATTTAGATCACAACCCATTCCTACAAAAAAAAAAGAGTAAAATTTGCCAATATTATATCACTGACCATGTTCTTAATGGAAAGAGATCATTGCCCTAGAGCAATCTACAGTCCCCTTGGGTCACGAGCAAAGACATGGGGGAGCAAATTAGAACCATAAATGGAAATCATTTTGTACTATTTTTTGTGATAAACTGTCCATATACTTTTTTGGAGATGCTTACCAAAAGATGTTTGGGTGAAAGATAATCTCTGGGATTTGCTTTACATACCTCAGGAAACAGAAAAGTAAGAGCAAGAGAGCCAGAGCTGGAGAAAAGGTTAGATAATCAAGTCAGCAAAATCTTGATAAGGGTTGAATCTGGTGATGGGTAAAAGAGGATTCATTTACTCTTCTCTATGCTTCTGTGATGTTTGAAACTTTCACATACCAAAATATATTTTTAAAGACTATATTAACTCATCTGTCAAATATACTAAAGTGTAGTGAGTATATTTCTTGGGTTATTTTAAAGGAAAATATTGGTCATTTCCCTTCCATAAATATCCCTCAAGAAGTCAAGTTCATAACTTTTAGTGTGCCATATATTTTTATGATGGTCAATAAATTAGTAATGCTGATGAAAAGCACTGTCTCGTTTTTTTTCTCAAATCAGCACTATCCTATCCTGCCAGTCTCCACCCACGTCCCCAGTAAAAATGGGTTCTAATGATGTGTAAATTAGCTAGGTTCCTACCTTGTTCTTATTTTAATACTGCTTTGTCAATATATGTGGGTTAGAAAGGAGGAAGGTATATTCACACATATATTGATACATGAGACTGACTTTTCCTTAGACAACCTCTTTATATATTAAAAGATGCTTTCTTTCTATGTTGGCCAGCAAAGATATTTTTTCCTCTTTATTTGCTAGGAATATATGTATATATTTCAAATTGTTAATGATTTTGATTTGGATCATAGCCAAATTTGTCATATCTGTCGTATTATTATGTGTGAAAGTACTATTTCAATTGGAAGACATCAACTCTAAGATTACTTTCCCAATCTTTCCCTCTTCTCTGACTACAACTAGGTTATAGAAGAGTCAGTAATACCTCTTGGTTCCTAAATATTGACTCCTGTAAAATATCATTAATCTGTACTAATTGGAGGAAGCTTAGTTTTAATTAAAGAAAAAAGTCTGAAAATATATTATTTCAGAAAGGAATAGAGTTCCATTATTTCAAGTACCTACATTAACTCACATTAAACTAACAAAGTGTTATCCAATACACATCCTTGACTTGATTTAATGGTTTTTAATTAACATATCAATTGTGTGGAAATGGTTCCTTCTAAAGTACTTGAGGGTGCTTAGAAAGTTTGTTCTACTAAGTATTTTGAAGGATCCTCTTGTCATCTTATTTACATTATTAATTTACTTCTATAAAAAGAAATAAATTAATCAATGCAAAAATAACATTCCTGTCAGCCTCTGGTCAAATAATGAATTCTGAATTAGTGAAACACAATTATTAAATTTTTTTCTCTACCATTAACAAGCTAATTATAATCTCAAGGTTTTGCTAAAAAGTTTAATGTATTTTTCTCCATTCGTAAAGGTGATTCTATTGATTGGAAGAAGTGCCTTCTGATTTGATGTTCTTTCCCATTATATAGACAGAAGGGTTTCCTTGCAACCAACAACACATTATTTGAGAGATGGTAAGTAGTCATATAAGATATATATATAAGACACCCATGATCTTGAAGAAGAGAAAGCCATATTTGGATTCTGCTTGAAATGGATTTGTATTAGTACCTAGTACAGTGCCTGGCATATTAAAGCAATACATTTATATTGACTAAATAATTGATGTTTAGCTTTTGGACCAGTAAAAAAACCACAATTCATTTTCCATCATGCTTGTACAAGCTAATCCTGCTTTCAATGTAGTCTTTATTTTCACTTCATTTTGTACTTCATTCTATTTTTATGTGAAAAACTCAAATCTTTTTCAAATATGAGTTAGAAGGCAGCCCAATCTCAACAAGAGAGAGAAAGAGAAAGTAAAATTAGATTTCAGCTTTGGAAGGAAGGTCTTGGTTTATGTCTGTTCTCCTTTGTAGTAAGGCAGGGTTAACTTAATTATTTATGAGCCTTTCTTAATAAGCATCTAACCTCAATATTGGCTTTTCAATAATGACAGACACTATTACCATAAGAGTTACATATTCTTTAGGTTTACATCCTTCATTGTTTAAAGATTTTCTTAATTTTTGCATGTCTTTCCTAGTTCATATTTTCTATTCTGTCTTTGTCTTGTTTTTTTATCATTTCATTATATATATATTTGTAAATAATCATATTTCCTTTTGGTATGTTCATTTGACTGAACATGCCTTCTTCTTTTAACCTTTCCTCATTTTCCAAACCTTTCCTCAAATCTTTCTTATGAACTCTTCAATTTGTTCATCTTTCCCAAATGTGTCACTGCTGTATATACATTTATGTGTATGTGTGATAATGAATGATGCCCTAAGGTATGTACTGTTTTATCTGAGCTTTCATTCTAGTGAATGTGATTATGTGTATTCACATATTTATTATTCCTTTTAATTTCCTGTATTTTTCCTTGATTTATTCTGAATTTTTTTCCTCTGAAACATTTACACTTAGGTTAACAAATTTACTTATGGAAATATTGATGAATAAATAAATGTGTGAAGTGAAGTGGATCCAAAGTTTATGTCATTTTTGCTCTTATGACCTTCTTAAAAGTAGGAAACATTAATTTTGGACAAAATATCTGTATGTGGACTTTTTCCTTCTTTTGAATTTATATGTTAATAACTGGTAGAATTAGACAATCCTTATTTAGCTCTTTATACCCATAAAGCAGTTCTCAGCACTTTTTAATAATTCATTGAATGTTTTGCTGCAGGGCTGCTGTGTTCTCAAAATTATATAAATCGTATGATTGAGAGGAGATGCAAGAATTTATAGTTTTTCTAAAGGAATTTTATATGCATATTGTGTAACACAAAGGTGTCATGAAAATATAAGATCAACATTTTCATTGAGTATATAGTTAACTCAAAGAAAGATAAAAAATTAAATATCTGCTTACATTGTACTTTTTGCATTTATTTTGATTGCACACATCTGAGAATCAGCCAATTAAGCCAACCATGGTCTTTTCCCCATGGGGGGCCCAGCATGCAATGGCTGCAAACAGCAGCCTCCTCGGTAGTGTGTGCAGCCTGTCGCCTGTACAGGATGCCCTAAGGGTCCTTGGATACAGCCCTTCCCAGTGGGCATTCATGACTGGCATGCTGTCCTCAATCTAGGCTCCAGGTAGGTATGTGCAGTGCCTTTGGAAATCCCCAGGGCACAGTGGCCAGAGTTCACGTTGGCCAAGTCATAATGCCCATTGGCATCAAGCTACAGAACAAGGAGCATGTGCCTGAGGCCCTCTGCAAGGCCAAGTTCAAGTTCCCTGGCCACCAGAAGATGCACATCTCCAAGAAGTGGGGATTTACTAAGTTCAATGTGGATGAATTTGAAAACATGGTGGCAGAAGAGCAGCTCATCTCAGATACCTGTGGGGTCAAATACATCCCTAATTGTGGTCCCCTGGACAAATGACAGGGCCTGCACTCATGAGAGCCTTGGTGCTGTCCCCTCCTTACTCATGCCCACCAATGAATCCTACTTTCCTGTCAAAAAACAGAAACAAACAAAAAAACAACAGACAAACAAAAAACCCCAAGTCTCTTAGAACCCTAGGATCTTAGGGCTGAATAAAACTAGATGAAAATTAGCCCAAACTCTCAACAAATGACAATTCCTAACAGTGGTTGTGGTAGATAGAATAATGCTCCCTCCCCTGAAAAAATAAAACGTTCACTTCCTAATCTCCAGAACCTTTGAATATGTTACCTTATGGGACAAAATGGACATTGCAGATGTGATTAAATTAAGGATCTTGAGATGGGTAGATTATCAGGTGGTCCCAATGTAATCACAAGACTCTTGATAAGAGAGAGGTAAGAAAGTCAGAAAAGACCAAGATAGAGGTGTGCATATCTGGGGGAAGGGGAGTGGTGTGTGTGTGTGTGTGTGTGTGTGTGTGTGTGTGTGTGTGTGTATGTATGTGTGTGTGTGTGTGTGTGTGAGCTGGAGTGGGAAGAGAGAGAGAGAGAGAGAGAGATTTAAAAGTGCTACCCTACTGATACTGAAGATGGAAGAAGGACATAGCCTAGGGAATGTAAGGGGCCTCTAGAAACTGGAAAAGCAAGGAAACAGATTCTTCTTTTAGAGTCTCCAGAAAGAATGCAGCCTTACCAACAGTGTCTGGTTAAGCCACTAAGTTTGTGGTAATTTGTTAGAGCAGCAATAGGAAACTAATACTGCGGCCAAAAATTTGAACCCTTATAGAATCAGGGAAATTATCATTTTCTAAATTAGCCTTTTCCACCATTGAAAGTTTAAATGTTCAGGAAATTTAACTTGAGTTGAATTCTAACCTAGATAGCTACCTGTTACCTCAGATGACAGCTCTCTATGTGGTCTCATTGATTTCACTCCTAAGGCGTGTGTCATTTCACAGTGTGGTCATTTTGTATGTGTTACGATCATTTTCTCAGTCTTCCAGTTAAAACCAAAATGAAGCAAAAATTTATTACCATGTTTGTGACTTTAGGGGGTAAAAATCTATCATCATGCTATATATGTCAGAATTTTCTTTCTTCTTCATTTCCATCTCCACCAGGCTGGTACAAGCCTCTCCCTCAGGCTATGATGATTGCAATGGTGTCTGAACTCTGAATTCTGAACTCTTCTTCATGTCTCCAGTCTGAGGTCTTCTCAATTCAGCCTATATGCTGCTGCCAGTAAAATCTTCCTAAATAACTAATTTCAAGTCATTCCCTGGCTTAGGAGCCTGTTTTCCCCTATTGCTCATCAGTTATCAAGCTTTTATACCTAAATCTCAGGTTCCTTTATAATGTCCTTCAGCAGAGCTGGCTTCATGGGCCTGTGACCTGTGCTGCACTCAGGGCCATGTACATAGAAAGGCCTGATTCTTGTTTAACACACTGCTATCACTATCCCAAAATTCTTAAAAATTTTTGAAGTCCCACCATTTTCATTATGTATTGGAAATCACGTATAGTATAGCAAATTATGCAGCTTGTTCTGTCCCTGGGTTTATCTACATTTTATTTTGTGATCTCATTCTTTCTCAGCATAGCCTTGTTTCTGGAAGGCAGATATTACTTTTGTCCCTTGAGTTTACCATCTTTGGCCAACTCCTTTTTCTTAACAGTTGCTATTTCTTTTTCTTGGAATGCCCTTTCTCTTTCATTTCATGCTTCTAGGCCCAGCTCAGGCACTGTGATTGTGCCCAAGAATACTGCATTGTACATAGTCTGTGTTCCTTAAATATCATTTCTCCTTCTAGCTCCATGCCTTCTTCCTTTCCTTACTGGCAACTTTGTCAATGAAATCTTATCCACTTCTTCAGTTCTCACTAATACCTCTTCTCTGAATTTAATTTGCACATTACTGTTTTATAATTACTCCATGTACTGTAGGATTTTCTCCTGATCTGTGTCATAACTGTGTAAGAACAATAAACTTATCTTGCCCTATTGTGCATCTACCCTGGAATAAGGATAGTAGTGGATGTATACAAATAATATATACTTGCTAATGCATTAATCATCTACCAACAGTTTTCCTGTCACTGAACACCCTAAGTATATGGGAAGCTGCTTAAAAACCTTTCTGCTTATATGGAGGTTAAGTTAGTTCCAGAAAGGTCACTTACACTGTTACTCCCAGGAAGTTAATATTATTTCCTAATTTCTCCCACATTAAAAAGACTAAATGGAGATACATTTTTTTTTTTTTTTGCAAGTATCATTGAAACACTTTAACTTGAAGCCATAATATCCTGGAATTTTCTTATAAGTGAATTTATTTTTGGAATATTAGGAATTACATCTATTTGATTGCTAAATATAACAAAGTAAATTATAAGTTTATATAAAAATTTATATATAGTATATGTACATATGTTTATGTGCATACTGCATATCTGTACCTGTGGCAACAGAAAGTAGGGTTGGAGAGTTTTGGTTTTTTCTCCATTTTCTATAAATTCTGATAATACTTCCCCTCATGGAGAGCACTGTATGTGTGAAGTGAAAGACTTTCATCTGTAATTTGACCTCTATTGTAGTTCATAATAGTGGAGGATCACTGGTTAAAGGGAGAATCAAACTTGAGAAGCTCGGCCTTGGATAGAACTTACCTTCTAAAATAATGGCTATAGAAAAGAAAGGCTGAAGGGTAACAAGATGGAGAACACTGAGGGATTTTCAATTATCTTTGGTGAATAGATTTTTCTTCTGATGCTAACCATTCCTATTGTAAAAGACCTGGCCATGTAAGTGAGATAGAGGAAAAGGACAGGCTAGGCCATTTGGAACATAGGAAATGAATATAAAGGGTCACAAAAGCTCAGGATGGCAAAACTAAAAAGAAAAAGTTGTTCTGATACTTAAAACACTTCTATGCTTTAAAGAACTTTCTAATGTTATTGTTTGAAAGAAGCATCAATAGTTTATACAAATATGTTCTCTTATGCGTTCAGTTTTTCTTATTTTGAAAGCATATAGTTAAATTGGTGTTAGAGTCAAGTTGGTAGATTTACTTGTGGTGAGCCTATGCACTTTCTGTGTGGTTTGGTCATCCTTTAATTTTTAACCCAACCATTAAAAATGGCCTTTTATTCATTGTCATATTGATTTAGGCAATAATCAACTGTTAAAGGCTTCCTAGAAAAGTCATCATATCATTAAAAATCCAGTAGTCTACAAAGCTAGAAGTTTGTCCTGATATTCAGGCAGACTCATAATCTAAAGAAATGAGAATCAGGAACTGGGTCAAACAAGTGTTTAGTTTTTCAGGAGCCTAATTCTTTTAATATAGTTATTAAATTTTTAAAATAGGAAAGCTATTGAATTTGTATATTAATTTCATATCCAGACATTTTGGTAAATTATCTTTTTGTATGTAGTGGAAGCAATCTCTGATTTTGGTTTGCAGCAATAACCCTAAAACTGTTCAAAGAGAAAGTCTTTCAGCATGGACATTTCATTCTCTGCTTTGAAATAATAACTTTTATATTTGAGATTCTTCTCTCTCTTTGAGCTATCCAATGCCATCCCAAGTAACTCTCTGAGAGCACAATGTCAACATTCTTTATTCATTTAAAATTTTTTTATGGTAGTGCTCCCTGGTTACCTAGAATTTTACTCTTAGTTGGTACTTGGCCTAAATAAAGAATCACAAGCTTCATTATTATCTCTTTGACACTACATACCAAGGACTCCTAAATTTTTAACATCTCAATTCCTTTCAGCTACCTCAGCTTTTAAACCAACATCAAAAAACCTGCACATTTCCCTGAAGTTCTCGTTCTTAGACCCAGCTCCCTGACACCTCTTTACTGAAACAGGGTGATTTGCCAATTAAAAAATATCAACTTAAATGAGTGTAACTACTACCATTACAGTGAAGACATAGAGCATTTGCATCATTCCATAAACTTTCCTCTTGCACCATTGCAGTCATTAACCTTTTCCTGTTCCATGGCTTCTGACAAATGCTGATTTGCTTACTATCACAGTAGATTTGCCTTTTCTAAAAATGCATATGAAAGGTGTAGGGGATGAAAAATAATTTTCCCTCTGTTCTTCTGAGTTCTTAGCTGAGATTCCTGTTATAAAACACAGATTAAAAAGAGAAAAGCCAAAACTTAATAACATATATACCTTAAATATGCATGAGAGATAACCAGGGAAAAAATGAGTAACTCAGAGAGGTGACTTTAGAATTCAGACTTAATTACCATTTTAACAGGGACATGCAAGGAGGAATGTAAGTCTCTTAGGGGAAAGTAAATAATTTTTAGGACAGATGAATGGGCCTTTAGAAGAATAGATGGAAGATATAGTAGTTAATCACAAAGTTTGTCTGAGTGTGATGTCAATGTCTAGACTCTCCTTTGATAAGAGTCAATCTTCTGTGGTTTAATGAAATTCCCAAGAAATGGATTTATTGACAGTCGAGTTCCTTTTGGAGGATCTGAATTTAGGCAGATAAGGGGAGGTCAAAGAAAGCCTCTTCCTGCATTTGCTGCTTTTCAAGTGCTTACAGCTCAAAATAAACAATATATTGAAGTGACATATTTTGAATGGCATGTCCTGAATTTCTACAGTTATTATTTTGGGATGGCATATTCTACTGCCCTTCAAATGACTCACAGTAAGTATTCTTTTGTATCTGGATTCTTTCATTTAGCATAATTCTGTTAAGATCCATTCATGTGTTTGCATATATCAGCAGTCCTTTTATTTTAATTGCTGAGTAGTATTTCATTGTATGCATGTACCACAATTTTTTTATCTAATTTAATTCAGACTTGGGATTTTTCTAGTTTTTTGCTCTTATGAATGAAGCTGTTAGGAACATTAGAGTAATAGTATTTTTGTGAGAATGTGCTTTTATTTCTCCTGGAGAAATATTTAAAAATTGGATCCTGGATTGTAAATTAATTAAATTAATATTTTTACCTATATAACATGATGTTTTTACCTATACTAATTATCAAAGATTCTATATTATTTTGCACTCTCACCAACAATATATATGGGTTCCATTTGTTTGACATTTTTAAATACTTAGTATTTTTGGTCTTTGATTTTAGACATTCAACTATATACTAATGATATCTCATTGCGGTTTTAGTTTGCATTTCTTAATAATAAATGATATTGAAAAACATTCATGTGCTCATTAGTCACCTTTATATCTTCTTTAATGAAGTATCAGTTCAATGATTTGTTAGTCTGAATATTGAGTAACAAGCACTATTATTTCTTTTTCTTATCTTATTCCAGTGGCTAGGACACATTGTATAGAAGTGGGATGAAAAGAAATCTGCACCTTGTTTCTGATATTAGGAGGAAATTATCTGATATTTTACCATTAGTTACAATGTTAGGTTTAGGTTTTATATCGATATACTTTATAACTTTGAAGGAGTCGAGTTGCCTTCTAATTTTGTATTATGTTGAATTTTGTCAAATGACTTTTTGCATCTAGTTAAATGATTTTATTAACTTTCTATTTTAGTCTTTTACTACAACGAATTAAATTGATAAATTTTCAAGTGTTAAATCAACTTTTCATTCTTGTGATAGATCCCACTTGTTAATCTACTTTATTTTTGTATATTACTGTACATGGTTTCAAATGTCTGCTTGTGGATTTTTGCATCTGCATTCATGAAGGATTTTGATCAGTAGTTTTACTTTTGAGTAATGTCTTTGATTCTGATAACAGAATAATATTGGTCTTCTACAATGGTTGGAAAATGTTCCTTCTTTTTTCTGGAAGAGATTGTGGGGATTCCTTATTATTTCTTCCCTTAAAGTTTTGTAGAATTCACCAGTAAAGACCTCTTGGTCTAAAGATATTTTTGTAGGAAAGTTAACTATAAACTCAATTTCCTAAATAGATGTAGAACTATTCTGGTTATCTACATCTTCTTGAATAAGCTTTAGTAGTTGGAGTCACTTAAGAAATTTGCCCGTTTGTCTAACTTTTAAAATTTGTTGTTATCTTTTTACTATCTTTAGAATCTGTAGTGATGTTCCGTTGCCTTTTCCTGTTAGTGGTAAATTGTTTATTCTGTTTATGTTTGATTATCCTAGCAAGCAGTTGATTAGTTTCATTTACCTTTTCGAAGAACCAGCTTTTAGTTTCATTAATTTTCTCTGCATTTTCTGTGTTCTATTTCTGTTGTTTGTTGTTGCCTTACTTCTACCTGTTTTGGGGTTTAATTTGTTCTTGTTCTAGTTTCTTTAGGTGGAAGCTTATATGGTATGTAACTTCAGATATTCTAATTTTTATCTCTAGTAGTTTGTTTTTGGGTTATTTATATATTCATTGCTTTCCTCATCATATCAATATTAATGATTTCCTCTAACTTTGTGAAAGCTACTTGTAGTACTCTGGACTGGATCTTGCAACAGAAAGAGGACCTTAACAGAAAAACTGGTGAAATCCAAATAAAGTCTGAATAGTAGTTAATAGTAATGTAAAAATGTCAGTCTCTTAGTTTTTACAAATATGCCATGGTAATATAAAATGGTAAAAAAGGGGGAACTGAATGGGAGATATATAGAAAACTCTGCACTATGTTTGCAACTTGTCTGTAAATTTAAAATTATTCAAAATAAAAAAAATTATATAAAAAAAACTTTCATTGACTTCAATCTAGTTTTTTGTTGTTTGTTTTCACCCTGTTTCTCTACCCACACTCTCAGCAAAGTCTCAGTTGATGAGAAATGTCACTATTTCACACCTTTCTCTTATGTGTACTCTGATATGGCTTCCATGCTCCCTACTTCATCAAAACTCTTCTTATCAAGATGGTCAATGACATCACAATGCTAATATAGAGGTGAGGTACCTGGTATAGAGAACAAGCTCAATAAAGAGATTTTTAGTGTACTAAATAACATTTACACAAAATATTAATTCTACTTAAATAATACTTGTAGTAGTAGACTATGTTATAGTAGTAAATAGGTCTCAACTCTATGGACTTAAGATAATAAAGACGTATCTCACATAAAATTTGATATGTATCAGGTAGCCTTTTACAACTTGAAGCTAGAGGATCTAGAAAAATAGTGTCCCAATTGTTGTATCAGGGCTAAGGAGAGTTGCAGAATTGTGCTATATAGTTTTCAAGTCCAGGCCTGAAGTTCCTACATCACGTGTATCCATATTCCATTGGCCATTCCTGAATCATATATACACAATCTAACCTAAAGGAGGACTGGACAATGTAGTCATCTGTGTGCCCAGAAAGAGGAAACGATTTGATTAATATGTAATATTATCTCTGTCAAAATGTAAAATTTTCTGAGATAAAGTTGGAAAGCCAGCCATGCCTAGCTAATAACCAATTGTATGACTGATTAACTCATTGATAGTTTTGATCAACAAATTTGGCAGAAATTTACAATCTTCTTCCAATGTCCATTCCTTTCTTCTTCCACAGTAATAGAAAGCCAATTTTTTTAGTAACCACGTGGCTACTCTGAGAAAAGACTACATCATTAGCTTTCTTTGCAACCTTATGTGGTCCTATAGCACTAGGCTATAATGAGAAATGCTCTGTACATCAACTGAGAAGTAGCTTTAATGGAAGATCATGTGTCTTTATTTCTTACTTACATTTGGCCATGATTTTTAAAATACGGCCAAGTCTCTAGCAACTACACTGGACCATTAGATGACATTGGGAATGGAAGCCAAAGGCATAAGAGATAAGAAGCCTTATTCCTTGACAGCATGCAGCATCTTTCCATCTCTAGTATTTTCTCCCTTGACTCTCTGAATAAGGAAAAAATAACTTCTATCTTACTAAGTCAAATTAAAATTTTTTTTCTTCAGTTACTTTCAGACAAACTTAATCATGAAAGATACAGCAAGCAATCAATTGATTAAAAAAGATTAACTATACCTACATATAGACTTATATGTTCTAACTTAGGATTTTCAGGTCTCTCATTCATTTACATTCATTGTCATTAAATTTTGCATCAGACCAGAGTGTGATCTCTGGGTTCAAATTGTCTGAATTAGATGATAGATTTACTACTAGCTAGAAGACTGGCAATGGGCAAGTTTTGTAGTGTTTTAAAGTTTATCTTGGGGACTTCCCTGGTGGCGCAGTGGCTGAGAGTCCGCCTGCCGATGCAGGGGACATGGATTCGTGCCCCGGTCCCGGAAAATCCCACATGCCGCGGAGCTGCTAGACCTGTGAGCCATGGCTGCTGAGCCTGCGCGTCCGGAGCCTGTGCTCCTCAACAGGAGAGGAAAAAAAAATTTATCTTACATTTCTTTAAATAGTAGTATTTTAATCCACATAATAGGTTTTTACTTTTTTTTAAAATTTTTATTGGAGTATGGTCGCTTTATAATGTTGGATTAGCCTCCACTGCACAACAAAATGAATCAGCCATACACATACAGATATCCTCTCCCTTTTGGATTTCCCACCCATTTAGGTTACCACAAGGCACTAGGTGAGTACCCTGTGCTATACAGCATGTTCCCATCAGTTGTCCATTTTATACATAGTATCAATAATATATATGTGTCAATCCCAGTCCCCCAATTCCTGCCACCACCCCCCCTTTGGTATCCACACATTTGTTCTCTACGTCTGTGTCTCTATGTCTGCTTTGCAGCTAAGATCTTCTATACCAGGTGTCCCCAACCCCCAGGCCGTGGACTGGTTAGGAACCAGGCCACACAGCAGGAGGTGAGCTGCAGTCCAGTGAGGGAAGCTTCATCTGCCACTCCCCATCACTCGCATTATGACCTGAACCATGCCCCCACCCCCGTCCAGTCCGTGGAAAAATTGTCTTCCACAAAACCAGTCCCTGGTGCCAAAAAAGGTTGGGGACCACTGATCTATAACATTTTTCTAAATTCCACATATATGTGATATTATACGATATTTGCTTTTCTCTTTCTGACTTACTTCACTCTGTATGACACTTTCTAGGGCCATAATAGGCTTTTAGAAAGATTAAATAAGTCAATGCCTTTAAGGTGCTAGCCAGACTTAACAGCACAGAGAAAGTGGTCCTAAAATGATATTTCTTTCACAACAAGTGAAGCAATGGCACTGCCTGTTTAGATTCCTTCATTGATTTAAACCAAGGTTATATTCAGATAATAATATATTAATATGGAAAAATTAACAGAGTCTTTTTTTTGGCTTGGATAAATTTACTAATTTTATGAGGCCATCCAATGCTACTAAGTTAGTAGTATTTATGCTATTATCCTTAGAAGTTTGAGTAATACATGGTGGTGCATTCCTTTATATCTCAAAATAAGAAAAGTATGCACAACATTGAAGATGACAAATCAAAAACAATTATGTTTAAAATTAGATTCGCAATAGAAAAATCTGATCCCTGGAAAAAAATTGTCCTGCCACGTGTGTGTGTGTGTGTGTGTGTGTGTGTGTGTGTGTATGATATCATATATATCAGTTCTTCTCAAAGTACGGTCCCTAGACCAGCAGCATAAACAACATCTGGGAACTTGTTAGAAATGCAAATTCTCTGGCACAACCCCAGACTTACTGAAAGAGACATCTGTGTTTTAAAAATCCTAATGATTTTAGTGCAGGCTAAAGTTTGAGAACCACGGATGTCTATCTTTAGCTAAAATACTAAGGTTAACAAAAGATTTCAGTTTATACAGAGTCACCAAGCGAATTGATGATCTTAATGAGAATTCAGCTTGAGTTCCAGCAATATTGGTTTCCCTGCATGAATTTAACCCAGCTAAACAATTTATATTTTATTTATTTGTTTTCTGTTATGTCTTCCTTCATTATGTCCTAAATTTATTCAAAACTTTACGTGATAAATTCTTATGGATACTTTGGTAAAAACATGTTATAAATATCAAATGATTTAAATTACATGCAAACAAATAAATTAAAAAATAATATTACTCTAACCCTGATCAAGCTGCTTTGCTTTTCCACTGGTCTTAAGATACACCCTGCATGTAACAACTTGTTAAGCTCATCCAAGAACAACTTCTTCATGACTTGATAAAAATTAAAGAGATAATAGAATAGTATAATAAAATACAACAGTGCACGTAAGTACAATATCTAAAACAATAGTCTCTACTTGTTGAGTATCCTAGAATTTAGGTCTGAGAAACCTCTCTGGTCACCAGCTGCCTAACAGGATGTAGCTCAAACAAGGTCCCTTTTAATATATTCCCTTCAGTATATGCTAGAACATATATTATTTCAGAATATAAAATTTACTTCCCATTCAGAATATTAGTTACAGAAAATATTTTCCTCGTGGATTTTCCCATTCTTTTTCAAGCACTCCATAGATCTATGGATTTAATTTCAAAGCGTTTGGAAATTTTTGATTGATGGAAATCTTTCAAACTTGAATAAAGTAAAATGGGGCAAGCAATAATAATATGTGGCAAAATGTCACTAATATTAATGTAGTTTGACCAAAATCTTCAAGCGTTAAGCATTTTGATATTCTCTGAAAAGTGCTTTTATTTTACTTAAAGCCTTAGAGCAAATTTATTAGTTTTCTCTATCACTATTGTATTTGACCTGTGCATCCTGGAATATTTCTCTCTGTGATTACCAAGGAGGTTGCAGGGTGAGAAATGGTGAAGATAAATTATACTTATCAGTCACTCCATGACTGGTGGCTTGTTCCAGCCTTTATCCCCAAGGCACTGCTTCTTGAATGTAATTAAAGTAAACATCCTGTATCCATAAAGGGAAAGTATTTTACATCAGTTTTTAAATTCAGTTTAAGGAATAATATTAAACACCATTTAAAGTAAAAGTTTTAGTATGAGGCAAGTGTTTTAATATTTTGTTTTTAAAACCATGTGAGCTTAGGTATTTAATATAATAGATATATATATATTAAATATGGTAAAAAGCTAAATATGTGTATATCTATATATAGGCATATGCATTCTAAATCCAATCCAACTTTTGATATGGTTAAAGGTATTCAAGCTTTTTTAATATTCCAAATTGAATGTATTACATATAGACCTCTATATCATGTAACAATACTCTTTTGTATGTTTGACAATCACTTTTCTAGCTCCTTTAATTATTGTTTTCTTACTGTACATCATAGAGGAGATGTAGAAACATGTTAAATAAACTTGTAAAGCACAAACCTGCAAAATATTCCTATTTATCACTGACTATGTGATAGCAAAATTATAAGCAGATATTTAATTAATATCTTATACTGCAGTATCCAAAGTTTGCCATGAAATCAATATAACATATGAGATGCAACCAGGTTACATAACACCACATTGCTTTCCTTTTTGCATATGAATAAAACAAATCTGAATTATACAAAATCCAGTAAAAGTTTTCATTCTTTGGAAGAAAGACTCCATATTCTTGGAACTGAGGGTATTACAGTGAAGAACTTAGATAAGGTCCTTACTCTCATAGTCTACAGGTTCTAGTGTCAGGTGGGGATGAGAGGTGGGAGTGAACAATTTAAATGGGATAGGTTGAAAATGATAAAGTGCTATGGAGAAAATAAAAGGATAATAAGTAGAGAATCAGTGGTTGGTGATGAGAACCTTAAAAAACTTTAGATGTTCTTCTCAAGGAAGGCTTTTCTGAGGCAGTGAGAAGTGATCCGAAACTAGAATAATGAGAAGTTAGCCACACCAATATTTTGTGGAAGAGTATTATAGATAGAAGAATAACAGATAAAAGTCTATGGAACAACAACAAAGTATCAATGGAAATAAGAGTAATTTGGATGAAAAATAATTATTACGAGAAAGAGTACAGAGTTAGAGCAGTACCTCATATTCAGTATTGGGAACAATAGAAATTGAACTTTTATATAAATTGAAGTTAACCTGAGCTCACTTCTAGCCTTATCCATGACTTTGACAATTATTAGGATAGTGATGGCTTGAAGGGAAAACCAAGTCCCCTGACCAAGGAAAAGCTTCATGGAATGTTTTAACAGTATTTTTACAGCTATAGAACACCCCAGTCATGTAACACAAACATTTAATATCAAAACCCAAAAAAAGAAAAACTAAATCCAAATAATTAGTCCTGCAGCAGGAAGAAAGGGGATTCCTAAAAATACAAAAGGAAGAATTGAATTATGAAACAAAATGTTAAGAGTTTCATGTTTGGGTCATTATGGAATTAGATATAAAAGCAAACAAATAAGCAAACAGTGAGATGTTAAGGAAAATAATTCCTCAAAATTTGGAAATGAGTACCAAAGTTGACTACAAGTAACATTAGCACCTGAGACTTCATAGAAATTCCAGGGAATCCACTGAACATCTCAGAAAATGTGAAATGAAGTTTAAGATTATTTACTATGAAGGAGGAGTTAACGTTTATTCCTTGTTAACGTTATACTTAATACAATGTAATCTGACTAATTTTACCAAATGTCCATTGTGTCTACTCATGTCAAATATCAATACTTGTGGATTGATATTTGTAGGAAAGCAATTAGTAAAATTCATAATTAAATACAAATAGTGATATTACCTCAATAGTTGCTGAAAACATATTGCAAGATTCAACATTCATTCCTGATAAAATTTTTGAGATAGAACGTTACTTAATAGAAAAAATGTATTTATCTCAAACTAACAGCCAATCTCATGCTTGACAGTGAACTTTTGCATAGATTGTCACATCATAAGAAGTCAAGGGGGTTCTTTCATGGAACTATTTTTTTTTTTTTTTTTTGCTGTACGCGGGCCTCTCACTGTTGTGGCCTCTCCTGTTGTGGAGCACAGGCTCCGGACGCGCAGGCTCAGCGGCCATGGCTCACGGGCCCAGCCGCTCCGTGGCATGTGGGATCTTCCCGGACCGAGGCACGAACCCGTGTCCCCTGCATCGGTAGGCGGACTCTCAACCACTGCGCCACCAGGGAAGCCCCATGGAACTATTTTTAAACCTCATTTGAAACTGATGTTAACCGCATTTAATTGTTTGTTTGTTTTTATTTTTAAAAAGAATTGCTTATTTACTAAACCTGGGGCAGATTAGATACACAACCAGTTTTAAATTTACATCTTTTAAATCAATTTTGAAGTGTTTTCACACACACATGCACACAAGTTGGCATGCAACAGTTGTTCTAAGGTAAAACACAGTCACCCTAAACTGTTGCAAGTATTTTCACCCAAGGTTGAAAAATTGTTTATCCTGAACATGAAAACCTGTAACAAATTTAACTTAATTATATAAAACTCGTTACTAGTAGTTTTCCCCTTGCAAAGATCCAAAAAAAAAAAAAAATGTACAAGTAAGTAATATACATCAGTCACAATGTAATCCTGGATCATCCCCACGCCAAAAGAAAGACCCAGGAAAAACAAAAACAAACACACTAGTACTGACAGTAATGTTCAGTGAGCTAATTAAACAGTGGCCAAAATGCCACTGATCAAAAATAAAATAATGGCTGTATATCACTGCAAAGAAATCCAAGAGGCTTTTAACCCTTTGGCATCAGAAATCCAGATTTTTCCAATTATGTGAATGCATACCTCCCATGTGCCCAGAGTAGAGAAAGTGGATGTGCCAGCATAGAAAGAAAAAGAATTACTGTTCACTGCAACACCCAGAGAACTGGCTTTAATAGAGACTTCTTACAAGGTTAGGCGGAAACCAAAAAATGGTTCTTAGCTGCTTGTGTCAACAATTTTAAGTGGAGGTGACTGAGTTCTAAGGTTCAAAGTAAAACTTTAAAGAGGAAAAAGGTTGTTGGTTTAAGTCTTATCTTTAAAGCAAAAACAAGATAGACAAAGTAAAAAAGTACCAACTTGGTAGCATCCTCTAGTCACAGAGCTCTGCAATTAGGCTGGATAGAAAATGTCAAGATTCAGATTGTTTTTTCTGATAAGGACTCAACAAAATGAATCTTTAATGACTTGAACTGCAGGATGAGGGATCCCAAGAATGCAGTCATTTTTAGTAAAGTACTGTCAATAAAGTACTATCCTGAACAAGCTGCATTTTATTATGAAAGCAAAAGGAAAGAATATATAAAAAGGACTATACATCTGTATTCCGCTTACAGTGTTTGAGTTCTGGAAGGACCTGTATAATGGAGGAAGAATTCAAATATGAAATCATGCCAATCAAATTTTCACTATAACTTTCCTAAAAAAGTGTTTTCCCCCAATATCTATTAATCACAAAGAAACAGAAGCTTTGAATGTACAGTTTAGAAAATAAAAACGTTGAAATTAATGACATTATTATGACCAAGACACTTGGTAAACAATGAATTATGAGTTTGGGATTATCAGCAAAAGGCATTTTAAACAACCCTCCGGACTTCAAAAAATCTCTTCAGGTAGTAGATCTGTCCCAATGTCATGGCAACTAGAACAAGAGCTTCAAAGAAGGACCAAAGGACCACTCCGCTGTTTGCGTTGTCATTGATTGCCCTGTGTATTCTCTCCCGAACTTCCATGTATTCCTGTTCATGCTTTACAGCTGTCATCGCCACTGTGAGCTCCTTAATCATTTCTTCCAGCTTGTTCTGGTGAGCTTCTGTTTCCATGTCTTGTCCTTTGGGGCCTCCCCAATATCAATGGTGAACATCACTATCTTTGGAGTCATGGTGGACATCCTACTGCTGAAACAAAACTGAAACGTTCCATCCGTGTGAACAGCAAAGGTGTATTTCCCACTGGACTCCCGGTCTCCTTTATAAATTCCTTTATTATCAGGCCCTGCAATCTCCATGTCGATGTCCAGGAAACCGCCCTTGGCCACCTCGAAAATGAGGCCCATCTTGGTGCCCGGGGTGACCCGCTCGAAGAAGCACTCCTCAGCATGCGCGTCAATGCTGACGAAGTAGCCCGAGACCGTGGCCCGGAGGGCGGCCCGGAGCACCAGCAGCTCAGCGAGCGTCACCATGTGGGGCTGGGGCCGAAGCCAGAACCGGGACTGCGGCCTCCAGAGCCGCCGTCGCCATTGCCTCAGCTCAACCGCATTTATTTGAAAAAAATTAACAAAAAGATATAATAGGAAAAAGGAAGCAAACTACCATTATTTGTAGATAATATGCTTATATTCCTAGAAAACCAAAAAGAATCATCTGACAATGGCTAAAAATGAAACGAGTCAAGCAGAGTAGCCAGCTTATAGATGATGTATGAAATCGGTAACTTTGTTATATATCAACAATAAACCACTAAGTATATGTAAAAGTTGATATTCTTAATAGCAACGCAGAAAACCACCTAGGGACAAAATTTCCAATAAATTCATGGAAACCATACAATACAAGAACAATAAAGATACAAAATTCTAAGAAAAAAAAAGTAGATACAAAAAAAAAGATACAAAATTCTACTAAGAAAAAAAAAGTAGCCACATCTGTTCTAGATTGGGAAGACTCAAGACTACAGTTATGCCATTTCAACTATAAATTAGCCGGTAAATACGTTGATTCTAATGCAAATATCCAGCATGCTTTAAAAGAATAGACAAATTGATTCTAAAATTTGTTTATCTGTGGATATAACCAGGGCATTTTTGAAGAGAAATATGGATTAGCAATTGGAAATGAGGCAATTTTGGAGGAGGATTGACCTGTCAGAGTGAAACTGAATTATAATACTACAATAATCAAAACAAAGTTATTCTAGCACCTGTTAGGTGGTAAACAAGGCAATCAATTACAAAAATACTGAAGCATATTTAACTATTTATAGGAATTTATTATACAAAAAGGTCTAATTTCAAAGTCCACAAGTATTGATATTTGACATGAGTAGACACAATGGACATTTGGTAAAATCAGTCAAATTACATTGTATTAAATATAACTGTGGCAGGATAGAAAGTAATAGTATGTGTTTTGACATGGAAAAATCATCTGTGAAAACATAAAATATAAAATTTGGTAGGTTTTGGGAAAAGTATTTTCTATTTTAATTTAATTTTTCTTTGGCCTTTTTATTGTAGTTTTTGGCAGTATTCTTACACTGTACAACTATAAACAACAAAAATGGAATTACCTGAACAGCTAGTCATTTATATCCATGATTATCACTTACAAGTCTTCCCATGTTATTTCAATCTCTATATTCTAACTAGGTGAAAATCATGCAAACTATTTCAAAATGACTTGATCTGAGAGTTCTCCTGTCCTCTTACCCTGACTGCTAGTGGTTGTCTATTTCAAATATGGAAAAAAAATTTGAAGTTCATAATTTTAACTTCTTAGCAACCTTCTTATATCTGGGAAATGTATATATCATAGTTAAGATTAATTCTCTGTGTCATCCACCCTGTCTTTCACTAGTAATGACATTCTTTTAAGGAAACTTGATTATACAATTTCCCTTCCATATTGATTTCCATCAACAATCTGTTAGAATGGTGAATGAAAGAACTGAAAATACTTTGTAAATTATTAAATGGGTTGTGCACATTGCACCAAAAACTTAACTATATATAAGGAAGCATGCACATTCATTTCAAAGAAAGTCAAATTTGAATTAATGATTATAGAAGAAATGCTAAATGACTGAATAAAATAAAATTCTCCTTGAATGGTAAGTAAAAGCTATGTGCAAACATGGATTGAAATGTAGTATAGTTTTTTTCAACAAAGAAATATGATACATTTAAGACTTCCTTATTGCCATTGAAAAAAATGCTACAAAGGGGAAAAAGTGCTTTATCTGGAAACGTCTGGGGTTATAATGAAATCATATTAGGTTAATATTTCAAAATTAATGTTATACAAAGTTTCAATTTGGATTTCTTTGATGTCAAATTTTTACTAACATATCTTTGTTTCATTTTTATTTTGAATCATACTCGTTTGTCTACTAGAAACAATACTTGTTATAAGATATTTAAATATATTTATATACATATAATAAGATAAATGGAATATATGTATTTGAATATATTTGTGCATATATATAAATATAATTTTTGCCTCTCTGATCCCATTAATCATTTAGATGATTTTTCTTTCCAAACCACATCGTTTTGTCATTACATGGACATAAATACACTCACACACATACACACACACACACGCACAGATAAAGGTAATCCTATAAAAATCATGAAATTAGTGTTGATTCTCAAGATTTAACCCACTATAAAAAAATACTTTACTACAAAGAAGACAGGATCAGTTCTTAAATCCACTTGTAAAATGATGATACTTTCTCCATACCTGAGAAATATTTTTCCTGAATGAATTAGAGACAAATGTGGTGACTTAAAACTGATCCCCATACAACAGAGATGATAAAGGAGTTAACTGCAGGCCAGACATCTTAATCTGTAAGAGGTCTCTGGGGGTCAAGAAATCACATTCATTTTGCAGGATTATTTCAGGTGGCACAATTTCTTAATTACTGTTAGATGCCTCAGAATAGAGACCTAAATCCATCTAAAACTCCTGCTGCAACGATGACAATTCTGCTGAGGTTATCTCTGCATCTGCTGTGTGACCATGTTCCACATTTACCTTTAAATTTAAGCAAATTATGAAAAGCAACCCTGCTAAAGCTGTCATCATTGAATATCATCATCATCACATAACTGTTTGGACTTAAGAAAAAAGTTCAAACTGTAAAGGATTTTGGAAGCAGATGGTTGAACAAGAGAATCTGGAAGGACTTTCCAGGTTTCTCATCTTCAAAATGTCATGCCATGGCTCTAATGTCAATTGTGCTAACATGACAGAGAATGAAATCTAGGCTCAGAAAAGAGCACCTGCTAGTCTAAGGTCACTGAGGTAGTGGCAGAGTTGAGGCTTGCACCCAATTTACAGTGGCTCCAAGTTTCACTGCTCCTTCCTGTGTGAATGACTTCTTGCATATCACAATCTGTTCTTACAACATATAATTTATGGTTTTATGACTCCTGTTGACAGCCTGTGAAGGTTTAAACTGTCAGGCACTTGTCTTTTTGACTTTCCCTCTAGACACAAACTAAGAGTTGGGTCAAACTAGCATCTCATACAGCTAATCATGCAACATGAGAAGGCTGCAGAGGAGTCAGAAAGTTCCCCCCACCTCTCAGTCTTTCCAGGGTTATAGAATAGCACGGTTTCAAATTCCACATAGAAGATGACCAGGGCATTAACGTTGCTCTGCCAAGTTGATAAATTTAGCAAGACTCTAGAGGTGCAGAAAACTTGCCCAAGAAGACTTATAATTCTTAGAAAAGATTTGGCAATGGAGGTGTTTTACAGAAAAAGTTTAGAGGTATAACATGGTAACTTCTAACTTGGTATGTTACTGCCAAAAAATCATCATAAAACACAATCAGACATCTAGAGTTTTGTAAAACCATTAATAACTCAGTCATTTCATTTGGATTGGAATATTTATTTAAATATTAAAACACATAATATTAGCAAAATGGGGTTCACAAGAAATGGCAAAAGAGTAATATTTGTTGAATGATATGAAGATATTTGTTTCAGACACTTATTCGAAAATGCTCGTTTCACCCTCAAATGGTATTTTTAAAAAGTTTAAACTTGGCGCATAACAGCAGTTCAGAAAGAACCGAAAGACGTTTTGAGAAGCAAGAAGTTGCATCGGCCATATCTGCAGAGCAATGGAAGAAATTTTTATTCCCTAAGCTTTCTGCATAGCCAGGATCTACATAGTGGTGAACTCAAACAGATGTGTGGAGTTTCCTTAATGTAGTTGACTAAGAATTTGCTTTGAACCATTATCTAGGAAATTTGATTCCTCTAGTCATAATAATAGGTGAGACACTGTTAAATGGACTGGGTAGTGTGGAGCAGTGATAAACAGACGGAGATAAATGAACTGTACAGAATTAGGGTGATAAAAACCAAACCTAGGCTAGACCTAGGATAGAGAGAATTCTATTAACTACTTGAGACAAAGGACTTCATCAATATGAGAAGGACAAGGAATTAAAAACAAACCTCATAATCTCACTGTGTTTACCTCTATACATTATTTAAGACGTTTACATGAATAAGCATAATATATATCACCGTATAAGAAAATGTATATACTTTGGTACATCATCTTTGTAAGCCTCATGATGTGTAGTGCTAGCTTAATCATTCTCAATTTTTGTGGTGCTTCTATCAAGTACTGAGGAAAAAGAGTTTTATCCAGTGTTGTTTTGCAGAAGTCCTTGAACAATTGTATACTCAATTATAAATACATTTAAGAATGTGGTTTCCGGGTAGTTAGATGAGGTAAACTAGAGCTTTTGCTACATAGTACTTTTTTTTTTTTTTTTTTTTTGTGGTACGCGGGCCTGTCACTGTTGTGGCCTCTCCCGTTGCAGAGCACAGGCTCCGGACGCACAGGCTCAGCGGCCATGGCTCACGGGCCCAGCCTCTCCGCAGCACGTGGGATCTTCCCGGACCAGGACACGAACCTGTGTCCCTTGCATCGGCAGGCGGGCTCTCTACCACTGCGCCACCAGGGAAGCCCACTACATAGTACTTTTGAGGAAGGCATTTTGCATACCAACTTCTCTGTAATTTGAGTTACAAAAGAAGCCTTGAGTGCTATATTGAAAGATACCAGACAAAAACGAGAAAACACCCCAGTTGTTTCAAACATAGAGATTTTGATACAAATAATTGATTATATGTGTAATACAAGAGTTGGAGAACCAGTGAAGTAATCTAAAGACTAGTAAACAGAAGGAACTAGATATCACTCCAAAGGCTAGAGGAAAACAGGTAGAAATGATGTTACTAACCTGGAAGCCAGGGTCATTCTATGGGATGTAGAGCCATGGTGGAGACTGCCAAGTAGGTGCCATAAACACAGGGAGAGACATTATCTGGCAGGAACTAGAGCCACCATGGTGACTCAGACACTTGTGACAACATCAGTGGCATCACAGGAGAGGAGGTATACCTTGATTTCTCTTCTCCTAGTCTCTAATATTCTACCAGTGCCTCGCATTGGCTAAACCTAACTCTAAGTCATTTGGCAAAAGTCTGCATGAATGCAGTTCCTTGAAATAAAGAGCGGAGCAAATAAAAGACCGAGTTGTGAGAGCAATAGGCAAATGGCTGGCCCAGAGGTTGTACAGTTACAAAGGGACATGTCAAAAGTATCTTCAGTGTTACACTTATTGATTATTGATCTGTTCCATCAATAATGGATTGAATTTCATATTGCACTCACAGCTATTAACAAACATTTTTATCTTTTCTAGCCTGCCACTTTGAATGTGAGAAAATTCCCAGAAGTTATCCTATGACTGATGGTTTTTAAGTACCATATATTCATAAGGAGAATTTTTTTTCCCTTGTAGAATTATTTACAGACAGATTGTATGTGTAATTACCTATAGATTGACCAAAGTTTGCACATATTGACTGGTTTATGGATATTTAAAAACTTCTCTTTCTTATATTTTTGATTTAAACCACACTGAAGAAATGCTAATTTATAGATTTTTCTTAGATAATGGGGATATGGTGTTCGCTTTCAAGGAATTCAGTGGACAATTAGGCTTGTTATTAAATACTGGCTCTCATTTTGATAGGTAACCTTAAAAAAATAAAGACAAATAGATTGGAGACAAAGCAGTATGATCAAATTAAGCTGCAAAATTCCGTGCAAGCTTCTCAGAGGAGAAGATGTTTGAATTGAGACTTCAGGCATGAGTGGAGTAGAAGAAATCATAATTCAGAGACATGTGGTACTGTAATTTTAATTTGGTATTTTATAGTTTATTTTTACTTTATTTCTATTACCCAAATATTAAATGTTCTTTGTAGAATAGCTAAATAATACACATATGGGGAAAAAAGGCTCCATTAATCCTAAGAATTGGAAGCAAACATTCTAACATTCCAATGTGTATCTTTCCAGATTTTTTATGCATATATCAATTTATATGCAGAAAAAATAAAGTAATTCTTGCAAATGAAACGAAATTATGCATTTCGTATTGTGGTTGTTTTCAAATGAAATATATTATGGATTTATCTGGCAATACTTATAAGCTCTGTGTATCTTAGATTGAATAGTTTTTCAATGCATACTTTCTAAAACTAATCATATTTTGTTAGATATTTTGGTCACTTCTAAATATTCAATATTATGAGCAATGCTCCAATAAATTTCCATATTCCTTTTAAAGTATATAATTAATTATATTTTTAGTATATATTCCTAAAAGTATCAAAAGTATATACTCAGAATAAAGACATTTTATATAACTTGCCCTAAGAAAATCTTACCAATTTTTTAGAAGTTAGGGAAGAGGGTGATCTTTTAATTACACACATCAAAACTAGGCATCATAGCTTATTGGTATGTTTTCTTATGCAAAAGTAAGTTTTCAACTTTCTTAAGCAAATACTGTCAAATTTCATTTTTAAAAGGGATACCTGGTTGGAAACTTGAACAGTGATTTCACAAGCAAAACGTTCTTTAAAAATCTGCACTATCCACAGTTGTTTATGCCCAGTTAACCAATGCTGAACATTTAATTACAAAAGCTTTGGTACTCTATATTTAAAGGTTTGTACTTCTTGATGTAGCTTATGTAAAAAAAGGAATTGTCAGATATTTAGAATTTTGAGGAGAAATCATTGTAAGACTAAGCACATTGACATGAGATGCTAAGAAATGATCAAAAAATGTTAACTCAATACTTCTGTTCTAATAATAGGCCAGGGGTATTAGTTACTTAACAACATTTTTTCACACTGCATTTGCCTCCACATTCCTGTCCATTCCTCATGCTGGGCATACCAATTGGGAAAGCAAGCTACATTTGCTTTGAAAGCATTCTTCTATTTGTTCTTTTCTTCCTTCCTCTTTTCTTTCCATCCTTTCTCCCTTTCTCCCTCTTTGCCTCCTGCCTTATGTTTTCTTTTAATTAATTAATTCATACTATGTTTTAAGTACAGAAAAAAATTAAAATAGCCTATAATCTCACCAGCCAGATAACCTCAGTGATTAATTTTATTTATTTATTATTATTATTATTATTATTTTTGCGATACGCGGGCCTCTCACTGTTGTGGCCTCTCCCGTTGTGGAGCACAGGCTCCGGACGTGCAGGCTCAGCAGCCATGGCTCATGGGCCCAGCCGTTCCGAGGCATGTGGGATCTTCCCGGACCGGGGCACGAACCCGTGTCCCCTGCATCAGCAGGCGGACCCCCAACCACTGCGCCACCAGAGAAGCCCTCAGTGATTAATTTTAAATAAAATGAACAGTCTGCCAAGAAGGTCAAACAGCACACAACAGTACCAAATGAGAAGCAAATATGTTTTCTTTCCATTTTCCAGACCCTATTTTTTGTTTTCAATTATTCATCATCAATTTTTTTCTTCTACACCTTTCCAGAAAAATAATATGCATGTACTAGCATATATGTAAAAATAATCTCTCTATTCCTATGTTTATCTATAGGTGGACATGCATATCCTTTTTTAAAAAAATAGAATAAATCATACAATGTGCACTGTTCTAAGCTCTAGTTCTAGAGAACGTTGCATAACACAGATAGATATACACGTGCTTTTTACTAATGCCAAATTATTCTGTTGTACAAATATATACCATAGTTTGACTGTATCAAGGGATATTTGGGGATGAATTCTGTATACCCAACACCCTGCTGAGAACAACTTTACTTGAGAAAATAAGGACGCAATTTAGGGCAACAAATGACAAATAAAAAATAAAAATTATGAGCTCTTTAAGAGTAAGTTTATTTTGTTAAGGATGGGAATTCCAAACCATTATCTTGAGTTTCTCATTACTGTGTTTTTGCCTCAAATTCCAGTGAATAATTTTCTTAAGTAAAATTTAGATCTCTAAATGATCCTGTAAAAGTATGTCTTCAATGAGTCTTCAAATGTCTTTGACTTAGACAAAACATAATTGATATTATGTAATTTTTGGATCTCACAAGGCATAAAAGGATTCACTTTTTGGTCTTAATCAGTATTATCTCCAAATCAAGAAAGCTAACTCCTCTCAGCATGAATGTCTTAGAAAATAGGCTAATTGATAGACTTGAAAGTATGCTCTAAAGCAGATATTTTAACCATTTGGAAGTGGTATTTAGATTTTGTTTTCGTACAGTTGCCTAGGTAAGGTTTTTACCTCACTCTCCTATGTTACAAGATTGAAACTTAGATGCAGTCTAGATCATGGATAGTGCAGCTGTATCTTTTATAGCACCCGAAGCACCCTATGCTTTGTGTTTTTAAAGACCAATTCTATTTGCTGTTTCTTGGCATTAAGAAATACAGTAAAACAGCATCCCCAATCACGTTACTTGTTCTGCTATGAATTCTGTTTGCTATGCTGCTATTGCATTCAATATGTGCATTTACATTTAACTTAACATCTAGAGTTGGATAAAATGATTTGGAACATTTTACATTTAGTGCTAAAGAGAAGACATTTGATATTTATTCGCACTTTGCTCGCCACCAGTGATTTCCAGATCTAAAATCACATTACATTCTGTTTCACATATAGTGGCATTTCCTAAGTGTCCTGTCATCATACTTTACTATTATTAAACCAATAACACTGGGTTATAATCTCACCAGAAGTCCAGAAGGAAGACTCTAAAAGAAAAAAAAGAAGGCTGAAGTGCTTAAAATATAGATGTAAATTAAATTATTACAGACATTTTTGTATAATTCTTCCATAATATTTAAAAATTTAGAAATAACAATATGGTCCTTAATGTATGCTCAGCTAGGGTCAATGTCTTGACAGAAATGTCACCAACATATTAAATAAAATTCCATTTCTTTGTATAACTACTATATATGTTCTCAAGGTCCTTGTCGCAGAGCAAAGTTGAATAAGACACATTTACTGCACGTCTGTAGAACTGATAAAAGGATCTGGACATATTTTAAGTGTTCAAATCTCTTTAAGAAGGTTACAGGTATACTGAGACAATAAATTCATGATCCTAAGATTCACTGTGAAAAATATCACTTGGAGAAAAAATACTGCCCTTAAGGATGTATACAAAATCAAATAAGAGGAAGGAAAAATGATAAACAAATAACAAACAAAAAGCAGCTTTTCTATCTTAATAGTAAAAGTCAGCTAGAGAGAATGTAATAATTAGACATAGTACTTACCAGCTACACATTAGAATTTTCCAAGTATTAAATCTGCATATTCTATGTAATTACTTACTTTAGAACCCTCTATAGCTTCATAGTGCTCTATGTTTTAATTAGAGCTCTAGTTAATTTTAATAATGCTCAAGAAAATTCCTATCTTCTCATTTTAAATGTATTTACTTTGTATTTCTTTGTCTTTTATCTCTTCTCTCCACATCATAAACATCTAATCTTTTGACAAAAGCCCTTAGATATATATCCACCGACATAGAATATGTAGTGCTTCTTTGTTTTTTACATTTACATAAATTTCACTCTGTTTCTAATTTCATGCATGCACACTCTCTTTGGAGGACGTACCCATATATTGTTTTATGTTCTTTTGGTCCATTGCTCTATTTGTCACAGATTTTTCATAGTATACTTAAGGTGTACATTTCTCTAGTGATGAATATCTGAGTTGCTTATAACTCCTTACTAACACAGACAATGCTTTGATGAGTGTCCTTGTTCATATTCCCTTATGAACACATGTTGGTATCTCTCTGGGATATGTATCTAGAGGTGCGGACCAGGAGCTGCATGATCAACATATAGTTAATTTCATTAACTAGAACCAGATTTCATTCCAAAATAACTGTATCTATTTGTTCCAGGGACACATGTCTCATTGCTTTGTGGTATCAAGTTTATCATATATTAAATACCAAAATATATACATTGATCTCTTTTTGAGCTCTTTATTCTGCTTGAGTTGCCCAGTGTACCCATACTGTGGGTATGGGTATGGGTACCCATACTGTGGATCTTTGTCTTCATAATCCATATAAATATATACAATTTTGACCATGATTTTATGAGATATAATATCTTTATAAATTTATTTTGAGATATAATATCTTTAGTATATTGTCCTTTCTATAAGCATGGTAAATATCTTTACTTATTCACTTATTTCCTTTAATAGAATTAATTTTTTTTGTCATAACATGTTTATACTCCTAGAAAAACATGATATTCTATTTCTCATATTTTCTAATTGGTTTTTCTAGTACAGAGGAAAGCTATTAAATTATTTTTATTAGTTCTGTAAGTTTTTCTATTGTTTCTTTTGGTTTTCTACAATAGTAATTACATGATCTACAAAAAAAATGAGATTTCTATTTCTTTACTTCTAATTCCTGTACCTTTTACTCCCTTTTCTTACTTCTAGTGTTTTCGAAGACCACCAATACTAAATTGTGGCAGTGATTTTAGGCTTCTTTGTCTTGTTTCTTATCTAAATAGAAATACATCTAATTTTTTAAATAAATATTGGTATCAATATTCTCCACATACTTATTAAAAATATTACTTTTCAAATTCTTTCTGCTTGGAGAACTTACTTTCATTTTATTTGCAGTACAGATCTTCTCTTAATAAGTTCTCTGAAGTTTTGTTTGTTTAATTTCTTAAATATCTTTTTCCTTTTCAAAAGATACTTTACTGGGTTTTGAAATCTGTGTTGTTTTCTTTCACTACTTTAAAGATGACTTTTAATTATCTTCTGTATTACATAGTATCTGAGGAGAACCCTGTTTCACATCTTATTTTGTTTTTGTCCATGCAATGTGTCTATTTTCCTTTAATTTACTTCAAAATTTTCTTTATTTTTGTTTTCAGTAGTTTGTATATTTTATGTGTGTGTTATGGTATTTATCCTGTTTGGAGTTCTCTGAGCTTATAGATATTAGGTTTAATATGTTTCGTTATTTTTTGAAAATCTTCAGCCATTCCCTTTACAAATATTTTTTCTCCTCCATTTTCTTTTTCCTTCTTCTCAGACTCAAATTATACATAAGCCATTTGATATTGTTCCACAGATCTTGGATGCTCTGTTCTAATTTTTGTTTTCATTTGTTTATTTGCTTATTTATTTATTTATACTTGTTCCCCTTTGTATTCCAGTTTGGATAATGTTTTTCAATCTATCTTCAAGTTCACTGACTCTTTCCTCAACTCAGTTGAATATGTGGATAACTTTGACTAAAGCAATCTTAATCTGTTACAGTGTCCTTTACTTCCAGTATTTCCATTTAATATTTTCTTTCATATTTCCATTCAACTTTTGTTATAGTTTCCAATTGTCTGCCAAAATGTTCCAAGAGGATTTTGACAGAGTAATCATGGTATTTTAAATTATCTGTCTCATAGTTCCAACATACACATCCTTTACTAATCTTTTTCTGTTGATTGTTTTGTCTTTGACAGTGTATTTCTTGCTTTTATTTATTTCATAATTTTTTCTTGATTGTTGCATGTAATGTGTAGAACTTTAGAGCCTGAGGTGAATGTTATTTAGACCCCAAAACATACAATCTTCTTCTCCTAAGCCATTAGTTCAAATATAGAAGGTCAAATCCTTTCTTCGCTTACAGACATATTTTAGCTCCTAATCTGACCATCTTTAATTCTGCCTAGTTATTTCAGAGTAAACTATAATTGATTAGATACAAGCTTTCTTGGTTACAATCACACACTAGTGCATCCCTAAACTTACTGTTCTGTCACAATTAGTCAGATGACTCAGCATTTTTGTCACCTAAAGCAGGGGTGAAATGTGTAGTTTAGAAATTATTTTCTAAATTCATGCCTTAAGAAGAACTGTAACCATTTTGTTTTAGCAATAGTGTGTATCATCTCTATCATCAGCCCACATTATTAAAGATACCATGACTGTGGGATGTATTAATAGCAGCATCACATGTAATAACCAGATTCTCTGAGCTTCCTGGATCTGTGGTTTGGTGTCTGATATAAGTCTGGGGAAATTCTCAGTCATTACTGCTTCAAATATTACTTCTGTTCCTTTCTCTCTTTCTTTTCCTTCTGATATTTCCATTATGCATATGTTATACCTTTTGTAGTTGTCCCACAATTCTTGGATATTCTGTTCTATTTTTTCCAGTCTTTCTTAAAATGTCCATCTGTTTGTTTATACTATCCATCTGTTCTTATATGTTATCTACTTTTTCCATTAAAACCCTTGCCATATTAAGTTTTTTTAACTCTTGGTCTAATTCCAACATCCCTGCCATGTCTGTGTTTGGCTCTTATGCTTGTTCAGTCTTTTCAAACTGTGCTTTTTACCTTTAATATGCCTTACAATTTTTTGTTGAAAGATAGACATCATGTACTGGGTAAAAGGAACTGCAATACATAAGCCTTTGGTAATGTAGTGGTAAGGTGTTGGGGGAAGGGAAGCATTCTATAATCCTATGATTATGTTAGGTTTCAACCTTTTGGTGAGCCTGTGCCCCTGAACAGTGGGCTTCACCAGTGCATCTCAGTTTTTGTTGTTGTTGTTGTTTTTTGTCCTCTGCCTCTCCACCTCTGTTAGGTCAGATCAGCATTATTAGAGGGGTCTAGAGCTAGAGTTTGGTATTTCCTTTCCCCCAGATGAGTTAGGTTATGATAAAATCTCTGCAGGTTAGGCTTTAGTAAAATAGTTTCTTCTGAGAGCAGGACTTGTTAAGAAGAACAGAATACTCTGGCATATTTCAAAATACTTTTCCCCCCCTCCTGCTGGAAACTCGAGGGGATTTTTTCCTCAGTATTTGCTGTAAGAAAATGGTACCACTCCTGCAGGTAAAACTCATAGAAGTATGAGGGAGTCCCTATGACTGGGTCCCCCTGGAGATCCAAATCGACTCACAGATTCAGAGGAGAAACTAGTGGTTGTCTGGGAGGTGTGTGGGTAGAATAGATGAAATAAGTGAAGGGGATTAAGAGATACAAATACAAATAAGTCACAGAATGTAATGTACAGCACAGGGAATATAGTCTGTAATATTATAATAACTTTGTGTGGTGTGTAACCTATATCAAATCACTATGTTGTGTGCCTGAAGCTAATATAATATTGTAAGTCAACTATACTTCCAATACAAAAAAAAAAAGAGTTGTTGATTCTTTTAGTTTTATCAGCTTTTTCCTTGTTGTTAAGACGCAGTGGTGATTTCTAAACTCCTTACATGCTGGATCAGAAGTGTGAAATCTGACAAAAGGAAATTCATCCTTGAATAACTATGTTGAATGAACATTGTTAATTGCATGGTTTAGATAATGTCTGACCTTCAGGAGGTAGTGAGACTAGATGGATTTCTGAATGTAGTTCCAAAAGGTAACTAACAAATTTTAAAGGAAACATTGCATAAAAGAATTTTAAGTTGTAAATATTCTTACTATTGGGCAGGTATAACCAAAATTCGAATACAATGTTTCTGGTGTTCTAGAAGGATTCTCCAGGAAAGTTTTGAAATGCATACCTATACATATTTTTTAAGAATTACAAAGATAATATCACAAGGACAGATGATTATATCTCATACTATCAACACTAGTAAAATAGTTCTAATGTCTTCTTAAAATTCTATCATAACTTTGAAGCTTGATAGTTATGCTTTGAGGACAAATCATTTGTGTAAAACTGTGTCTTTAGAGTAAAAGCAAAACTCTGTGGATGACTAAAAAATATTTTCAAGAAAAAAATACTACAAAATAATGAATCAAATAGCACCATCACTGTTGTTAGTAAAATCACTGACATAATTAATAGTTGGGAACAGCAAGTTTCTATCAATTTACCTGGATACATTTCTTATAATCAGAGTTCACATTGCTATGGACAAGAACTATTCTAAGCATTTACATATATTAATGTTTAATACTACAGCGCTTCTCCGAGGAACATACTATCACTACCTAAACTTTAGAGCTGAAGAAACTGAGTCACAGGGAGGTTAAGTGACCTTCCCAATGTCATGCAGAAAGTTAGCGGTAAAGTCCATAAAGTTAGTGGTAAAGTCCATAAAGGCTACTTTGGATTCTCTGCTCTTAAGCAGCAGGCTGTACTGCTTCTCCAGAAACACTGATCAGAATTTTAAAAAATCAGTTTAGCAATATATACTGAGAATCTTAAAGCAATCATTTTCTGATACATTTTTATTACATCATTTTTTGTTACACAGGAAAACAAGATTCAAAATAATGGCTGGTGAAATGGAAAAAAATATGCAAATTATAATAAATAGACTAATAAAGCAAATAAACTAATATGTAGATATTAGAAAAAAACTTTAGAATTTCTGCTTTTAAAAGCAATTAATAAAAAAAGTAGAAACACAATTCCATGCTCATTATGATTTTACTATATAAATTTAACACTGACATTTAAAACTAGGAGTAAATGGTACAAAATGTTGACAGTGCATGTATTTGGGTTGTGATATAATGAGTCATTTTTTTCCTGTTCTGAATTTTATCCATTTACCAAATTTAAAATAACAAACCCATTTCCTTATTTTTTTCTCCATATACATTTTATTTATCTATTTATTTATCTATTTTAACATCTTTATTGGAGTATAATTGCTTTACAATGGTGTGTTAGTTTCTGCTTTATAACAAAGTGAATCAGCTCTACATATCCATATATCCCCGTATCTCCTCCCTCTTGTGTCTCCCTCCCACCCTCCCTATCCCACCCCTCTAGGTGTTCACAAAGCACCGAGCTGATCTCCCTGTGCTATGCGGCTGCTTCCCACTAGCTATCTATTTTACACTTGGTAGTGTATATATGTCCATGACACTCTCTCACGTTGTCTCAGCTTACCCTTCCCCCTCCCTGTATCCTTAAGTCCATTCTCTACGTCTGCATCTTTATTCCTGTCCTGCCCCTAGGTTCTTCAGAACAATATTTTTTGTTTTTGAGATTCTATATATACGTGTTAGCATACAGTATTTGTTTTTCTCTTTCTGACTTACTTCACTCTGCATGACAGACTCTAGGTCCATCCACCTCAATACAAATAACTTAGTTTCGTTTCTTTTTGTGCCTGAGCAATATTCCATTGTATATATGTGCCACATCTTCTTTATCCATTCATCTGTCAATGGACAATTAGGTTGCTTCCATGTCCTGGTTATTGTAAATAGAGGTGCAATGAATATTGTAGTACATGACTCTTCTGGAATTATGGTTTTCTCAGGGTATATGCCCAGTAGTGGGATTGCTGGGTCGTACGGTAGTTCTATCTGTAGTTTTTTAAGGAACCTCCATACTGTTCTCCATAGTGGCTGTATCAATTAACCTTCCCACCAACAGTGCAAGAGGGCTCCCTTTTCTCCACACCCTCTCCAGCATTTATTGTTTGTAGATTTTTTGATGATGGCCATTCTGACCGGTGTGAGGTGATACCTCATTGCAGTTTTGATTTGCATTTCTCTAATGATTAGTGATGTTGAGCATCCTTTCATGTGTTTGTTGGCAATCTGTATATCTTCTCTGGAGAAATGTCTATTTAGGTCTTCTGCCCATTTTTAAACATGACTCAATTTGAAAACCATTTTCTGTTTTTCATTAGATTGAGTCTAATTTGCTTTTGTAAGATGAAGATCATTGCATTTACCGTGGGCTTTGAAATAATACTACATTCCAGCTATATGTTTTACAAACCATTTAAGCAATCTCAAACATTTTTGTTTGGTTGAGTCTTTACTGTGCACTTATGATTTTTGTGACACAAAGAAAACTTTGGATGACAGATATTATTATCGGATTTTAGTTCAGTGTTATAAATGTTTGATAGAATTCACCTGTGAAGCCATCTGGTCCTGGGCTTTTGTTTGTTGGAAGACTTTTTTTTTTTTTTTTTTTTGTGGTACGTGGGCTTCTCACTGCTCTGGCCTCTCCTGTTGCAGAGCACAGGCTCCGGACACGCAGGCTCAGCGGCCATGGCTCACGGGCCCAGCCGCTCCGCGGCATGTGGGATCCTCCCGGACCGGGGCACGAACCCACGTCCCCTGCATCGGCAGGTGGACTCTCAACCACTGCGCCACCAGAGAAACCCTGTTGGAAGACTTTTAATCACAGTTTCCATTTCAGTGCTTGTGATTGGTCTGTTTATATTTTCTATTTCTTCCTGGTTCAGTCTCAGAAGGTTGTGCTTTTCTAAGAATTTGTCCATTTCTTACAGGTTGTTCATTTTTTTGGCATATGGCTGCTTGTAGTAACCTCTCATGATCCTTTGTATTTCTGCAGTGTCAGTTGTTACTTCTTCTTTTTCAGTTTTATTTCTTCTGTTCATTTGAGTCTTCTCCCTTTTTTTCTTGGTGAGTCTTGATGGGACTCTCTGCGCTTTCTGGACTTGATTGACTATTTCCTTTCCCGTATTAGGGAAGTTTTCAACTACAATCTCTTCAAATATTTTCTCAGTCCCTTTCTTTTTCTCTTCTTCTTCTGGGACCCCTATAATTTGAACATTGGTGCATTTAATGTTATCCCAGAGGTCTCTGAGACTGTCCTCAATTCTTTTCATTCTTTTTTCTTTATTCTTCTCTGCAGTAGTTATTTCCACTATTTTATTTTTCAGGTCACTTATCCGCTTTTCTGACTCAGTTATTCTACCTTTGATTCCTTTTAGAGAATTTTTAATTTAATTTATTGTGTTGTTCATCATTGTTTGTTTGCTCTTTAGTTCTTCTAGTTCTTTGTTAAACGTTTCTTGTATTTTCTCTATTCTATTTCCAAGATTTTGGATCATCTTTACTATCATCATTCTGAATTCTTTTTCAGGTAGGCTGTCTATTTCCTCTTCATTTGTTTGACCTGGTGGGGTTTTACCTTGCTCTTTCATCTGCTGTGTGTTTCTCTGTCTTCTCATTTTGCTTAACTTACTGTGTTTGTCTCCTTTTCACAGGCTGCTAGTTCATAGCTCCCATTGTTTTTGGTGTCTGCCCCCAATGGATAGGGTTTGTTCAGTGGGTTGTGTAGGCTTCCTGGTGGAGGGGACTGGTGCCTTTGTTCTGGTGGATGAGGCTGGATCTTGTTTTTCTGCTCCACAGGACAGCGTCCAATGGTGTGTTTTGGGATGTCTGTATCCTTATTATGATTTTAGGCAGCCTTTCTGCTAATGTATGGGGTTGTGTTCCTGTCTTGCTAGTTGTTTGGCATAGAGTGTCCAGCACGGTAGCTTGCTGGTCATTGAGTGGAGCTGGGTCTTAGCATTGAGATGGAGACCTCTGGGAGAGTCTTCAGTGTTTGATATTATTTGGAGCCAGGATGTCTCTGGGGGACCAATGTCCTGAACTCGGGTCTCCACCTCAGAGGCACAGGCCTGACACCTGGCCAGAGCACCAAGACCCTGTCAGCCACACAGCTCAGAAGGAAAGGGAGAAAAAAAGAAACAAACAAAGAAAGAATATAATATAATAAAATAAAATTCTTAAAATAAGACATTAAAAATTATTTTTGAAAAAATAATTAAATAAAGAAAAAAGAAAGAAAGAATAGAGCAACCAAACCAAAAAACAAATTCACCAATGACAAGAAGCACTAAAAACTATGCTAAAATAAAACAAATGGACAAACAAAACCCTAGGACAAATGGTAAAAGCAAAGCTATACAGGCAAAATCACACCAAGAAGCATACACATACACACTCACAAAAAGAGAAAAAGGAAAAAAATACATATATCTTTTGGGAAGTCTGAGGTCTTCTGCCAGCATTCAGTAAGTGTTCTGTAGGAGTTATTTCTGATATATCTGAGGGGAGGAAGGTGGTCTCTGCATCTTACTCCTCTGCCATCTTGCAGGCCTCTTGCCACTGTCTGCAGTCCGGCCCTCGATCGCCGAGGCCATCCGTGGGTCCCAAGAGCTTCAGAGGGAGGACGAAAGAGGTGACCCTATGGTTGGGACAGGCTCTCAGTGAGGCAAAGGGAAGGACCCAAGTGAGGAGCCTAGGCGGATACAGCCGCTCCCGCCATGGATGCCACCGACTCCCTGAAGCTGGAGATGTTGTAGAGGCTGTTTCCTCGGGATTGCATTTCCCAGAGCACATCGCTTGCATCTGGTGCGGTGGCTAAGCACCAGGACGTGGCAGGCTGGGGTGGTGAGGCTGGACTCTCTTTTCCTTTTAAATAGAAAATAATTTCTTAATAATAATTCCTTCTATTCCTCTGTGCAATGAATATTAACAGCTTCTTATATACATTGGTTGCATGTTGGTAAAATGAATTGTTTCCTATCTATATTTATGGCTTTCTTAGTGGCCAACTGGTCCATCTCCATTATTCTGTAGCTTAAGGATATATTTAATTATCCATGCACATAAACCATTTGAGTAAAATTCTCCTAATACAATGAAATTGTGTCTTTGTTGGTTGATTTTGCTTTAGAAATGACTATGCTGTATTCAACTCTAATTTTCTATTTTCCTAATGTAGATGGTAAGAGAATAATGGGTATTCAAGTAGTTCCCAATAAACTGTGAAGATCTCTTACTGATAAAGATCTTCTCTTCCTGTGAAGTTCAGGGCCTATATTCCACGTTGGTACAACAGGAACTGAGACATGGATTATATGCCCTTCCATGTTTGAAAAATGCATCTTTTAATTTTATTGTAATTCTTAGGAAGCATCATCACCGGGCATAACCAAAATAGGTAATTTTCATGAAGCATTTTAGAAAGTATAAAGCTCATCCTGATGGAATATATGCTAAGGTCATCCCTCTAGGTGAGGGAAATATGATAATTATTCAATGTTTAAATATCAGGGAACAAATGAAGTTGTATTAATATCATTGGAATAACATATTTAGTTAATATCACAATCAGTTACAAGGAGAAAAATGTGTCTGAATTTTCAAGGAATTATTCGTTTTGAAATGCATTTTTATATAGTTCAGAATGTTTTTTAAAATGGTAGAAACATTTGAAAAATATAAAGAATAGCATAGTTTAATAGGTTAACAGTACATATTTGTAAGGTATATTGCTTGCTATGCAACTCAAAAGAAAAATGTAATATATACTTTCACTGGTAAAAATTTCTTTCTTATAGAGGATGTTTCATAATAAAACTTTCTTAAACTCTAATCCTTAATCTTTCAAGCAAGTGCAATGTTGAAGCTCTTCTTTCTGTAATAAACTCTAGGTGTGGTTTAAAAAATTAAGGAAGGGCTTCCCTGGTGGCGCAGTGGTTAAGAGTCCACCTGCCGATGCAGGGGACACGGGTTCGTGCCCCGGTCCAGGAAGATCCCACATGCTGCGGAGCGGCTAGGCCTGTGAGCCTGCACATCTGGAGCCTGTGCTCTGCAACCGGAGAGGCCACAACAGTGAGAGGCCAGCATACTGCAAAAAAAAAAAGTTAAGGAAAAAGTAATTTCTTTTGGTCCATATGCTGTTGGATTTTATAATCAAAACAAGCAAAAATATTTAACATGTTTTCTGTGTTTTTCATCACCAAAACAAGAGAATTTTGGAATATTGCTCATTTATATTATACACTATCTAAACAATACCATTTTAATGTTAATAACATGGTTTTCTATTTTGACTTTATTGTTTAATAAAAGTTAAAAAGGAAAATAATTGAACTTATTTTATCTGAATGAATATACAAGTTGCCATAAAAATTATAATAATATTGAGCATTCAACATTTTCACTAACTAGAATTGAATTTCTCCTTTTTTGTCATATACAAGGTTAAATGATACAAAAATTAAGTTTAGGGAAGCCTTCACTGTGCCTGTTTTTACCATTACAAAATGTCCTGTGAGAATTAGAATATGTTTTTCTTATCTCAACATGTCAAGTGTTACCACTATTGATGACCTTAAATAATGATTCTATTATCTAAATGGTTTTGTATTTAAATAAGACATTTAAAAAATTGCTATTGACTTGCTGTGTGACCTGGAGTCATTCACTTAACCTCTCTGTTTCTTGATAGGAATCAGATTAAGATTAATTATCCATGTGTGCTTTGCTAGCATAGAGAGAAAATGAGAGAGAATCTGTAAACTAAATTAGATTTTAAAATATGTCATACACATTCAAAGTGTTATTCCAATGTGTAATCATATACAGTAAGGTCTGTCAGCATTTAAATTAAATGATAAGCTTAGATATTTAAAAGTGGTTTGTGTGGAATTTAGAAATTAAAGGAAGACCAGAGTTTCCTCCAATTCATAATCCATATTAAATGGTTAGAGGGGAGAACAAAACTGGAGATGAAACTTTTATTCAAAGTTGAATGTGATTTTCCTACATTTAAAGATCTTAGTTTTCTTAGAATGACATTATTCCTTCTAGAAAGGGGGAAAAAACCTTTTCCTTGAAAAACTGTCATTGGTCAAGTCGTTACTAGTAATCTTTGACACCACTGGGGAATCAAGATTCCTGATTTCTAGTCTTAGCTAAGGAGATAATTAATTAGCTGTGCCTTGAAGAATTCAGCTACACAGTTTGAACCTTACTTTTTTAAATTAAAAAATTATTACATAAGTTTAAGGTGGACAGCACTTATAATTTGACATCAGTATATACTACAAAGTGATCAGCACAAGTCTAGTTACCATCAATCAGCATATATTTGTTCCCCACTTCACCCATTTCTCCCACCCCCCACCCCCCTTACCCTCTGGTAACTGCTAACCTGGTCTCTGTAACTATGAGTTTGTTTTTGTTTTATTATTTTGTTCATTTGTTTTTTTTTTTAGATTCCACATATGAATGAAATCATACTATGTTTGTCTTTCTTACATGTTTGACTTATTTCGCTTAGCCTAATACCTTCAAGGTCCTTCCATATTGTTGTAAATGGCAGAATTTCAATTTTTTTTATGGCTCAGTGATATTCCATTATATATATATATATATATATACACACACACACACACATATACCTATCTTACATATTCTTTATCCATTCATCTATCGATGAACACTTAGGTTGTTTCCATACCTTGGCTATTGTAAATACTGCTGCAATGAACATAAGGGTTACATATATCTTTTTGAATTAGTGTTTTCATATTCTTTGGGTAAATACCCAAAAGTGGAACAGCTGGGTTATATGGTAGTTCTTTTCTTAAGTTTTTGGGTAATCACCATACTGTTTTCCATGGTGGCTGCTCTAATTTACTCTTCCACCAACAGTGTATGAAGGTTCCCTTTTCAACACCTCTTCTCCAACAATTGTTATTTCTTGTCTTTTCGATAATAGCCACTTTCTTAATCTGAAGAATGACAGGGAATTTAAAGCAAATGACTTCTAGAAGTAATTTCAGAGTGAAAATTTTATGATATAACTCATTCAAATTATTCTTATAGCCTTGTCAGTTCTAGAATAATAAGAATAATAAAACACATACATACACACATTGGTTTAAAAATAAGAAATAGATTAAGAACCAATTCCCTGGGTTGTTTTTAAGATGGTACAAGATTTTATATGCATAGTCCCTTCAAGAGGTAATAGAATAAACTTGGAAACATCTCTTAGAGACATACTTGATCAGGTAATTCTGAAAAGGAACACTTCCTTATTCCATGGGTGATATTTCTCTAATTCTTTGAGCTTGATCTCATTGTGGATGACAGCCAGGTTTTCTGTGGAGAGTACTTGGGTCTAATATCACATGCAAAGGCCTGAGGTAGTTGTTTAATTTCTCTAATTTAACACTTTTATATTATTTTATCATTGAATTTTACCAATTGCATTTAGAAGCTTAGTCCTTGGATCAACCATAGTTGAACATGTCCAAATTCCAAATGTTTTTTGTTGCTCTTTGAAGCGTAGGTGCCTTCTTAATTTGGATTTCTTCTACCATTAGGTCTCTGTCATACTTATTGTTTTCCAAGTACTCCTTTTCATTTAATATAGAATTTTTTATGATCAGCTGCATTCATCTGTTTGTGCACTACTGCAGTTTCTTCACCATATGTGCATTCTTAATAAGTTGCTTGTGGCCAGTCAATCATGAACCATTTATAATTTAAGCCATTTATAATTTAAGCCTTACCCACATACCAAAGATTTCACTGTTATTCATGTGCTCCTTTATCTGCTTTTACTTGCAAACTAACTATCATTCGCTTCACCAGAAGCAATCATCCGCCATCTGTCAATCTGAGACTCACTTGTCTTGGAAACTGAAGCCTGGTGTTTATATATTGCAGGTATTATGAGCACTTCTCATCTGACACCCTTCTCTTTCTTCTCCATTCATTTTTTCTATTGTTAACAAGCATACTTTATGATGTTTTCTATGCTTTGTGACTTGTCCTCTAGGTAGATATTTTCAGCATGACTACATCTTTGAAAGAAAAGTGGTGTCATCATATTCACCTTGTCATATTTAAGTATATCTCAAAGCAACGGGAACTTCACCAGAATTTGAAATACAGCAATAATTCATTGTATGGAATTTTTCCAATTTTTTATAGGAAGAATTGGATATATTAATTACATGAAATAATTAATATTACATGTATTAATTAATTGTCAAAGAAAGTTTATTTTTGTCCTGAAAAGTAATTCCATTTTTCTTATCCATACCTTCTTGTGTTGTGTTCACATTAATTTTTTAGATAAAAAATACAAATAAGTAAATATCAGTATGAAATCCATTTCTGTATTCCATGCATTAATATGTGAGTATATGTAGGTAGGAATAAATGTCAAATTAAGGTAAAAAATGGTATTATTTGAGGAGAGCCTTCTCAGAATTGGAGGTGGGGAGCTTCTAATTTGGACTATATCTGAAAACTTGAAAATATACCTAAATCTAAAATGGGATAGATATTTTGTATTAAAAATTGTATGTAGCACAGATCTCTGTCTTCTTTAAGTAAAAGCAATTAGTACAATAACCACCACCATGCATTGGTGAGTTAATAAAAACTTTCAGTGAAATACTTTTTTGTACCATATTTTTACATAAAAAATCTTCTCTTTTTCATTTTCAAGACCACTACCAATTTCCAAGAAAGAACTGTGAAATACTTAATGAGACATTTATCTGGTCTATGTATTTTATATTTAGCTGATAATATAATGAGGTCAAGGTACTAGAATGAAACATCCCTAACATTTCACATAATTTTCCACTTCCTTTCCACCATTTTTGGTATTTTGGCAGAATATCTTAACTTCTTGATGTTTTGAACTTTACCATTACTGTCAATAATCACTCTGTCAGATGCAGCATACTGTTAAACCTCATCTTGAAAAATACATTTCCATTTATCTTTGAGTATATTATTAAGATGATTTCCATCTAATAAACAAAGCAATATGTTTTAAATTTGATTTTTAAAAAAGTCCCGCGTGAAATGTTTTTTTTTGACTGATGTTTCCTCATGCACACTTTAAAACCATATTGCAAAAAGCAGACTTTCTTATTGTTTTCCAAGTCTTTTGTAATTTTACACACATGTGTCTCAACCTCTCCTTCTCTCTTAAAAAACAGTTATCCATTGACAACCCTGTGAAAATGTAAAATACTTCCACTTTATATTTTCCAAACACATGAAAGCATTTATTACATGCAGTAGCAATCGAAAATCAACACTTTAAACAAGAAGCACAAAAATTCTCAGTGATTTTTTCATTCTTTATACATTTTAACATTACTTTGAAAGGAAAAATTAAAATATTATAGAAAAAATATCCAATCATTCTCTTAAACATATTTCTCTTCTGAGAACATTTACCTTATTCCATGTTCTTTCTTATTTCATATGATCAGTCTCTAATCAAAGATTGACATAGTCAGGGCTTCCCTGGTGGCACAAGTTGTTGAGAGTCTGCCTGCCGATGCAGGGGACACAGGTTCGTGCCCCGGTCCGGGAAGATCCCACATGCCATGGAGCGGCTGGGCCCGTGAGCCATGGCCGCTAGGCCTGCGCGTCCGGAGCCTGTGCTCCGCAGTGGGAGAGGCCACAACAGTGAGAGGCCCGCGTACCGCAAAAAAAAAGATTGACAATTTTTTTCTGTAGTAGGAACAATTGTTTCTCTCCTCTACACTCTGCCAAAATAAAAGGGGAATACATATGAAAGTCCTATACAAATTTTAAAACACTAGGCAAATAAAGTTTTTATTTATTTTCAAAAGGCAGCTTAACTTAGAGAAATATGTAAGAATCAAGTACAAAAGGCCTCTCAGCTTTGCTTCCCTAACAAGTTACCTCTTTTCTGCCTCAGTTTCTCAATCAATAAAATGGGGAATAAACCACAGTAAATTTCCTACAGGACTGTTGCAAGTTTGGAGGTGATATAGTAAATTTGGTAATGTAAGCTGTGAACTACTGTATCCATATAAGGAATCATTATTTTACTTTTACTTCTAGAGGAGTGATGTATATGTTAACCTGAAGCCTGAAGAATGAAGAATAAAGAAATCCAACATGTAGGAAGATTGGCGTCAGAGTACAGCTTTCATTTGATCTTTTGTTATTTCACTCTACAGAATTCTACAGATTAAAAACAAAAATTTAAAAAATCGGCTTGGTAAAATTTCTAAGAGTAAGGGAAATATGTAATAGTATTTCGTCAATGCTTTTTTTAATAGGATAAGAAAAAGAGAGTCATTACAATTTTACCCAGTTGATAAAACACTGCAAAAGAAAGTGCAATCATATCTACTATCAAAATTTCATGGTTCACAGATCGAAACACTCTCGTTTCCTGATACAGCATGGAAATCTAATGTTTTCCTTTCCTTGGATGATTTTGAGATCCAATCGAGTGCACAGAATACATTAGAATACATTTGCAATTTAATTCAAGGGTTCCCTTTTTTTTATTTGGGCACAAATGTCCAAAGGCACTAGGTTAAAAAAATTACTAAGAAAGAAAATGGATGAGCTAAAGTTTTAAAATAGTATGGGATAAAGCAACAGTTTGAATAATCATATACTTCATGATTTTGGGTTATTTCATGAAAACAAGGTATGTGATAGAAGAGTTACAAAAGGAGAAACTATCAGAAGTTGGGTCTACACAGTCAAGTATAGAGAAAATCATTACATGTCAGGAACAGAGTTTTATTCTTAGAGTCAAAAGAATAGTTCCAGGACAACTGAGAGGGGATATTCTGCATTGTGTTCATGAAACACAGCAGAGGCCTCCAGGGAAAAGAGAAAACTCCACAGAGATTGCCAATATAGAGTTGGCCCGAAATGACAGAGGACACAGCATGTGCATAAAAAATGTTTAAAATGTGCTCAGGTAAATTCCTCTCTGCCAAAATGAAATTCAAGTATGAAGAATTAATTCCCCAATGGGCAATACTACAAATTGATTTTTAGGACCCCTTCCAATTGTACATAAATAGAAAAGTGCGTGTTAGTAGTTGAAGATGGATTTTTCCAATTGTATTGGGAACTTCCCTATGAATAGAAGCACATCATTGGGAACTGTCAGGGAATAAACTGCACAGGAATATTCTAGACTGACAATAAAAGGTCATGGTGAACCTTAGTAAAGTTCATTTGACAAGCTCTTAACAAACTGTGAATATGCAGGATAGCATAAAATAAAACATTGAATAATCCCCCAATTTGATTTGTATTATTATTGCTAAATCAGCATATTCATCTAGCTTGAGCTTTTAAAATGAAACAATTGAGTATTTAAAATAAAATTTTGTCTGCATCTTTATTCCTGCCCTGCCACTAGGTTCATCAGTACTGTTTTTTAGGTTCCATGTATGTGCGTTAGCATAAGGTATTTGTTTTTCTTTCTGACTTACTTCACTCTGTATGACAGACTCTAGGTCCATCCACCTCATTACAAATAACTCAATTTCATTCCTTTTTGTGGCTGAGTAATATTCCATTGTATATATGGGCCACATCTTCTTTATCCATTCATCTGTCGATGGACACTTAGGTTGCTTCCATGTCCTCGCTATTGTAAATAGTGCTGCAATGAACATTGTGGTACCTGGCTCTTTTTGAATTATGGTTCTCTCAGGGTATATGCCCAGTAGTGGGATTGCTGGGTCATATGGTAGTTCTATTTTTAGTTTTTTAAGGAACTGCCATACTGTTCTCCACAGTGGCTGTATCAATTTACATTCCCATCAACAGTGCAGAAGGGTTCCCTTTTCTCCACACCCTCTCCAGCATTTATTGTTTGTAGATTTTTTGATGATGGCCATTCTGACTGGTGTGAGGTGATACCTCATTGTGGTTTTGATTTGCATTTCTCTAATGATTAGTGATGTTGAGCATCTTTTCATGTGTTTGTTGGCAATCTGTATATCTTCTTTGGAGTAATGTCTATTTAGGTCTTCCACCCATTTTTGGATTGCGTTTTTTGTTTTTTTTGGTACTGAGCTGCATGAGCTGCTTGTAAATTTTGGAGATTAATCCTCTGTCAATTCCTTCGTTTGCAAATATGATGCTTTGTGATGACCTAGGGGGTTGGATAGGGAGGATGGGAGGGAGGCTCTAGAGGGAGGGCATATGGGGATATATGTATACTTATAGCTGATTCACTTTGTTGTACAACAGAAACTAACACAACACTTTACAACACTGTAAAGCAATTATACTCCAATTAAGATATTAAAAAATAAAATAAATTTGAAGCTTTTTTGTAATAAATTAATTACTCTTTGGCTCAATTGTCTGGCATTTCATTCAAAAGATTTAGCCAGCTAATAGTAGCACAATTCTGTTTAATGTATAGTAACAGAGTCTTAATTTTACTTTTTCTGCTTTTTTTCTTTTCAGTGCTTCTTTAATATCTTCTGTCTAACAACTGTGAAGTGGTCAAAAGGCAGGGAAGAGGAGAAAAGCAAAGAGGAAGAATCCACAGGGTGTAAATAATCCACAAACAGGCTAATTGGTCCCTGGATAATTGGTGATTCTCTGCAGCAGCAATGCAATTGAGATTTCCAGAAAAATGAAAATACTTGATTTATATCTGTTTAAATTTTGTTTTCAAGCATAAAAGTACCAATAAGACAGGCTTAAATATTTGATCAGTATCTCTATACTTACTTGCTAAATATTTGCATATTGCTATTGTCTGCCTTATCATGCAGTTGTATTTTCATTCACTTATAACTGAACAAAATCCTAACTAATATGGCACTGGAAATAGGGACTAGAAGCCATCTATTTTCTGTACCAATTTTTTCTTCTGTGTGTTGGGATTCTGGCTCAGCTCTACCAGTGACAAGCTGTATGACCTTGTTCAGTTACTTTATCACCATTACACAATAGTCTTGTCATTTCTTAAATTAGAATACAACATTAAGGTATTTACACACTCACAAAAACATATAAAGGGTACCTATTTCATGAAAGGCATCATGATTGGCCATGAGAGAAATGCCATGAATAACTAAGTCACAACCTTTTTTTTGAGGAGCTAACATTTTGGTAAGAGAGAACATTATGAAGACAAATAACTATAATGAAAAATCCTGCAATTTCTACTTAAAAATTTGCAAACAAAGTACAATGGGTATTAAGAGATTAACTTCAATTTAGAAGGGAACATAAAAGAGTGCATTATTGGGAAAATAGTATTTGATCTGGACCTCCAGAGACTGTTAAAATTTTGACAGCCTAGGATGTTATAACTGGTGGGAAATTACAAAGAAAAGAAAAGAAGGTACAAGCTGTGGAGCCGGAAAACACAAGTAATGTATAGGGAACTGTGTGTGGTGTTGTTTGGTGGCAACATTTAGTGTATGTAAATGAGTTGTTGGACACAGGTTGAAAAGCAAGCTGGGACTTTGAAGTTCAGGAAGAACAGGATTTGATGGTGAATATTTTTTTCAGCAGGGTGATTGTTCTTTAGAAATATTTGACTTGACATAATGTGTCACGTTAATAAAGAAAAGAGATTCTATGAGGGTGAAATTAGTGAAGAGGCTATTTGAGGGATCTTGTTGAAAAGCTATTGGTAACTGAACTAGGGTGGTAGTAATAGAAATTGTAAAAAAGGAATAGATGTAAAAGATATTCCAGCTACAAAAAGCACACAACTGAAAGTGTAAACAGACATGTTTCCCAGATAGAGAGAGGATCAAAAATACTATTTCAAGTTCATTGAGTGAAGAAGTATAGTTCCATTAAATGAAATAAAGAAATCCAGAGAGGAGTCGATATGTAGCTAAGTTATTTATAATTGCACATGTTGACTTTGAAGTTCCAATAGTTAACCAGTTGGTCACTGAATGACATGTAACTGAGTTTCCAGGGAGAATTTGAGGTTGGAAATAGCACCTTTGTTCAAACTATAAAAGTGGATGAATTCATCAAAGAAAATAGGTAAAGAACAAAGATGTGGCCTGAGAATAGCACCACAATTTGGAAGTTTAAGAATAAAATATGGGCCACATAACAAGAGTGGTTAAGGTACCAAAAAAGAGCACAAGTAGTAAATGGTCCCAGAAAAAAATAAAGGAAAGAAAAAGGGTGTTTAAGTGTTTTATATATGGCAGAGAGGTAAAGCAGCTAAAGAAGCAATAGCAAATACAAAACTCACATTAGTTTAGAGAATTCCCATAGAGTGGGAGTAACCAATGCTAAATTTAATCTCTAAATTTTGACCTAGACTTCTGTGGTGAATAATGTTTAGGATAAAGCAAAAGTGTATACAAAATTTTAAGCTTGGTTGGTGGGATAGGACTGTTGCTGTTAATGGAAACATGGATGTGATAGAGTGTTAAATATTAACACAGACACTTCTAGTCTTTAATAAATAAAAAAATCTCAACTCTCTGTGATGATTAATACAGCTACTGCTTCTTGTTGGATCACTAGGAAATCCCTCTCAATGTCACCTGTATCTATATGATATAACATGTATTTATTTTATAGTGAAGTAAAAACATTTACATCCCATTTAAATTCCTAGAACACTGACCCAATATTTAGTGTATTTAAGTTAAAGATAGATTTTTTGCAAGCCTATTCCTTGTAAATATATTCTTGGTGCGTCTATGCGACCTGAGGTTGAATCTGGGAGTTAAGAATGAACTGTGGTGCACAGAGCTTGTCTACACTGCAAATCTTTGAGTGTAGCGGATTCTTGAGGTAACATATGTTGGAAACTCTAGTTTAATATCAACTTGATTTCACAGCTTCTTTGGTCTAGAGAATTCCAGGACACAGGAAGATTCCAATGTCTAGAAAGGCTTAGAAGTGACAAAGATATCTGGGGTCTTTTAGACAAAGACCATTTCAAGTCTATCATATTTCCTAGATAACAAGAGTAAATACATGCTTTAATGGCTTACGAAGACAATAAATGGTTTTGTATTTCAAATCTACTAAAATAGAGACCAAGGAACACTGTTTTCGACTTGTGCCTACATGACAGTATGAGGACACAACATATAATTTAGCTATATTTGTCTTGATTTCAAAGAAGGATATGTACTTAACTATTTTTGGTTTGGAATTTTTCTCTTTTGATTTTCCATCTTTAACATTTTTGCTTGTGAAGAACTGTCCACAGTTCTATACTGAAAGGAGCATAATTCACTTAAAAGGTTATTTCTGAACTGTGACAACATTTACTTGATTGCAATATAGAGGAAGTATACATGCTAGAATTAATTTATTTCCTAAGAAACTATGGTATGAGGACTAGAGGTATCCATGTGTTCTCCCTCTCAGTTCCATCTTATGCCTTTCAGTTGTACCCTTCAGTATTTCATGCTCACACCCATCATTCTTGTCAAGCACACTTAACCTCTGAGCTCATGACTATGTCTCATTTTTCCCTCACTGCCATACATGTTAGACACATTCCAATTCCACATCTTTGGTAAAATATAAGAGTTAAGATCCACTGAGTATTTTCTGAGTGTCAGGCATTGTCGTGAGCATTAGAAAAATCCACTCAATTAATTCTCAAAATAACCCAGGGTAATAAAGAGTCTGACTCCATTTTCGATGTTAGATGGCTGACGACTTTCAAGCCCCACACCACCTCTCCCCTTCTGCCCTGCATCTGGGCAAGCTGTGACAAGAAAGATCAGGTTAAAAAAAACAAGAATGAAAGAAAGACCAGGTACTCCTTCTTTTGAGTTGACTCAAGTTTTCCAAGGATCCACACCTAAGAGGGAGCACGATCTGCATTTAAACTCAGACGGTCTGGTTTCAGAGCCTAGACCTTCACTGTTACACTAATCCGCCTAATTTCTTCCAATAGAAATATTCTTAAATGAACATCAATAATCATGGTATTATACCTGAATATATTAAAATACATTAGGAGGACAAAATGAATAATGTGAGCTTATAGGTTCAGTGCTGATATTATATGAACAGAAATGTTCTTTGTGGTAATACCTTGTATTTTATAATTAAAATTCTGTATAAGTGTGAAATATTTGAGGCTAGTTTAGCTCTCTATAATAAAATAAATAAATAAAAACACTTTAGAGGCTAAGGGGACTTTCACTTATTATTAACTGTCAATTTAAATTTATTTTGTTATATTAATTTATTAGGCTTGATAACCTTTAAAGATACAGCCATCTGAGCTCAAGTTTATTTTAATAATCTAATAATTTAAGTCACCTGAGTCAAAAACTTTCAGTGACATAAGATTCTAGCCTAGAAGATTTTTTCTTGCTTTCTGTTTTAGCTGCTCATCTTCAACAGTCAACACAACCCAATCTTTACTAGCACTGTTAGAATTGACATTGGAATCTACAGCAGTATTTGTCTTAATCCAATATTTGTCTCATTCCCAGTTCTTACTCTCAGTATTTACCTTATTCCCGAGTGTTTTAATTTTTGTATTTGTTATATGCCTTTTCTTCTCCCAGAGACTCATCTTATCAGGTTTTCTCTCATTGCATCTGTAAATGACGGTGCAGCGTATGCATGTGTAATGTGGGAGATTGCAAAGTTCCAAATAATGACTAGATGAGCTCAGCAGGTGAATTCAGAATTACCAAGTCATTGCTCTCAACTTTCATGAGTTTAAACAGCAGTGATGAATAGTCATGGTGTATGGGCTTGGCGAGATCTCAGGCCTGGAAAAAAAGGTAACTGATTATAAATCATTGGGTAAAGTAGCTTCAAATTTAGTCCCCTTCCTTCCTTCCTTCTTTTGACTCTTCCCTTTTATTTCCCAAATATAAAGAATATTCTTAGGAGAAATTTTGTACTGAATGATTTAAACTATGCTAATATAGACCAAGAGAAGGGAAAACATTGTGAATTTCATTCATTGTACAGTTAGAATAATTCATAGAACAGCAAAATAAAATAAGGTCTTTATCTTTTTTAATATAATACAATAAAAACAACAATATAGGCTTTATCATAAAAATAAAATCAAGGAGTAGCCTTCATGGTATCGGACTTTGAATCATGATTTATGCTAAGTAATTGCATAATTTTAGCAAATATACTATAGTCAATACTGAAACAAAATAATTTGGTAAATTTATCTTACAAATTTAGGTTCCCTTTCAAAAATATGAGTGGCAAAAAGCAATTTTAATTTGCAGAAATAATTGTACCTGATGTGTGTGTGTGTGTGTGTGTGTATGTGTGTGTGTGTGTGAACAACCTTATTTTCAGCCTGATGGGAATGATACACTTGAATAGAAAAAATTATGAGGTGGGAGTAAAAGCATTGAATTATTGGGGGGAGGTGATTTTCTGATAACCATAGAAGATCTACACAAGGAAAGAAGAGAGATGAAATCTGAATATCTAATGGAGAACATGAGTCTTTCTTCTATTGAAAATTTTAAAAAATGTGATTCACAACACATATGCATAGTTAAAATCTACTTCCTGAAAGGGATAAAATATATTTTTTGTATTATGCTTCATTCAATGAAATTTAAATGGGTCCAGGTAAACTAAGTTTAAACAGCATTGATGATTATATATAAATAAAAGAATAAGGAGATATTTTCACATTGCACCACTTGTAAAATTATGAAAGGAACCACCCTGGATTGTCCTGTTGAAGCTCCATGGTGAATTACTCAGATTTAAGCAAGGTACTGTGAGGGATTTCTATGCCCTATAACAGGTTTCCTCTCTATTCAAACCTCCAATACCTCCTTCCTTATCACTGTTTTCAGACCATGTATTTGGGTGATAAAACTGAAGCAAATACTAAAAGAGAAAACTCATTAACTTACCTTTCTAAGCCATTTATTGAAAGTAAGTAGGCATTTCCAGGATTTCTTAAAATTTTTGTATCTGTTAGAACTGTGCCTTCTTCCAATCAGCCTGGAATTGGAGAATGGATAAGGGAGAAGCACAGTGGACAATTTCTAGAAAAGGGGTTGATAGGAAGAGACATATTAAAACACTTCTGGTATTGAATAATGGACAAAACACTGAATGACAAACTAAAATCTGAAACAGAGATGGAGAATGTGAACTATACAAGGAGAGCTCAAGATCATGTGTCACCCTTGCAATTTTCCTGGAGATTGAGAGACCAGCACTTGTTGGTAATATTATGAAAAGTTTGTATCTCATCTAGAATACATATTTCTGGGTCCAAGTGTTACTTATACCAATAGGTGACGTTATATTAGTGATATTGTCAGCAAATTTTTGGATTGTGTTTTCTATCAGTTAAAACAAATTTTGAGTACACTTAATAAACATATTTATTATCCATTGTTATATTAAACACATATTTATATTATAAAATATACAAAAATGAAATTTGGAAAGGTGTGGAAAAATTATGTATGACTGTTTACTCTCCAGTGGATTGTCACCACACCCCTTCTCACCCCAACAATGTGCATACCTGACTTTGAGGACCATTAATATATAGCAAGCATCAGCAAACCATAGAGTGAATGCCAAATCTAGCCTGCCATTTGATTTTTGTACATTTCATGAATTAACAATGCTTTTTATACTTTAAAATGGTTGGAAAAAATCAAAAGAAAAATATGATTTTGTGACATATGAAAATTATATGAAACGTAAATTCCAGTATCCATAAATAAAAGTTTATTGGCCTAGAGTAACATTCATTTGCTTACTTAACATCTGTGGCTGTTTTGTGACTATAATGGCAAAAATAAATAGTTGTGACAGAGACTTTATATCTCACAAAACCTTAAGTATTTACTGGCTCTTTACCAAAAAAAAAGTTTGCTGACCCTTGATTTAGAGGATAATGCTGTGTTCCGTATAAATCCCTTCCCTTCAGATCAGACAAGCTACCTTTACATTCAAGACCGTTCTCTTCATCAAATTGTATACCTCTTTATTTTCCTTCTGTTTTCTAATATTCTAGAGCTGACACCTAAGTCAGATGATCCCAACAGTTGATAAAGTGCTGACTCATATGAAACTGGTTTTTACTTTGAACAAAAATATAGAAAACAAACCTAGAACAACTAGAAGCATTCATGGATTTTCATTGCCAACAACAACAAAAAATGTTTTCCACATTTTCACTCCTTCTGTGCCCCTTCTGATTTATTATTTTTCCTTCTCATCTCATCTTCTTCAGGTATGCTGACCTGCAAAGTGGACTTCCTTGCTTTCTTGGCTTCCTTGTTCTTGACCAATGGATGACACCAGAAAAATACTGGGCAAATGGTTAAGGTATGTATTTCCTAGTTTCTTCCCTAGGCTGCTTGCATCTCTGCCTTTGGTCTGAGATTATGGAGATAAAGGCAACTTTGTAGTTCAACATTTCTTTGGGTATTTTAATCTAAAACCTACAAGTGCACATTTACATTTTTTAGTATATTATTTTTAATGTTGAACCAAACTTACTTTTTAAAGAATATATATTCTAGTAATATTTACTAATTTTCTTTTGAGACTGGCAAAGAACTGACTTCCAAGCTAAGCCTCCATAAAATGGAAAATAGTGAGTATTAATATGTATAATTGGCATTTCTTTTAGAACTTACAAAATGTCAAGGTTTCTCCTTTTATAATCTTCTGGATCCCCCCCCAATTTAAAATGAATAAAATTTTTTCTCTATAACAGAAACAAATATACAAAATATTTAGAACTTATATGGACAGGTATATATTGTATTTGCATGTTAGTATCCATATGACATTCTTGTTATGTTTTATATATTTAGAAAGAGAATAAAATGATGGAGAAATAAATAAAATGGATTAGAAAATTGAATAGCTGACAAATATACTTTATGTTTCATGAATGCCATATCGCTGATGAATATAAGGGACTTCTCTCACCTTTATTTCCATAAGAAAGAATATGCTATTGATGAATAATGAGCTAGATTGGGTCATGGAGTGATAAGAAGGAGTCTAGTCTAAGACCTCTATATTTCATGTCACTACTTAGAATAGAGCTTGTCTTCTCAGAATAGAATTTTTCTTGAATTGGCTAAAAAAAGTCATATAGTCCATGAAGCTGTCTGCACTACCATCTGGGAAGGGAATTAACAATCTGGAAAAATGTTCTGTGGTGGAATCATTTGCAGTTCACTATGGTGGACAGCACAGACCAGTTGCGTTTTAACAGATGTGCAAATTTTTTTGCAAGTTGCCTTTTATGTTTCCATGGTTTCAAATGAGATAAGGTACTGAATTTGTAAAACCAAAGATGAAAAATATAAATTCTTCAATTGCAATTTTTATTAGTCTTTCATAGGATATTGCACACCCACAACGGATTGTTAAATTATACTCATATCAATGGAGACATTGGCGTATAGATATATTAATTAATAATGTTTATTGCATTTAAGAAATTCATCATCCAACAAGGTGAGAGTTAAAATTGGAGCTGATTTAAAAAATTAAAAGTAGTGAATGACCTAAAATTATCTTTTTAAAGGGGCCAGACTTAGTAGAAAAAAGTTGACCTATTAAATGTAATAATTGCAAGCAGCTAGAGCCCTGATATATATAAATAATTTTTGAATTTGTGATCTCTAGGATCTTCTAATAATTTTTCTAATAATTTCTGCAGATACTTTCTTAACTGTTTTTCCTTTTTTATAATATCCTATCATGCCTTATAGAGTGACTTCTTTCTAACATGAGCAATTTATTTAGCTAATGAAACTGAAAAACAAAAGAGCAGAAAGAAGACACCAAAATAATCTTCTCTGGAGCTGGTCTTCATCTCTGATGTAGCCCACTACTTTTCCTTTGTTAAAAAACTGTCTCCAATAAGTAGCTTTTATACAGTAGACTTTTTGACTTCATGGGCCTAGCCGCTCCGCGGCATGTGGGATCTTCCCGGACTGGGGCACGAACCCGTGTCCCCTGCATCAGCAGGCGGACTCTCAACCACTGTACCACCAGGGAAGCCCCAGTAGACTTTTTTACATTTCTATTTTATAAATGGATCATTACACTCTTGAAAAATTAATATGTTAACTCTAGAAATATACCTAATTCAAATTTTATATTCTAAACACTGAAATAAACAAATTTGACTGAATATGAAATTTTTAAAGATTTGTGCCTTTAGTACAGTAATTCTATTTCTATAAATCAGTTCACAGTAAAATGCAGGTATTTCCATGCAAAAATATAAGGATTGTTCAAAATTTAACTTTAGCAAATTTGTTCAAATAATCTCACAATAATTGCAAAATACCAGAATAAATATAATAAGGCAGAAAATCATGAAAAACACTGAAAAATTACTCCAGCAGACAATCAGTTATTTTAAAAATTTTCTTTTCTTCAGGATTTTTTCTTCACACAATCTAATTTAAACTGTGTGTATAATGTTATAATATGCTTCTTTTGCATGTTCCAAAAATTACTTATAAACATAATTTTAAATGACTGCATATTATCCAATTATAAGAATTTTCATAACTTTACCTGACATATTTTTATACTAGGTTGTAATTTGTTGTTTCTAATAGGAAAAGATTGGAGATTACCTTATTGCCTTCTACTTGGGAGTAGGTTCAACAAGTTTTGATGTATTTCAAAATTTAATATCATGCAGTCAGAATCATTAATAGTGTGAATTATTAATAATTAATGTTATAGTTGAAATTACACTAGTTAAATGTGAGAATAATACAAATCCACTCTAATTAATAAACCTATTTTCTTGTAAAAAACAATAGACTCTGGGAAATTTAAGCAAGAGCAGGGAACAAGAGATTCTGCTTTGAGAAATATTCAAACAGGACCAACAATCAAAATCAGGATCGGTTTGATACCACTGGCACTGGTCCTGGACAGACATACTAATTTCCCTAATCCATACCCTTACTAGATTGGACTCTAATCTTACATCTGGAATGGCTGCCATTGGAATTGGAATGGCTGTCTGGAAACTGAATGTATTTGCCACTATCTGTGCCCAGAATGGGCTTTTGTGGTCTTTGCTTCTTCACATCACTAGCTTACCACTCAAAATCTGAACTGGTGAGAAACTTGGCAGAACTGATACTTCAAAAACCCAGAATGCATTGGTCTCTGGATGGAAAATAAAACAACTTTGCTGAAAGTAAGTTCACACACAAAAATTGTAAACCACTTAACATGATAGTATAACATCAACACAGGCCATATTGTAAATTAGTGCATCCAAGTTCTCCAGATAGAAAAATGCAAAGACCACATAATAATATACTTAAATTTTAATTAATATAAAATAGAAACCATAGTAAAAAGTAAAGTACTGTGAAAAAAGAAAAGGCATATTTTTAAAAAAAGATAGAAATTTTATACATGGAAGAATCTTAAAATAGAATTTAAAAAGTCAATTGAGATAAAAAAAATTATATATTGGACAGTAAAACATGAAATTAACAATATGGAAGACAAAGTAGAGGAAATCTTCAGTTTAGGTTGAGAGGTAAAAGAGGTGAAAAAAATATAAATGTGAAAAAGACAGGACAAACAGGTCTAATTTAGATCTAAGGGCATTTAGGATAATGTAAAGAATATTTAAAATATAATGAGAAGATAGAGATAATGATTTAGTATTAATAAAATCATGAATCTTCAGATTTGGAAAATATACATCTTGCTCATGATTAATTTAGAAATTCACAGGTAGATACATACATTGCATTAAAACTGCAGAACATTAAGCATAAAAAGAAAGATCTTTAAAAATTCCATTGACAGATGAATGGATAAAGATGTGACACATATATACAATGGAATATTACTCAGCCATAAAAAGAAACAAAATTGAGTTATTTGTAGTGAGGTGGATGGACCTAGAGTCTGTCATACAGAGTGAAGTAAGTCAGAAAGAGAAAAACAACTACCGTATGCTAACACATATATATGGAATCTAAAAAAAAAAAGTGGTTCTGAAGAACCTAGGGGCAGGACAGGAATTAAGATGCAGACGTAGAGAATGGACTTGAGGATACGGGGAGAGGGAAGGGTAAGCTGAGACGAAGTGAGAGAGTGGCATTGACATATGTAGGCTACCAAATGTAAAATAACTAGTGGGAAGCAGCCACATAGCACAGGTAGACAAGTTCGGTGCTTTGTGACCACCCAGAGTTGTGTTATAGGGAGGGTGGGAGGGAGACGCAAGAGGGAGGGGATATGGGGATATATGTATACGTATAGCTGATTCACTTTGTTATACAGCAGAAACTAACACAACAATGTAAAGCAATTATACTCCAATAAAGATGTTAAAAAAAATACCAGGAAAAAATTTTAAATTATCTTTACAGAATAACAATCATACTAACAAGTGTCTTTACACAGCTGATAACCTTAAGATTCTTCAGTAATATATAAAGTGCTGAGAAAATAATAATTATATTACAGATTCTATATGCTTATAAACTGTTATTCAAGAGTGAGGGAAAAATAAAGACATTTTCAGACAAAAAAAAATACTGAGAGTGTCCCTCATAAAACTGCATTAAATGGACTTCTGAAGGATATTTTTCATGAAGAAATGAATCAAGAAGGAAGAAATGGGAAACAGGAAGCATGGCAGAAGAGGGGAACTGGCAAATATTATGAAAGGATGTCTCTTGCTCATGCTTTATGTTTCCATGTTGACAGACGTCTACCATGTTCTTGGCCCTTTGCCTCATTCTCTCAATTCCAGTAGTTGGTGAGAGCATGAGCTACAAGATAGGTGAGTTTTTCAAATATTGATAAACTGTGTTTGGCTCGGCTTCTTTCTTTCCTTTGGGGCTCTTCTTGCCTGCAAAATAGTCGTAGCCAGTTCTATTATTCCAAGATATAAGCAATGTAGGCATCTGTGAGAGAAGTTTGTAGTTTCCCTGCACTTTCTCTGACTAGAGGGGAAATGCAATTTGGGAGAGAGCTAAGAAGGCAACCTGACACAATAAGCTATGTTGTCCATTTAACATCACTAGTACTATATAATGTACTAAACTACCTGACTCCAGATTAGTCCCTATCTGCTTGACTTTATCTCTTAATTGGTTTCAAATTGGTTATTTACAAAGGAAATATTATCAACTTCCAGTGCAAAGACTAGGAATTTCAATAAATTGACACAGAGAGCCATTTGGGAAGCAAAATACCTGGAATTGAACCATATTAACGGGAACTTTAAAATTCAGAATTTGGTTTAAGGGATAGTTGTATGAGATTTAGACCTTGTCAGGGCACCTGGAGCTTCTGATGGCTCTCTACACAGTATTTTTATTTTAAGTTAAAGCTGTAGGTATGGACCTTAGGACTCTTGAGTGCTTGAATTACAATCTTAGCACATGGATGTTAGAACGTGACAGCCTTAGCAAACGCGAGACTGGCTTTCTGAGTCCTTAGCAATTAGAAACTGCTGAGTCAAACATACAAAAAAAGAAAGTTGATATGCATGCTTTTTAGACTTTAGAGTGCTTTTTTCTTTTTGCATTTTTGCCGTATTTGCTGGCAGAGAGACCAGGGACTTTAAATGGAAAAACAGTTTTGTGTTATGTTCATTAAGAGCCCATTGAACATATAGCTTTAACGTGTAGGTGTCAGGCAGTGCTAGATGAACTGTCCCCATTTCTCTTTATCTTAAATGTTGCTTTAAACCACATTTGAGGCCAAAAGAAGAAACTCTGAAAGAGACTAACCTTGGATTTTTATAATTAGTCTATATGTTGAGAGAAAAGGGGAGGATGTTAGCACTAGAATACACTTACAGATTTGTCAAAGGATAAAGATGACAAATGAACTGTTATAAGTAAAAGTATGTTTACAAATGATATACAAATATGAAGATAATCAACTAGAAGAAAATTTCAAATAAAAAGCAATGAGAACTAAAATAGTGAAGTGATAGATCATATAAATTTTTGGGTGTATATATATATATACTTACATACATAGTTATATATGCATGTATACATATGTATTTTTATGCATACACATATATATGTACATATAAATACAACAGAACTAAGACCAAACATATCTGTCATGACAATAATGGAAATAAGCTTTAGTTTACCTATTAAAGAAAAATTGTTCAAACTGATTCATAAAATTGAAATCTTTGCTATTTACAAGAACCATAACTAAAGAAAAATGATTTAGAAACATTAAAAATAAAATTATGGGGGCTTTCCAGGTGGCACAGTGGTTGAGAGTCCGCCTGCCAATGCAGGGGACACAGGTTCGTGCCCCGGTCTGGGAAGATCCCACATGGGATCCCAGAGGAGCGGCTGGGCCCATGAGCCATGGCTGCTGAGCCTGCACGTCCGGAGCCTGTGCTCTGCAACGTGAGAGGCCACAACAGTGAGAGGCCTGTGTACCGCAATAAGTAAGTAAATAAATAAATAAATAAATAAATAAATAAATAAATAAAATTATGGGTAACATGTTCTAGGCAAATGTAAACAGAAAGAAGAAATATATTGTGAACTTATCAATTAAGATGAATTCAGGAAATTAGTGCACATGAAGTTAAAGGTTACAATTTACAAAGAAAGCATAACAATTATGAATATATATTTTATACATACGAAACCTAGAAGCTACTTTGATATAGTGAAAGTTAGATGGGACCCAAACAGAGACTAGTATTGTTAATAGTAGACTTTAATTTATCACTATCAGTCTGAGTTGGTTAATAATACCTATATAATTAACCAATATGATTGTACACCTTCATAATAGAGAGCATGTCTTCTTTTCATGAACCCATGGAAAATATACAAACATTGAAGGTATATTTGGTCATATAGAAAGTCTCATTTAATTTTGCTGAATGCAAAACTACTGGCACTATGATAAATAACACTACAAGTAAACAAAAAATTAATAACAAATCCTAAGCAAGTTTTTTCCATCTGATCATTACAAAGCCATTTATAAAATGACTCTTCTGTCAAAGTTTTAATTTTTTCTAAAATCATTAATAGTTTTTAGAAGAAAATAGGAAATAAATACTAAAATCTATGATATACTGCTAAAGTAGTACTCAAAGGAAAATTCTTAGCCAAAATAATTCCTTCCTTCCTTCCTTTTTTCCTTCCTTCTTTTTTTCCCCTATCTTTCTTTCTCCACATCTCCCTCCCTCTTTCTTCCTTTTACCCTCTTTTCTTTCCTTCCTTCCTTCCTTTTTATAGCCTGTGTTCTACACTTTTTACAAAATCAAGATTGGGATTCTCTGTTTTCATTTGTGTTTCCCTAGTATACTTTTGTCCATCTTTCATTTTTAATCATTCTGAATCTCCTTTTCTTTATATGCATCTTTATATTCAGCCAAGTTAGGTTTTGCTTTTTTTTTTTTAACAAATCTGAGCATGATTTTCTTTTAATTACGGAGATAGATCACTTAATTACTAAAATGACTCATTAATTCATTTTGGTTTGCTTATATTCATGTATAGAAGATAGGTGAAACTTTTAAATATATAATGTAATATACAATTAATATACTATAAACATGCTTTCTCCATGTTTATTTTTTAGTATATATTTCAATATTTCAGAAGATTTTCATCTTTTTCTAGGGGTGCCTTTATATAATATGCATAGTTCCTATTTATTAAAATATATTTTCTATTAGTTCAATGTTATCTTTCAGGTAGTCCCTGAGAGAATAATAAGAGTTCATTTTTACAATGATTATCACATCATATACACAATATTATATTATTATAAATCTTCTCTATAAAATATTTTATATTTTATTTTCTACTAGGAGTAATAATTAGATTTACAAATAACATCGTCTTTCCCTTTCTTTCCTTACCAGTTATCTAATTTACTTCCAGTTAGGAGCTATGAATGATTCTCATAAAGGTTATTTTACATTTATGTACCCATACCTTCTATCCTTAGATTTTGTTTGTTGAATTATATAAATTTTTCATTGTTTGGCATTTGCATAGTACTCTATCATTTTTACCTACATCATTTAATGTTATACATTTATTAATTATATTCAATTCTCAACACCAAAACTTATGCCAAGACTGCTTCTGTGATATTTTTGTCTGATAGTTATCCTCTTGAAGATTCTCCAGGAAATGCTTGTCAGAACAGTGCTACCTAAATTCATAAATGTACATAACATTGGCTTGAACTTATAAGTGGCTTGATCTTTTTGTCTGGTTGCTTAAAAAACTATTTTTCTCTACCTTTAAAGTCCAATAAATTGACTAAAATTGGTCTTGACATTGATTTTTGTTTTGTTTTTTGTGGTATGCAGGCCTTTCACTGTTGTGGCCTCTCCCATTGCGGAGCACAGGCTCTGGACGTGCAGGCCCAGTGGCTCCACGGCATGTGGAATCTTCCCGGACCGGGGCATGAACCGTGTCCCCTGCATCGGCTGGTGGATTCTCAACCACTGTGCTACCAGGGAAGCCCTTGGCATTGATTGTTTTGAGTGTCCTTTCTGTAGTACATGGCAAGTCCTTTCCACTTGCACATTCAATTTTTTTTTCAGAAAGTTTTGTTGCATTATAATTTTGAGAATATGCTCTATTCAATTGTTTGACTTTTTTTCTTCAAGGACCTCAATTATACACAGTGAATTTTTTCATGTCTTCTCTCTTCATTTTCCTCATAATCTATATTTTTTCTCAAACATTTTTCTTTTTATTATCCTTTCTTTCCCTGTTTTTATACTACTTTTCACTTTCTATTTCCATTGCAGTAGTATGTTTGCTCTTTTACTTATTGTAATTTAGCTTTTTTTTTTTTTAGGTTTAGATAATCCATTTATTCCTTTGGTCAGTAGTCTAAGTTCAAAGGGTTTCAAAAGCAAAATAAACAAAAAATAAACAAAAAATCTCTTGTGTTATATTTGCTTTGTACCCCTTACTATCTTATATGGTGCTATGAAAACCATCCAAAATCGGCACAAAATATTATTACTCCTATTTAGTAAGTGGGGTAACTGAGGAATGGAAAGGATTGCATTACTTGCCTAATACTATGCAGTAATTTTTCACAGAGGTTAGGATTAGAACCCGAGGTTCCTGATCCTCCAGCAATTTCTCCTGCTTGCTCACATTGCTGTTCCTCAAATTCATTCACACAGGTTGCTCTTAATTTAGTCTTGATTTCTAAAATTTTCATTACTTTTTTTCTCTGTACTTATTTCTCATATATTTATCTCTTTATATACTTGGAGGTTTTTTTTTTAACTTCTTTATATTTTCAATTTTCATTACTATATTTTGTAGTTTAAACTTGATTTCTAAAATTTTTCTTATTTTTTTTCTGAACACTATCATTTTTCTTATCTTGCTGCTGTTTGGTTATTTCATCTTTAAACTTCTTTATTTTATTTTTGTCTTGTTTGGGGGTTCTATTGGTCTTATACTTTTAAATTCATTTAAAAATTATAGGCAATAATCTCATCTACTTTTCTGGCATAATTTTTTCTATTCATCTTTCATTATCTAGCACTACATTATCCAGTTTATTATCTTTTTCTCAACTATATATATTTTATTTATTTATTTATTTTTGCGGTACGTGGGCCTCTCACTGTTGTGGTCTCTCCCGTTGCGGAGCGCAGGCTCCGGACGCGCAGGCTCAGCGGCCATGGCTCACGGGCCCAGTCGCTCCGCGGGCATGTGGGATCTTCCCGGACCGGGGCACGAACCCGTGTCCCCTGCATCGGTAGGCGGACTCTCAACCACTGCGCCACCAGGGAAGCCCTATATATATTTTAGAGAGTATAACAATAATCTTTTTTTAAATGTATAGTTGATTTACAATATTGTGTTAGTTTCTGGTGTATAGCAAAGTGATTCAGTTATACATATATAATTTTTCAGATTATTTTCAATTATAATTTACTACAAGATATTGAACATTGTTTTCTATGTTATACAATAAATCCTTGTTCCCTATCTATTTTATATATTGTACTGTGTATCTGTTAATCTCATACTCCTAATATATCCCCCAACCTTTTTTCTATGTCTGTGAGTCTGTTTCTGTTCTGTAAATAGATTTATCTGTATTATTTTTTAGATTCCACTTATAAGTGATATAATAATAGTATTTGTCTTTCTCTGGCTGACATATTTCACTTTGTATAATATTCTCTAGGTCCATCCATGTTGCTGCAAATGGCAATATTCTTTTTTATGGCTGAGTAATATTCCATTGTATATATATATCACATCTTCTTTATCCATTCATCTTGACAATAATCTTTTAATTTGTCATTGTTTCTATGAGATGCATTTCATCAAAATTTTAAGGGAAATTTCCTGAATGAAGAAAGAAAGTGGTAGATTTTCTAGTTTCACTGATTAAGAACTACATCTTCTGTTATTAATATGAATATTTTTAGAGTCCTCTCATAGACACTTTCATACATCTGAGACCTGTTCTCATAAAACTCTCTCTGTAACTCTTATGTCTGAACATTTTCCCTTCTGTACACCCAGTGTTCCTGTTTTGCTCTTTTTGTCAAATTTCAGAATTTTTTTCTCCTGTAGTCTTAGGTCTCTGTCCTTCTGCAGAAGAATTTTTGGAATATTTCTAATGTCTTTAATGTAGTGTAACAAACTATCTTGGTTTTCTTGGGACTATTTTCACACTGAAAGTCCTACATCCATGGAAACCCCTTAGTCAAGGGCAAATTGAGAATGTTGGTCACCTAAAACTTAATGTTCATTCTCCAATGCCAGGGTAGTACCATAATCGACTTGATGTCAAATCTACTCTGATAGTCTCACAGTTCCATAGTGTAGTGAGTCCTTTTAGTCTTTTCTGCACCTCCATGCAAATTAGAGCTTGTGGAATATTTTCTAATTTTACTGTTCTTTTACTCAGATCAATTTTCTGAGGATTCCATACTGAGAGGATCCCATTCTCCTTTTAGAGGTAGCTGTGTATTGGGTATAGCTGTGTTCTCAGGTTCTTAGACTCCTCAATTCCCATTTACTTTATTCTATTAACTCTTCGGAAGCAAAACTTGTGTGGGTTCTGATTTGATGGTGACTGGACCTTATCAACTTATATTTTATATTTTCTAGGTACACCTTATTATTTTGTTCCTTTTTTCCCCCATTATTAGTTATTTTTCTGTCTATTTTATTAGTGGATTTGTGTAGATTTAAAAAATACCATTGAAATCATCTTGTCCTGACTCAGAATTCCCCAGAGTTATAAATATATACTTCTAATGAATATTTTTTTGATGGGTTCTCTATCTTTGTGTAGTATAGAACTTCCACTATTATTGTGATAACCGGCAGGAGACTACGTTAAGACAACACTTGCATTGAAAATTTGCATCTGTTGGTTATTTAATTTTATCTTTTTTCCCCCTACATTTCATCTTTGAAAAGGGAGATACCACTCAACACTCTTTCCCATGTGGACACTGGTAGAATAATAAAATTTTAATTTATTAAAAACTTTTCCAGTTGGTTTTGGACTATTTGCATAAACCTATTTAAGATTCGTTCAGATATTCTCTGCCCTGAATAATATAATAGTCTTGAGATGCACAAAACTGGCCCTTCCCTTCTAATATCCATTAATCTTTGGCAAGATGACTTACTTTAGTAGCATAAAGTTATTCAAGCTAAAGATCTATTTGAAATTGAGGAATCTATGAAACCAGTGTTAATGAAATAAAAACCTTAGAGTAAGAGTTAGTAACATTTAAAAAAAAACGTATCCCCAAGGGATGGTCTCTTTAACTGTCATAAGTGCTCCTGATATGAAGAATTTCTGCTACAATTTAGCCCTTAGAACAGGTGATCCCTTCTCCCATTCCTGTTCTCCTTTAATTCCAGCATTTTGAACAGTTAATCTCTTCCTCTGAGTATATCAAAATCTTATAAAAAGTATAAATACATAAAGTCTGTTGCAATTGATTTTATTCCTATAGAATATCAATCAATGTTTTAAATATGTTCTTTGGTAAAATTAAATTTGCAAAATTTCTAATAACTAAGTAAAGAACAAAGAGAATATAAAAACCTAGAAGAATATTGGACCTCCACTTAAAAATAAAATTAGGCTTATTCAAGATTAAAAAGTCACCAGTTGGATATTTCCTTCAAAAATGTAAGTATAACAAATGGATTAAGTACTTGACATTTTTCTGAACATGGAAAATCGAAAGAATGAAAGAAAAAAGTAAGACCAAACCAAGACAAATATATATATATAAATTAGAAATATTTTAAGAGGCAGACAAACCATTTTCATAGAGGTTGAAAGTATAGAAATGCAGTGTTTAATTCAATGAGTGTCATATGAAAACCAAATATGACAATAATCCACATATATTAAGCACATTCTGAATAAAAAAGAGATTGGGAGTAAAATTTAAATTACTAGTTATTGTTTGTAATTTGGATGCCTTCTGGTAACAAATTGATCTTGCCAATGAATTGAATAAACTTAAGGCCATCTTTCTGTTGGTAACCAATATATCACTCTAATTTAGTATTAGTAGCTACTCTAAAAAGTATATGTACCAAGGACAGCATCACAGCGAGAAAGTAAAAAGCATTAGGATTCATCATAAAGAGTGGGAAAAAAAATCACTTCTAATAGCTCAATTGGGGTTTAAGTGCATCCTCAAATTTTAAAAAGCTATTTCTTTTTAGGAAATACAACTTTAACATTTGAAGAAACTGCTACTATTTCGATCTCTGTTTCTTAAAAAAATGAGACATTAGAGAACAATTCAAAACCTAATAAAATATTCCAATTTAATTTTAGTCCATGTGGGATGGTTTGGCTTTTAGACAAAATAAAATGAAATAGTTACATAGTTGACATAAAACTCTTTGAAATATTGAATAAACAAAAGAGGTAAAATATTTTATTTTATCATGCACTATATATCAGTATCACCTTTCCATAACATAATGTTTTGGTTTCCCTCAAAGGTGATCATTCATTTGAAGGCAAAGCTATTTATTACTTGAATTGAAATTTTAAAATAAACCTCAACGAATGCCACCAACATTGTTGTGATATCTGAACAAAATATTCACCATAGAAAGTCATCATGGTTGTTCTAATATCTCACTCAGGCAGTACACACAATTTTGTACATTCACCCCATCATTTTCTCCATAAATAACCCAACGATGATAATCCATGCAGAAGAAAATGGAAGACAAAGTTAAAATAAATACTCTTCATCTACCATTGTTCCAATGCTGTAACATTTAACTTCTGCACAGACAATAATGCTTATCATTGACATTTCAGAAGAGAACTGAAAACATTGTAAACCATTTTCTGTTGTAAGAAATTATGGTATCCAAACAATGCTTCAGTCTAAAAGGGAAAGGCTGACGACTCTAACATAAAACAAAGCTCATCATAAAGCATGCCATTACTTCCTGTTACAGGAAACATGTGAAACTTTGCTAACAAGAAATTCAGCTTCTTTTTCTAAAATTCTCAGATTTCTATGGCTACAAGATGGAATATAATTCAACATGAAGGCAATAGCAAGTGATGGTGTGATAGAAAATTAAATATTCATTAACTATTAAAATAATCACAAGTCATATCTTTCAAGTCATATGCAATACTAACTTTTTATTCTATTTCAATGAAGTACATTGTAATTTAAATAATTGAACCACAGAAATCTCATCTTTAGTGTTTATATCCTTCAGAAAACTTTTAAAATGTGCCTAGTTCTATCTATAAGGTAACTGAAGAGCATTTTGAGGATACTGGGGATAATTGAAGGTTGCAAATAGAAAATTAGGAATTTTAATGAACTATTGATTATGCTAGTGAACAATGTTAAAAAACCTTCAGGGAATGGATTTATATTCTAATTGCGTGTGTGTGTGTGTGTGTGTGTGTGTGTGCTTATGTGCTTTCAGCTATTTTTGAAGATGGCAAATCTACACTTTGAGGGCTGTCAGGTTTTCAATGCAATAGAGTTGTTGAAAAGTACATTTTCATAGTTCAATTTGCTACCATTGGCCAAAATAATGTGACACATAAAGAGTGATATGATAAATTAATTGATTTCTTCACATCACCAGGCACAAAGATGTTTCTTTTATATCTATGGAACGCAATGTGAAGTTCTGGCAACTGGCAGGATTGTAAAAATATTCATCAGGTTTTTCTTCAGCACTAAGTTTCCACAGAAAAAAATTATTCCTGAGTCTTTTACACAGCACAAAAGTATAGTATTTATTCTATTTTTGATAGGAAATATCTGAGGTATTTAGGTAGAGAAAACTGTGGACTCTATCGTAGGTAGGAAATGACAGCGCAATTCTATCTCAAAATGCTTTTTCAATACAGATTAAAATACTCAGCTTATTTATTTAAATGGAATTTCTATTGTTTTTTAAAAAAAATTATCCTCCATGAGTATTTTGGTTCAAAATAACAGGCCAGATGCCATCTCTAATTATTTAGGTACAGAAGAATAATCTCTAAGAAGCATAAGCTCTAGGAAATACTGTGAATAATTTTTTGAAAGAGTAGCTCAAATGGTTGCTACTTATCATCAGAGAGGTAGTATTACTGTTTATTTATAATAACCTAAAATTAATAATAAAAAAAAAAAGAGGAGTCAAACTCCCTTAAGCTGACAGGCTGCCAAGCTCTAACTGGCAGAGGGAGTGCAGAGAGATTCAATGTGAAAAGTGGAAGATAATGTGCTCACACACTAATGGGCACTGAACTAGACACAGGCTCATTTTTCACATCATGTCATCTCTAAGGTTTGAATAAAAAGTAATGGCCCGAATGAGCCTGGCTCTGTCTCAGACATTATCATTTGCCTCCTCAGTTTTATTTGTGTTGACTTGTACAGTCTAAAAAGATGACAGTCTCTGGGCCTCTGGATCACTCAGAGTGATAATACACAGCACGTTACACTGCTGGTGACAGGTTCTGTTCTCCTGGATGGCATATGAAAGGAACGCATCTCTTTCCGTCATTTCAAATGCTATAAACTGACAGAATAAAGAATCTTGCAGAGGGGACATCACAAACCCTGTCTGTTATGATGTTATGAGATAAACTGGAGTTTCTAGGGTATCTTGTTCAGGAAATTAGTGTCAGTCAAACTTTAGTGGGCTTTTTTTAAAGAGATAAATAGCAGGCTCTGGAAAAGTAGCCTTGCTTTATTTCATATGGCAAAAGCGCCAAAACCATATGCTTGATCTTGAGAAAAACTATAGTTGTGCTGGCTTAAAAAAGATAGGTCTTGAGTTACCTAGTTAAAGTGTAGTAAATTATCAATGGCTTCAGCAAGAAATAAATGTCCACATATGGATGAGATTTTTAAAGAAATCATTAGGCTGATTGTATGAAAGAATAAATCAGTACTTTTAAATATTTTGGAAAGCTCATTTTTTGCTGAATTGCTAACTTAATATCCTGTTGAACTATAAACATGACAAGACTGTAATGTTTTTTTCTTGGTACATTTATTCAAGGTTTTATCTTCTTTCTCGTTATTTCAGTAAATATTACTGAATTGACTTACAGTAGTTTGAATTTAACTGAAGGCACCACAAAATACCAGTTAAGTAGATAATAATATGCAGAATTTTATTAATTTATCCAAAACTGAATAGCATATGGCTTCCCTACTCTTACGTTTTTTAAAACATTACAGTGTCATAAAAAATTTACAGGTACTTGAACCATAATCTGCCAATTGTCATAGCTTTTCCCCATGTAATTTCAAGTACTTCTGTTATAATAAACGTTCCTTGCATGACTTAAGTTTAAGTGGTTATTTAAGTTAGACTTGCTCATTGTACTTTTCTGTCCATTTTCATATTCGAAACTTTTTTACTGTCAAGATGAATAGAAATGAATGTCAAAGAATGTTTAACACATACATTTATAAATGATCCTTTATTCAAAATTTTTTTACAGACTCACTAAAAAATTTATCTCAAACTAGATTTGACCACATGGTTGTATTTTAAGAATAAGATAAGCCTGATGATTCAGTTGACTTGATATTAAGGCATAGGAATGTTTTAAAAATTAAAGATTGTAAGTATAACCATAGATAATGTGATTAAATAAAGGAAATGATGATAAAGAAGCAATGAGAATTTATTTTATGTGTATTTTAGCCTATCTCTGTGGATGTCTTATTAATCAATTAATACTTATGCTGTAGACCATGTATTTTAAAATTTAAATCTAGGCTAATCTTTAAAAGGAAAAATAAAGCACAGAGCCTATAGTTAGAAAAAATATGAATTTTTTTCCAGTATGTTCACATAAAACATGCAGAAGGTGTGGTTCATCATCCAACAGGTGGATTTTCAGAATTTTCTAGTGCTTGGAAAATTGATTTGACATTCTCTAAATTGTGGGTCTGCGGAATTATCTGCCCACTTATCCACCCAGGTGTTTCATGGGATTCTCCCTCACCTTCCATCAGGGCATTTTCATTTATACAATCCCATGTTGAGAGCCAGGCACCTGCCACTCACTTGCCATAGACTACTATACAGTCACTATCTTATGTTGGTTTATGGAGGTTATAGAGGGAGAAGTAAAGAGTGAAGGGATTAAAAAGGCCTTAATAGCATTACTTTGTAGTGGGGTTATCTCAGGTGGTTTGTTTTTTGTTTGTTTTTTGGTTTGTTCTTAGGGTTACTCAACCTTCCCCTCAATCAAACAATTTTTATGAGACCCAGAATCGATCTACAAATCACTCTCCAACCTGGAGATCTTCTCTTGCTCTCTTCTTCAGGATAACTTTAGGACTTGAACATTGTCTATATTCACTTACTTACATTGTATCATTAGCTTGATGCCCTTTTTTTATAGCCCATCCCTTCCCCAGTGTTCTTATGTAATTGTCTCTGGGTATCCTACTCTAGAAGGTGAACACACAACCGGAATTCTCTCTTTCTCTCTCTCTCTCTCTCTCCTCTCTCGCTCTCACTCTCTCTTTCCTGAAAGCAATATTTCATAAACAGTGAATACTGAGAGCTGGTAACTGGAGGATGGTCAAAGAACTACTTTCTTTCATGGAGATAGCCCCTCTGGGGTGAGGTTTGTTGAAATCACCTTTGGCTCCTGCAAATGAACCTCAGCTTTTTTATGCATTCAATAAAGAGCATTTAGAATACGAAATGTTACTTTAATAGAATCAAGGCTGTTAACTTAGTCAACTATTTACTAGCAATATTTTGAATAATAGTGATGAGTAATAGCACACTTTATTTCCTGAATACACACTTGTCTGATAGAACTCATTTAATAGTGTTGTGTGTGTATATATATATATATATAAATATATGTTATATATATATTTATACATATATAAAGAGAGAGAGAGAGATTTCAATAATATTAACATTTTAAACAAAGAACTCCTTCAAGTGAATATCATTCTATTACATATGTGGGAAAAAAATAGAAGAGTTGAAGCCCTTCAAAATCGCTTACCCGGTTGGTGTGCAAAAATGCATATATAATAGAATCTCTCTCTTTTTTTGTTTCAAAATAATATCTGTCCCTACAGAAAAAGGCATGACTTGTAGCCCCTACTAGAAATCTGCAAATCCCCGGCGTGTTCTATATCCAGCTGCGTCATGACTCACCACGAGGTAGCCCAGGGACGTGGAAAATGCAGTCTCTTGCTAAGGCTTACTGAAAAAGTCATTTTTGCTCTAGGAAATGGGAATTGCTGTCCAATCCCATTAGGATTCCGCCTCAGGTCCTTAGATTTACTTCTGCGTTTCTTTGTTCAGGTCTTATCCCTCCACGTCGATGTTGAACTCGCCTCCCAGAACAAGTAAGCCTCTTCCTTGTAGTCTGCCCATGGAGTCATCAGGTTAAAGGGTGTATCTGCTCCATTCCTGATAAATGCTGGTGTTATCTGGCCCCTTTCTTTTGTGCATTTCTCAGTTAGATAGCAGGGTTAGGACATATCAAATCTTGTATTCTCCATGTCCTTTTTATTTTGGAAAGCTTTTGAGAGCTTAACATTTTCCTGTTTCTTGTTGTTCAGACCAAACCATTACCTTCTGAATCTGTTTACTCGTGGCCTCTTGCCTCCTACAGCAAATCCAGCCTTCCACTTGTCATCTTCAAGGAACCAACCTCTGTCTCCCCTTTTGGTCCTTGTACACGCAGTCCTAGCTGTCACTTTTATCTCTGGTCAATGGTTAGAATCATAATAACAGTTAAGCAGGAAGTCAAATGATATCAAAGACAAAGTGCTTGAGATTCAAAAGAAGAGAATACAAATTTTGTTTCATTTAAAAGAAGTAATATATATTTACTAAGATTTAACTTCTTACACCATAAAAACCTTGCAATTCAAACTCACCAGACATGGTTTTATCCAAATGTTAATAAGTGTAATATATATATCATATATGTATATATAATGTGTGTTACATATCAGCTCAGCACAACCAATTGGCCTTAGCTTCTAGAAATTTTTCATTTAGATCATGTATGAATTTTAAATGGATGGTAATTTGCTCCAAATCCCTTACTTCCCCTCGCCTGATAGATGATTGAATCCCCTTTTGTATGCTACTTACAAATAGTCTTCTAGCCTCTGCAAAAAGATGTTCAACCATTTTTCTCTTAGAAAACCCATTCAGTTTTTAGGTAGTTATATTTAAAGAAAGTTCTTCCTTAACTTGAATTGAAATCTGTCCCTCAGTAATATCCAATTGTTGGATTTTATTCTTGCCTCTGGAATCATACAAATCACGGCTAAATAAATGTTCACATGCAGACTTTCAGAAAATTTAAATATTTGTGTCTTGCCTAAATAACCTCACTACTTAAACTAAGCATTGGGTCTTTCACCATCATGCTCTGTGTTCTCTATTCTTGTTTATTAAAATTCCCCTCAAAATGTGGTGCCCCAAGCTGAGTATGATGCTCTGGTCACCTCACACTGATTATGAAGCTAAACTAAAACTTCACTGCGATTTTTATACAGGTTTTTCCGAGGCAAGCCTTCTTTATTCTGTCTTTGTAAACTTGGATTTTTTTAGACTCTGAAGCAAGGTGACACTAAATTAATCAGTACCCCATTATAACTATATTGGTTTGTCTATTTTTTGCCCATAAAGTTTTTTAGTTATTGACAAGTGAATATTTTCTATATCTTGTTCAGATTTAGGTCCTTCACAGGTGTGATTGGTACACTGAGTGCTTATCAAAGTCCTTAATAAAATATTCCAGAAAAATTTTAAATTTGATTTTTTTTTAACAAACATAGAAATTTGTTTTGATCAAGAAGATAAGCTTCAATTAATCTAAAGGACCACAAAATATCAAAACTCTTATATTTAACTATGGTGATACTGAAATTTTGTTATAATACCATATTTTTATATTTAGAAATAGTAAGTTTATGCATTTTCATAAATATTTATTTTCTTGTATAATTTTAATCTTTAAAAAGATTGTAAAAGCTGACAAAATTTGAAACATTATTTGACATCTTTCCAAAGAAGTTATTGATATGTTCAAAGGTTTCTGAAGAATTCTATTGGACCAGGTAGTATATTTTTTAAATGAAGAAGAATGGGTTTATTTACTTATTTATTATTTATTTATTTTGGGGGGCTGTGTTTGGGTCTTCATTGCTGTGCCCGAGATTTTCTCTAGTTGAGGAGACCTGGGAGATACTCTTCATTGTGGTGTGCAGGCTTCTCATTGTGGTGGCTTCTCTCGTTGTGGAGCACGGGCTCTCGGCACGTGGGCTTTAGTAGTTGCAGCACGCAAGCTCAGTAGTTGTGGCTTGCAGACTCTAGAGTGCAGGCTCAGTAGTTGTCGTGCACAGGCTTAGTTGCTCTGCGGCATGTGGGATCTTCACGGACCGGGGCTCGAACCCGTGTACCCTGCATTGGCAGGCGGATTCTTAACTACTGCACCACCAGGGAAGTCCTAGACTAGGTAATATTTCTAAAGCTTCTTAAATGGCCTTTCTGGCACAGAGACTACCAGTCCAATAAAGCCTAAGTAAGCACCACAGTAGACTTGTAAGAGGAAAATATAATATTAGGTCAATTATTTGTTTGAAAGTAAGGATTTCTAGACATATAAATACATCAGAATTTATTGTAGTAATACATGTTTTTGTCTTTTTTCAAGAGTATCATACTATGCTGAGCACAGTCTATACCATAGTGAATTACATGACCTTTTTTCCCCTCAATGTAAGTATCAAAAACAGGTGAGAAGATGTAGTTCCAAGTAAACAAACCCAGACATTCTACTGAGTATTCACCTGTGGATCTGGTTAAGTCACTTCATCTCCTGTCAAGTTCCCCTAACTATAAAGTAAACTAATGATATGTCACCTCTTTCAAGGGAATTTTTGAGAGTTAATGAATGTACAGTGAGCAACTTAAGGATCAAACACACTGGGCAAAAGACCACATTTTTATTATAGTGGATACTCACAGCCTTATGTAATCTGCCAGTCTAAACCATGTGCTGCTTTGGCACATGCTTACTGAAAATAGCAGACCAGTTTGTGAGCTGGCAAAATCTCAACATAGCAGATGGACATGCAATGAAATAACTAGCAAAGAGACCTTGTTTCAACATCAAATATGTTTCCATAGGGCCAGATTCCTGGGCAAAGTTGTTTTAGTGATGCAGCTACAACTAACGTAATGTGGTATATCTCCTTTGCATTAAGTCTTTGCTAACTTTTTCCATCTCTTGTGGGGAGTTATTTCAGGCATTCATCCATTTCAGATACTTGAAAAACTCATATTTGAAAGTCACAATGGCTTGGATCCTTTTAGTTAAGAGTCTTGAAACACCAGTGAAGAATGAGGTTTAAATAATACTTGGATTTTTTTTTTTTATGGTAGAATCTGCAGTTATCAGGCCCCTAAGCAAAGAGGGGAGATCTATTGTACACCCAATTATGATACTTTTCACTCAGAGTTTTGTAATCTTATAGTGTCTCAAAGGAATGATGTTATTGAGCTCTTTACTAAATTAAAATATTACATATATTTTTGACTGTCTCCTTTGAAAAGTAATACATCCACGTGGCAAGGTAAAAAGAGTAGAAACTCATCAAAATTAATGGAAAGTTCAAATAATTTTCAGCTATTGTGAAATAGGAGCCCTTCATATTTTACTGGTTAATATTATAATCAGAGAAATCTATGTGAAATCTATTCGGCGGGGCAAATGTGTACCTTAAAATTGTAAGTACAGTACAACACATTAAGGAAATAAATTATTAAAGTTTCATAGATGATCTGAACACATTTTGTTCTGTAATAAGTTTTACTATAATGTTTGCTCTGGGTATAAATTTCATTGAGATTCCTGGACACATCATAAGCCATAAGCATTAGGAATTTTTTTGACAATTAAATTAAGAACAAAACCTAAAATAATGCACACATATGGCACAAAGGCAATCAGACAATGAAAAAGGCAAATTTTTTCCCCTAGGGGAAAACCATTAGTGCCTCTCTGGATATGTAACCACTTAATAGTTGTTTGTATTTGGTTATAATCCTCTGATGTCTGTGTGTTCTTAAATTTAAATGTTTATATATTTAAAATAATGTATCATGGAACTCTGCATATGACACATTCATATCTATTTTAATAGCTTCATATTAATTACTATATAAAAGACCAAAAATTTATCTAAACAGTCCCTCATTAGTGGCCTTTTTAATATCTGATAAGGTTCTCATTACTGATCTTATTCTGAAATATCTTGGATATTGTCACACATTTATTCCCCCAGATGAACCCTAGTGTCATTTTGTCAAATGCCCCCCATGTAAAAAGGCTGATGGAATTTTAATTGGTATTGAGTAGAATTTATGAATTTAATTTAGGGACAATATACTTCTTAACAAAGAACTCTGTCTTTCTTACTATTCATTCAAGACTATTGTGATCTATAATTTGTATGATGTCTGGCATAAAATAGATCATAGATTTATAATTTTTTTAATATAGATTCACTACATATCTGGTTAGGTATACTCAATTATTATTATCATTGTTATTATTACTATTGATGTTAATATAAAACAATAGATTTTTCCTTTGCCTATATTTTAACTTGACATTGTTTGTATATAGAACAGCTACTTTCTATATTAATTGGCAAAACATCCACTTGACTGAATTATTTTACTGCTTGTTGACTATAGTTTATTCTCTTGAGTTTTCTTGCTTATATAGTCATACCATCTGCAAAAAGTGTTAAATTTTTATTCTTTTTGCAAATTTATATGTTACTTATTTTTCTCTTCTTTAATTGCACTGGCTAGATTTTCCAGAATATTGTTCAATAATACTGATAAAGTAAGCATCTGTTCTGTTTCTAACGCTTAAATAAAAATGCATTTAGTGCTAAACTACAGATATATGTTGGCTTTTGGGTTTTTATAGCTCTCTCTCTATATTATTATATCAAAAATAACACATCTATTTCTAGGCTATTAACATTTTTTATATGTTAATTTATGTATGTTATTTTGGGTGGTAGATTGTATGGTTTGCTCCCAGTGACTTTTTCTCCTCACACTTTGCATCATTTCTCATTCTATTGACTTTGGGCTTGACCATGTGATTTGCTTTTGACCAATGATACATGGATGAAGAAGCTTTAAACTGGGTTTGTGTTTTTTACACCCAACCCTACCTCTGTGTCCTATGCCATTAGAATGGAATACTCCAGATGGGTTAATCCTTCAGACTGGGTCCAGTTAGAAAACACAGTCAGCCCAGCCCAGCCCAGCTCAACATAGCCTAGCAGAGCTCTTTAGAGTCCAGTCATACAGCAACCCATAGAACTCGTGTAGTGTGAGTGAGGAGCAAGTGACTAAATATTTATTTATGTTGACATCATCTCAATCTTTCTAAATATCTTTGCTTGTGTCTTAATTAATGTATTATTTTAGTATGTTTTCTGAAAGGAAATGACTTTTGCATGTCTGGGATGAAACCTACCTGTCCACAGAATGTCATTTTATACACACAGCTTAATTTAGTTTGATAATATTTTCTTTTGGAATTTGGTATCATTTTAATAAGTGAGATATGTCTAAGGTTATTTTGGCTGTCTGGCTTTTTTATCTTTGTCAAGTTTTGCTAGCAGTGTTGTGATAGATTAGGAAATATTTAGAAACTTTGCTGTGAAAGTAATGTTTTAGGTAAGTTTAAATAGTATTTGAACTTGTTTATTTGAAAAACTTTACAAACAAAACAATCCAGACCTTGTTTATTTTTTATAGGGTGCCCTTTGATAATTTTTCATATCTTTGTTTATTGGTTTATTGAATGTTTATGTATATTTTACTAAAAATTCCTATAATTCACTTAGATCTTCAAGTATAGTATATCTCAAGTGTTTTACAAAATAAGAGCTCCTGTAGTAATTCCAGTGTGCAACTGGGAAAGAGGTATATTGCTCTGTTTATTCCTATGCTGGCTCCTATCTGTTCTTATATAACAAGTCAAAAATAACTTGAGAAAAATCTTCCTTGACCATATTATGTAATGTATCTCCGCATTGTGAGCCCTCAACCTTAATATAGATATCTATTTGTTTTTTAGAACATACCACTTCCAAAAATATTTTATCCATTTATTATAGTTTATTTTTTCTGCTAATATATATCCTCCATGTATTATAACTTTTGTGACCCAAATGCCTAGTACAATATCTAGAATTGAATTGAATGAATTGTAGTCTTTCTCTCTGTTTCATTTAGTAGATTTGATTGGTTATTAATATTGTAACCCTTGCTTCTTTTAGAAATTAAATAATATATTTTTCTCCCTCTGTACTTCAAACCATGGTATGGTTTTGTTTTAGATGTCTCCTGTACATAACACATAGTTGGCTATATTTCCAACCTTTGTTGGAGTTAGAAGAATGCATAAGTTTTTAGCTATTTATTTTCTGTCCTTTATTATTATTTTTTTATGTTTATATATGGTAATTTTCCAAAATTATATACTTGTGTCAGTTATGAATTGGGTGATTGTAAACAAGAGATCACCCAGTTTTCGGAGTAGAGAAAAACTGTAAAGAAAATATAAGCATTGAAGAGTAAATCTCAAACAAGCCAAAGCTCTTCAAATCCAAGATTAGGTTCCTAGGGATGTGTCAGCCTCTAGATTATTTTTGACTAAATAATATAAAGAACTTATTGCCTAAGGTATTAGAACTGCAAGGTAAAGTATGTCTAACTTGCTTTTCATTGCAGAGGTGAAAAATGATGACAAGACAATATTAAAGAAATAAGCTTTTCACTTAATTCTGTAGTTGTATGACCAGGATTGTGAGTCTGTGCCCACACAAGGTGGACTGTTATCATTGGGAGCTCCACAAAAAGCAGTAAACTTCAAAAGACTGTACCCTGAAGAAAGGGATGATTGAGAAAAATAACCATCCTTCAATATGAGAGATGGAAAAAGAAGCTTATCTTTCACTACCTTGTTTATTTTTGGGAAACAAACAAACAAACAAACATCTCCTGAGAATTTGTAAACATTGGCCTATACTTCAAGTAAATTTGAAATTCAAATTTACTTATCCACATAATCTGACAGTCTTTTTTAATCAACAGTGAGAAGTAAAATTTTCTCTCACATCAGAAACAAATATGCTGTACAAGATAGAACAAATACAAAAATATTTTAGAGCAATGTTACTTAGAGTGTGATCTGTGGATTGGTGCTGATTGATGAACTATTTTCTACTCATCAGTGGTGACAAGATAAGTACAGAAATTGAAAGTGTTAGAAATGGTTATAGCAATTTAATGGAGTAAGTAATAAAAATTTGGTCTAACATTTTTTAAACCTAGTACTTTTATGTCTCCATTTATTTCATTTTTTCTAGCAATTCATTTTAATTTTATTTAGAAAAGTATAAATCTGTGATGGATTTGAAAGAAAAAATCATTCTTCACTACTAATATTTTGAGAAGCAAATATGTTCCATGCAAGATGGCAAATAATTTAAAAGATAGAGTCTAGCTCACAATTAAAAATTACAAGACACATGAGGGGATAAAAAGACACTATGATTAGGAGTCTGTACAAGTAAAAATAATAGCAGGATTAGACTTCAGAAAATATCATTCATATGTTTAAACTGATTAAGTTGAAAAACAGAATAGAAAACAGAAATAGAGCATGACAATATAAAATAAAGCCAAGATATGAAAAAATAAAAATAAAAACTTAGTGGAAAAGTTAGCCATCAAATTAGACATAGTTGAACAGAGAATTAGTAAAATGAAAGATAAAAATTTTATAAATTATTTTATATGTAGCTTTGAGAGTAAATGAAATGAAATACAAAACATGAAGGAGAGGTAATGGAAAAGGTTAAGTGTAGTGAATAGCCTCTATATATCTACACAGTGTTCCAAAAGCAAATTTCCCAGCATTATTAACCCATGAATTCTCAGAAGTGGGATATACAAAATCCTAAATAAGATAATTAAAAATATTGTAGGGAAGTTCACTAAAAGGAGGAGAGACTGTCTTAAACATAACCAGAGATTATTAATAGGATTACATGTAAAAGAATGACACTTAGGGTTATATGTAACTTTTCCAGAGCAACATAAAACCATAAATGGATGGGGGAAAATATCTTTAAAATGTGGAGAAAAAATATTTGTCAAGCCTCAATTCTATATACTGCTAGTTTATTATTTGGAGAGAGGAAAAGAGACATTTTCAGAAAATGAGATAGAGGGAGAATAACACTCTCCCACCCTTTCCAAAAGGGAATGATGTAAATCAGAAAGAAGAAATTAAGAGAAGAAAGGAGTGAGATAAATAAAGCAAAGATGAGCAATAAAAATTGATAAATATGTGAGAAAATCTGAATAATCTCTGACAATACAAAAGAATTTTTGTTGTAACAATGATGACTTTTAATTGGCTAATGAATACTGAATATCATGTAAAATATAAGCATCTTTTGGACTTGGGGATTCAAAAATTGTGTGTTTTGTGAGAATGGGAGTAATAACTAGTATCATTAGATTTTGCTACATATATATTAAGAATTTGATGATAAATATCAAAGGGAGAGAAACAAAATGATTAATTTCCATAGTAGTAAAACAAAATATGGAATAGAGAAAACTTGATCGATCCATGAAAATAAAAGTCAGGAAAAAAGGGGAAAAGGAAAGCAAATGATGGTAAATAGAAAACAAAAATAATATGGTGGAAATAAAGTCTGTAAACATAGCAAGTATAAATGGACTGAACTTTGTATTTAAAAGTATTTAAAAGTTTTTAAATACATAGTTTTAAAAATAATAACCTACCTTAATGTAAATGAAACTGATATACTTCCAATAATATAAAAATATACTTATAAAACTAATATATAGATCTAAAATGGATCTTTAAAGATAAAATAGAAAGAACATACCAGAAAAATATAACTCTTATGATTTTTGTTTCATTTAACATAGTTCCAAATATATACAAACACTAATTGGCATAATTATCAGGAGAAATAAATAAGTCTATCTTTATAGATTTTAATATACTTATTTCAGTAATTGATAGATTGAGTGGAAAATATTAGTTAGAATATATATTACTTGTACAACTCAGTGAGCAAATATATGTTCGTATGGACATATATAATATCTATAACTGTCATGTAGAAGGAAAAAAGTGCAATTTCAATAAATGAAGGAAAAACTATTAGATAATATTTACATTTTATAACACTGAAAATAAAGGAAAAGCCATTAGATAAAATTTACAACATTTTAAAACTCTAGAAATAGAAAAATACATTTTTGTTGATAGAGGTTATTTATTAATACTATGCATTTACAAAATATTATTCTTCAAAGCAAATAAATAGTTCCCTTTAAATCTGTGTAGGAAATAAGTGTGCCTTCTATCATAGTTCTATTCAACATTGCATTAGATATTCTAAACAGTGAAATGAATAAAAGGAAAAATATTTGGAAATTGAAGAAGAAAAAACGGTAATGTTTTCAGACAAGGAGTTTCCTACCTATAAAATCCAGGCAAATATATAGAAATATTAATAGATACAAAAAGTTATCCCAAATCATGACTACATGTTTATGCCAGTAAAACATTATTAGAAAATATAACTGTAATATAAAGATAATATTAGAAATGTAACAAAGACTGTAAAATACCTAAGGTTAAATCTAACATCATTGGTTAGTATAAATTTTAGACATAGATGATAAGTCTCCCTACAGCTCACCCCAACAAGTAACCATGGTTAGTGGGCTCTTTATTTTTCCAGATAAGTGTTATGCACACAGAAACCTATAAAACTGTATATCCTTTTTTTCCTTCTCTTTCCCCCTCAAAGGCAACATACTATACATATATTTCTGTAACTTATGTCTTTATTTATTTATTTATTTATTTTAAAAATAAACATAAAATTATCTTTTTATGTACAGTTATTTGAATTTCAGCACGTGTACAGATTTGTGTAACCATAACCAGAATGGGGATATAAAATAGTTCCCTAGCATCACAAAATTTCCTGCTGCTATCACTTTGTAGTCAAATCCTCCACCAGCTCTTAACTCCTGGCCATCATTGAGCTAGTCAACATCACTAAAGTGTTTTTGAGAACATAGTGGCACCATACTGTATGTAACTTTTTGAGACTAGCTTCTCTTATTTAGAGTAACATCTTCGAGATTCGTCCAAATTTACATATCAATAGTTATCTTCTTGTTTTGTTTTTCTATATTTTCTTTCACTTTTGACCTTAATTATAAGGTTTATTTCCATGCACTTAAAAAAATATTTTAACAAATTTTTCAATCAAATGTGAACTTTTTGATTTAAAGGAAAATTATAAAGATAATGCACAGTATTCTCATAAACTCCATACCTACTTTGTCTCATATCTTGTATGATACACTTGCCATAATTAAGGAACCAATATTGATATATGATTATTAATTAAAATTTATACATTATTTATATTTCTTTCATTTTGCCTAATGTTTTTCTGTGCCAAGATCTCACTCGTGTTACTACTTTACATTGATGACCTTTACAGTTTTGAGAAGTACTGGTCAGTTATTTTGTAGAACGTCTCTTAATTGGGATTTGTCTGATGTTTTTCTCATGATTAGACTAAGGTAATGGGTTTTTGAGAGAAGACCACAAAGGTACAATACCATTTTCATGACATCACATCATGCCATATACTATTAACATGGCTTAGCACTTTTGATATTAACCTTGATAACCTGGCTAATTCATCCCTTTTATTGCTGAATAATATAGTATTCCATTGTATGGATGCAGCATAGTTTGTTGACCCAGTCACCTACTGAAACACATTTAGGTTGCTTTGGAGGTTATTAATAATGCTGCTATAAATACTTGTGTATACATTTTGGTGAGAATATAATTTTTCCTTTCTCTAGGGTATTCTCTATATACCCAAGAGTAAGATTGTTGAGTCATAAAATAAGAGTAGATTTAATTCTGTAAGAACCTGCCAAACTGTTTTCCAAGTGTACCATTTGACATTTCCACCAGCAAAGAATGAGAGTTCCTGCTAGCATTTGCTTTTTTCAATATTTTCTGGAAATATATTTTAGCCATTATATTAGGTATGTACTACTAACTCATGGTTTTAATTAGCATTTTTTAAATGGCATGTGATGTAAAATTTTTCATGTGCTTTCTTGCCATTTGTATATTTTTGGTGAAGTGTCTAAATCATTTGTCCATTTTTTAAAGTTGGTTATTTATTTTCTTACTGTTGAATTTTGAGTATTATTATATATTCTGGATACAAGTCCTTTGTCATATATATGTGGTTTCCAAATGTTTTCTCCCAGTCTGTAGCTCTTTCATCCTTTCAACAGGGTCTTTCAAAGAACTAAAGTCTTTGATTTTAATAAAGCCCAATTCATTGATTTTTTTCATTTATAAACCACTCTTTTGGTGTCTAAGAACTCTTTAGCAAGCCCTAGGTCTCAAAAATATTATAATATCTTCTAAAAGTTTATATTTACATTTAAACCTGTGATTTTCATTTTGAGTAAATTTTTTGTTTAAGATGTGAGGTTTAGTTCGAGGTGAATTTTTTTTTTTTTTTTTTTCCTATGGATATTGAATTTCTCTAAACTAAGGGTTGAAAAGACTATCTTTCCTCCATTGAATTGATTTTGCTCTTTATCAAATGTTATTTGTCCATTTTCTGTGGGGTGATTTCTATTTCACCCCACTGATTTATATGCTTGTCCCTCTGCCAACATCACACAGTATTATTTGCTGTAGCTATCTAACAATAGGTTTTGAAATCATGTACATTTAAGATTAAGATTCCTCTTAATTCTTCTGTTTCAAAATTCTTCTAGCTCTTCTAACTCCTTTACTTTGCCATATAAATTTTAGAGTAAACTTGTCTATATGTATGGAGTATCTTGCTGGGATTTTGATAAGAATTGTGTTAAAATTTTATGTGACTATTCAGATAATTGACCATTTTATTTAGTTTAGTTTTCAAATTCATGGACACAGTATATCCCTTCATTTCTTTAGCTCTTCATTGATATATTTTCTGAGGATTTTGTCGTTTTAAGCATATAGATCTTATAAATGGTTTGTTAAAGATTTGTAGCTATGAGTTTCATGATTTTAGAGCTATCATAAATGTTATTTTTTAAAATTTGTTTCCAAATTTTATTAGTTCTATAATTCTTTTTCATAGATTCCTTGAGACTTTCTATGTAGTCAGTCATATCCATATGAATAGGAGAGTTTTATTTTTTCTCTTCCAATCTGCATGTATTTTATTTTTTCTTTTTCCTGTATTGAGTTGATTAGATCTTCCAGTAAGATATTGGATAGGAGTAGTGAGAATGGATGCCCTTGCCCTGTCCCCTGTCTTAGGGGGAAATCATTCAGTCTTTCCCCACTAAATATGACATTAGATGTAAGATTTCTTTTTTTAGATTCCTTTATTATACTGAAGAAGTTCCCTTCTAGTTCTTGTTTGCTAAGGGTTTTATCATGAATAGCTATGGTATTGAATTTTCTGAAATGTTTTTTCTGCATCAGTTGATATGATCATGTAGATTATAATAAATTAAATTGATTAATTTTTGAATATTGAATATTACAATTCCTGAGATAAGCTCCACTAAGTCACGATGCATTGCTTTTTTAATTGTTAGATTTGATTTGGTAATACTTGAAGATTTCTTATGTCTATTTTCATGAGAGTTAATGATGTCATTTTTCTTTATTTGGACTTTCCTTATCTGAATTTTGATTCAAGATAATTCTGCTCTCATAAAATTAGATAAGAATTTTCCCTCCTCTTTTATTTTATGGAAGATATTGTACAAAATCAGTTTTATTTGTTCTTTAAATATTTGTTAGAATTCACCAGTGAAATCTTCAGGTCTGGAGATTTCTGGAATGTTTTTTAACTACAAATTCATTTCCATTTCTTTGATAGTATAGGACTGTTCAGGGTATCAATTTCATCTTAGGTGATTTGGTAGTTTGTGCTTTTCAAGGAATTGTTTTATCTAAGTTTTAAGTTTATGTGCATAGAGTTGTTCATAGTATTCCTTTATCATTTGAATATCTGCTGGGTCTGTAGTAATTTTCTTATTGTATTGGAGAAATACTTAGTAATGCAATTAATGGACTGGATTTGTGTATATTTAAATTTATTTTTAAAAAGCCGGGTAAACAGTTTTTCAAAATAGTTATGCCATTTACATTCCCATCAAAAGTTATGAAATTTCTGCCTGTTCTAGTTCCTCTCAACAATTGGCATAGTTGTTATTTTTACTTTTCGCCAAGTGTTTTCCAAGTTATCTGTACCATTTTGCATTCCAACCAACAATGCATTAATTTTGTATCTTTGCTAACACTTGGTTTTGTCGGTCTTTTCAATTTTATCCCAATGATAGTGGATGCATAGTAGTATCTCATCATGTTTTCAATTTGCGTTTCTCTGATGAATATTAATGTTGAGAATTTTTTAACGTGATTTTGATCCAGTTAAATTTTTCTTTAGTGAAGTGTCTATTAAACCCTTTTACTCATCTTTCAATTGGCTAGTTTGTATTCATATTGTTTAGTTATGAGTTATTTACATATTCTAGATAGTTCTTTGCCTGTCATTTCTATTGCTGATATTTCCTATTAACCTGTCTTTTCATTTTTCACAACACTGTCTTTTAAAGAGCAACTGTTATTAATATTGATAGTCAATTTATCATATTTCTTTCATCTATATTTTTAGTGTCCTAAGAAATCTTTGCCTGTTCCTTTGCCTGTCAAAATACTTTACACCTCCCACACACCCCACTGAAGACAAGGATCTTGAAACACTTATTTTGCTTGGTTTTTACCCCCATAGACTCCCTGACCAATACTCATGTTACTATAATCTGGAATAGTAATTCCATACTGTAATTAAAGTAATTATTTAATATTATCAATATTTATTTATATTTAACATTATGTTTACTTGATATGTATGCTCATTAGTGCTCCTTGAAACCCACATTTTTTTTCTTTTGCTGTACGTGGGCCTCTCAGTGTTGTGGCCTCTTCCGTTGCGGAGCACAGGCTCCGGACGTGCAGGCTCAGCGGCCATGGCTCACGGGCCCAGCCTCTCCACAGCACGTGGGATCTTCCCGGACCGGGGCACGAACCCGTGTCCCCTGCATCGGCAGGCGGACTCTCAACCACTGCGCCACCAGGGAAGCCCTGAAACCGACTTTTTATCCTGTTTTTTTTGTTTTTCCTGAAGTACATTCTCTGATGCCCTACTATCCTATTAGTCTAGTTTACCCATGTATAGTATGGTATAGTACAGTACAGTATAGTATACACATTACTATACTATACACTAATATATATAACAGGTTAACTTTCTGAGTTCTTATATGAATAAACATCTTTTTTATTTTGCCTTAGTGCTTGCTGAGAAATTTGTGGCCAAAATTATTCTGTTGGATATAAATTATAAAAACATTGTGCTCTGAAAAAATGATCTCATGTTCCTTAGTAAATATTTAAAAATAAAGATCCATTTATTATTTTATTTTATGGAAAAATTCCAGGCAATCTTCTACACTTTTTTCTCTTTTATTCATTTTATTTTCTTATTTTGGTTATATTCTTGGATGTATATTGGAATGTCTCAATATATCCTCCATGTCTCTTGGCTTGTATTTTATATTTTACACATTTTTACATCATTTTATGTTGTTCAGGAAGATTTTCTTAGCTTTTATCTACATCCTTTTTGCTATCAGGCCTTATATCAAGTTAAAATTTTTGTTGCAATAGGTAAAATTTTTCATTTCCAAAATCTCCTATTTTTTATACTCATCTATTCTTATTTAATATGTATGAGTTTTAAGTATTAAATAAACATCTTTTTCAGATTTCTCTATTATTTATGTTTTCTTTGGTGCTACCTTCAATTAATATCAAGGTATTTCCAACATCAGACGTTTGGTGATATTCCTATTACTTAAAACTTCTGAGGGTTGTGCAAACTCTGCAGAAGATATTAGTCCTCTGCAGCAATAGGAGACTGGGTTGCCCTTCTCTGTGTACAGCTGTGGATATTTCTTATAAGGTGGCTACAAAGATTTTCTAATACAATGTGCCTTGTAAGCCCCAGAAAATTCAGCGACCAAGACCACCAGGCACTATGCTTCACCATCTTCCCAGTGAAGCAGACGAGTACTTCTAAGAAAAGCTTCAAACTTTTACCACAGTCTTGTTTTTTACCTTGGTTTTATTTTTGCTCATCCCTCTAAAACAATGGATCCAGGAATTAGTCCACAGATGACGTCCCTGCTTGGTTTTCAAAAATGATTAGTTTATTTTTTTTGTTTCTTTTCTACAATATTGGAGTTTGTTGGGCTTTGAAGCTAGAAACTTCCTTGAATTTCTATACAGAAAAATGTAATCTATGTATGTCTTACTAGTAAAAGCGCACCATGCAAAGATAATTCTCTCCTTAACAATACTTTGTTGGTACACTTATTAAAGTAGAATTTAAAATAGGTTGTAAGTATTTTGTGTTTCTATTTCCCATAGCAGACTATGAACACTTTGAGGTCAGGGACTGTATATTAGAAAATGTTATTATCCTACATAATATTCACTCTCCTCTTCTTTATTAACAGAATTCCAATTTATTTTGGAGTGGATGTATGGCAGCTAAGAACACATGCCCTGCTCCTTTGCAGCTAGAAGTAGACATTTGACACAATTCTGGCCACTGAGGTGTAAACACAATTTATTGGATATGGTTTCTGGAGAGGTTCTTCATTGGAGATGATCCAGCTGGCCTGCATAACTTTTGCTTTTTGTCTTTCTTCTTCCTACTCGGAATGTGGATGTGATATTTAGAGCTCTAGCATCCTTGCTGCCTTCATACAAGTGGGAGATAAAGATTATCATTCCTATAGCCATGAAATTAAATCACTAACCTGTAGTATGATTGTGCCAATCAGGTCATGTACTCACATGTGAACCAAGATAAAATGTCTATGAACTATTAAAGGATGCTTTATGTAAACCTAAGTTCCTGGAACAATAACTCTCTAGGGAAATGCACCTATCTTAATTGGCTTAGTCTAAGAAACATGTGTCTCTGGACCTGGCACTAATTTCTTCCAGACTACATGGCTGCTATACAATGAGGGAGCAATAAAATGGATATTTCAGGAGTCACTTAAAATATGGATTCTATAGTCCATATTTTCAGTTACCCAACAAATATATGAATCCCTCCCCTCATTTACACATTTCAGTAAACTCAATCTATAGGAAGATAATCTAAACTACCCTTCATCTAACATATTTCACATCATCCTTAAAGAATACTCTTAGGTATCACTTTACCCACAATGCTTTCCCTGGCCTCCTCTTTCCCCATGCCATGTCTGCCCTCCTCTGTGCTTCTAACTTATTTTTTGCCCACCTTTATTGCTTCACTTGTCACAATTTATGACAATTATCATATTATTTGTCTGTTTACCCAACTAAAAGATCTATCTTGTTGTTATACCATCACTGTGTACATTAATTATGAATTCAATGTTTACACCATATTGGATATTCAGTAATTATTTGTTGAACTGTAATTCAACTGCAAGTGATTCTATTTTAGTTCATGTTTTCTTTAAGCCTATATATTATCAGTATATCAAGAAATGGAGTGCAGACTAAAACCAGCTATTTAAGTTAAAGTTTCAAAAAGTTTTCTGTCCTTGTGAACTTTAATAACTAGAGCATCACTGGTAATATGTTAATTACTATAAGCTTAGAATGGCCAAATAATTCCCAAAGAAATTTAAAATATAACTATGATCTGAAAAATAGCATGGACAAGTTTTAAGCTAAAAAAGTCCAACTATTAACTCTTTGCTTAAGTGTGTATGTGTACCTGTCTCTTTTTTTTCTCTCTCTATCTCACACACAACATACACACACACTCACTGACATGTCAGCATTTATTTCCTTAGAATGATCGGTTAGGTTGTGATGATGCTGCACAAATGTGGTTATGAGATACAGTTGCAGCATAGCATGCCTAACTGCATTTATTTTAAGTGTTTTCACATTCTACCATTTTTCTTCTTAAAAAGTAATTCTCATAATTATTTCATTAAAAAATAACAAGCATAATTAAGGCATAGCAATATATAATTCTTAGGATTTTAAACAAAAAAGAACAAACACACTGAAAAATTAAAATATTGTTTTTCTGAAAATAAGAGCATTTTATTCTTTAATTAGAAGTCATAAATTTAACTGAATGTGGAAACATTCAATTTAGAAAAGTATGAGCATAATTATTAATTAACTTCTATTTAGGAAAAAAACCCATAGTTACAGACACAGTACACACCCAGTTGATTTTTAAGCAGGAACAATAGCCATAAATATATATTTAAAATTCTGTCTATACAGCTCTCTGTTTGGCTATAAATATGTCCAGGTTAAATGAAAATGTTCCCAATTGAAGTGTACCATTATCCATTCTACCCTTTATCAGCTTCACATGTACGGTTCTAAGGTAAACATGCAATCATACACTTGGAAATTTTGATTTTGAATCTTGACAGCACATTTCCAAAGGTATAACATCTTAATCAAATTTAAAAAAAATCCCAGTGCTGAGCTTGGTTGTAAACCTAAAATTATATAACATACATGTTTTTGTGCTTTGTCAATTACATTTGAAATAGGGGACTGTTTGTTTCAGCCCTTCTAAAAATGAGACGAGGATGAGAAAACAACCTATTTCCTTATTAGGTTCAGAAGTCAAAGGACTCAGCCAGGAGCCGCAGGCTTCAAGAACATAGAAGATTAAGACATATATTGGATTCATGATGGAGGGCAGAAAGTTCATTTTCAAAATAAAACAGAATTTTATTCATATTCCTTTTAAAATTCAGATTGCCATTTGCCAGATGACCTGTGACATGGCAGCAGTGTATTACATTTTCAATGAGCAGTCTGTCTGGGGCTGCTAGTGGGAGAAACTGCTTCCTGGTTTCTAGGTTTTTATTTTTTTAAGTAAGATATTGTTGTCAGAATTTTAGATAGTGCAAACAGGGGCAAGGTAACATATTTATTTTTAATAAGGAGAAGATGTAGAATAATATAGGCATCAGTATTATGCATGGAATAACCCTGTAAAAAAAAAATCACAACAGCTCAGGTAAAATGTGTATATGGGACCGTCAAAGATCGGGATGCCAGCATCTCAATGAGAAATAAGAGCAGGCCAAAAACATGCATCTTTATTTAAAAAATAAATACATGTGAATGCCTTTTTAAACAAGTTTTGGTAGAGTGCAAGACAAGCCAGGGACTAGATTTATCCAGCTCACCATCTGTCAAAATTATATTATAGACGACACATATGCATAGATACAAGACCACTGATTTTCATATATATTAAAACCTGAAACTACTGCAGGATATGAAAACCTACAAACTGTTAAGCCAAAAGGCTTACATCTAGAACTTTTTTTCCCTCCACATTGTTTTAATTCTATTCTCTTCCTGACCGCATTCAGGAGAAATGGACATATAGTCAATGGAAATATATAAAAATTAAATTTCATTTAGGAAAAATCAAAATAGAAACTTTAGAAAATATGAAAGTAAGAGAAAGGATGTGCCCTTTATTTTTGGAGCTGCTTTTGTGGGTGAATATACACAGTTAATATCTTACATTGTAGAAAAGAGGTTTTAAGATGAGGTTGAGGACAATTTAATGTCAGATAAACAAAGGTGATGCCTGTAAAAGTAGAAATCTAGCAATAATGAAACATGTTACTCATCATGTAACAAACATTTTACAGAGCTGTTTATATTTCACCCTTGAGCATAGCTTTGTGATATGTTACTACTGTGTGTTATTTCTGTTAACCTCTCAAATGAGAAACAAAGGGCAACAAACACACCAGTTTTGACTGCTTTGGCACCATACTTTTCAAGTGGAATGAGGGAAAGAGAGAACTCTTAACCTCATACTTACTTTGAACAAATAATGTTTATATATTTTTCTCATATATTGATTAGAATAATATGTTTACGTGGTAGCAAGTATTGGCTTTAAGCCATTTGCTGTATTTAAATAAATGATTGGTTTGTAAGTACAGCTCTGAAAGCTTTTTTTTTTGTCCCTGGAGATGATATTGTGAAATCATATCCTTCAATAATAATTGTTTGAACAACAACACAGAAAACCAACATAACTTCTTATTGAACTAGATAATTATCTCTTCTTATCAATAACACAAACTTTCCATATTATACAAATTAGTCTCAATACTCATTTTTATTAAATAAATATTTTCAGGTAAAAACCTTGAAAATTTGTGATTTTTAAAAAATGACAGCAGAAGTAAATTAAATGACAGTGGATTTCACTTTAAGAACAGATGTTCTATAAACAGATAATTTCTATTATAATTTAAAACTCATGATAGGAAAGGAAGAGAAAATTAGATATCCTTCTTAGGCTCTTCCCAAATGTGTTTGCACACTTAACACTGCAATTATGAGCCATGATGTCTCAATGTCCTTCCAACTTCTTAATGGACAATCTCCAAAGAAAAGTTCATATCATTCTTTTTTTTGTAGTTTTAATTTAAATTAGGTAAACATTGTCTTTCCATGAAATGTTTAAATACCCATGATTTTAGACATTATATTTTGTGTGTGGTTTTGTAGCCAATGGGAAAACTGAAGAAATGATTTTATTGTAAGCTTTGTTTTATTTTAATTGTTAAAATACAGTTTGAAGTGCACACAATCTCCATAATATTCAAAACAAAAGGAAGATCTTTTGATTCTCCTACAAGAAAGGAAGGAAGAAAGAAAAGAAGGCAGAGATAAAGAAGGAAGGAAAGAAGGAGGGGAGGGAGGAAGGAGTAAACAAATGAAGGAAGAAAAGAGAATCCTTAAACCAATAAATTCTAAATGCAGTAGAAGTACTTTGGGATAATATGATTTGCACGTGCTATATGTCAAATTATACACTCTTTCCTCACACACATTTCACATTACCAAAAGCCTGCAAATCCTGATACTCTGGCTTTGTCTATGTCATTTATTAGTCCAGTCTGCCTAGACTTAGTGCTATTGAACAGATTTCATTACATAGCGTGGAAAATGACTGTCAAAATTGATGAAATTAGTATCTTTTGAGCTATAATGTGCTTGGCATATGTCGCTAGGAATGTTTTCCAGTAGCTCACACAAGCACCAAACAAAATTTTGAGTTTCTTCCTATTGACTAGCAATAGACTGATATATTTTAAATTATTTTTAAAAAAGTTTTGAGCCAGCGACTTAACCAGTTGAACCCCAAACAGAAAATAGGCACCGAATTTTGCAATACAATGGGATTGAGATTGCTTCTTCACTGAGCTAATTCTCCCAGAATCCACTGTTCATCTCATCACTCCTTATAAAATACAGAATCCTTAATTGGTCTGTGCTTCTCCAACATGTTTTTAATGAAAACGCAGCACATAACTCTTAGTTTGTTGGCTGCCAGAGCCCAATTTACAAAAGTGAGAGTGCGAGATAAGAAAAGAGTACATCTGCAGAGCAGGCTGCGCAATGAATCACACGGTGCCAGAGTTGAGTAGAATATAATTGAGTCCAACATCTCTGAGCACTTTCACCATAATTAATGATAATCTGTAACAGAGGAATCTGAGATTCCAGTTCAGAGAACTGTTTAATTAGGCCAAGTAATGAAAGCAGAAGCAGTACAAGAATATGGCCTGTCTCATGATTAATGATTCATGCTACTGAACACAAAAGTGCCGCACCGTTAACTCTAACGGATGCTGTATCTCTCTGGCATTTACAAAATAGTGAAATGCATGCAGTTTTGTATTTTAAAGATGTAACTGGCAGTATCCTTTTCTGAGCTATTTACATGATAAATATGGTTCCAAAGGTAACTGTCTTCTTCACAGGTTCTTTGCTCTGGGGTAGTTTAAGATAAATATGGTATCTGTCTCTAGATCAGTATTAAGGTAAGTGTTGTTCCAACACAGAATAATTAACACTTTCTCTTTCACTTTCCAAGTTAGTAAAACATTATTTTCATCTTACTTTTTTGTTGTTTTAAAAGTATGTCTTTTATTGACCAAATCGTACATCTTAATATTTACATATACACTTCACTCATTAATAACACAATAAAGAAAAAATAGGATCGAGATAAAATCTAAGATACAGAAAAAATAAAACATGTTTGACAGTTATTATTTTAGGGGGTCAGAGTGTAAAAATGTCTTCTCAATGTACAGCAATTTAACACTGGGATTGCCCTGTGAGTATAGGAGACAAAAGAAAAAATGGTTTGCCCAAGGCTTTGATTCACAAACCAGCAAATTATATAGGTTTTATGTGGCTACTCACTATGTGTTTTAATAAAATAAGGAGTAGCACTTCTTAGGATTGCAGAATTTCATCGTACATATGCAGGTACTGTGATAAGACAACTTCCATAATAAAACATGCATATTCTGTTCTCAAAAAAATTAGGTCTCTTTAGGTAACTGCTGCAGAAGCTTCTGTGATTCAGCACCTACTGAGATTTAGACTAATTCAGAGGACATCTTATCTGTTATATGGATTCAAAGAAAAGATTTCTGGATTCTCCATTCTACTTACCCTGCTTCCAATACTTGTGGAAACTTAGTTAATCACAACAGTGCAACTCATGCCTGACATCCAGATCTCTCCTGTTGGTCCAAATAGAATATGGGATCTCATAAGCAGTGGAATTCCAGGGTCGCCAATAATCTTGGATCCCTGTAAACCTGGGACAACTGGCAGAGATGCGAAATTTCAATGATTGCTTTCAAGTAGGCTAAAACAAAATCTCTGAGGTCTATAGCTTTTTCACGCAATCTAAAGAGGGGTTGATCTCCCAGGAATGTTTTCAAGAAAATAGTAGTACAACACATGTAAATGGAACAATTTTTTATTAGGCATTAAAGAACCGTACATTATTCAAAAATTTCAGAATACGTATTGAATTCTTTGTCTGAATCTTACCACACACACTTTAAAAAAGGTCAAATAAATCTCTCTTAGCTACCTCTGTAAATATCTGGGTGGACTTTATACATGAAATGATCAATTTCTACTATAATCATAGATGATAAATGCATCATATACAAGAAATAACTTTTTTTCAAGCAATACATTTAATCAAATTCTTTTAAAGGGATTTGCACATATTCCTTAGCTAGTTTGATAAATTTTATATATTGAAATTATTTGCGAATCAACTATTGTTGGTACATGGATTGTAGAAGATAAAAAGAAAAAGTGGGCATCATTATGTGGGAGGTTCTCAAAGGAAGAAACCACCTACCAATTATTTTTCAGTGAATAAAAATAGCTAATGTTTTTAAGGCAATTTCTATGTTCCAGACAGTGATCTTCACAATTTCATATGTTATTTGTTCTTTGCAACAAATAACCTAATGAAAAAGTTACTATAATTATACAAATGTGAAACAAGAGAAGAAAGCTTAAACAAGGACTTGGCTAAGATTAGCTTATCAGCATATTACAGAAAAAAATATCAATATTATAACATCACATTTATATTTCTCATATAAAAGAAGACCAGAGCTGCCATGGTAACTTCGAAGTGTCATCAGAAGTCAGAATTCCCTCTTTCCACGCTGCCTTACTCAGCAGATGACCACATAATCAGAGCTAACTGGTACAGTTTCAGCTACTACGTTTATCTTCCAACCAGTATGAAAAATGAGGAAGGAAGAAAAGGATTTGCCCCATTCTCTTAAGAAGGCTTTCAATAAATTCCATGCTACTTTTCTCCTTAAATCACACAGGCAGGAACCTAGCCACATGGCCTCATATAACTATAATATAGGCTGGGTAATATAGACTTTAATCTTTGGAGCAATGTGTTAAACTCAACATCAGGTTTGCATCATTAAGAAGACTGGAAAAATAGACTTAAGAGTCATCTGGTATTCTCTAGCATATAGAGGTTTAGTGACTTACTACTTGCTTGTCATGCAGCTGTTAAATGGTAGAGCCTAAATTTGAAGACAAGCCTGTTTGAATCAAATGCCATATTCTTAACTATTATCATGTATACATAGTGCCTTATATCATATACATAGTAGCTTCTTGATAAAGACTAGTTGATTTTTATTAATTTCAGCTTAATGATAATTGATAGAAAATTATATTATTTTATTCTAGCTTATATTAAAAACCTGAGTATTTTAACAAAAGTAAAATATAATCTGTTCAGTCCTTCAAATACCATTTGAAGGTATCATGTGTAACTCTAAGAAAAATAAGAGGTAGATATGAGGCATGGCCAGTTATTTGGCATTAGCTACTGGCAATATATTTCTATTTTTAAATCCAAAATCTCCTTGAAGATTTTTTTATAAGTGGACTAACAAGTATTCTGCAAGTTTTGAGACTAATGCTTTTACTTATACATGTGGAGACAATGACAACTTCATAATAACACACACCTGGGGATAATTTTAATATGTCATTGGGAATAAAATTTCAGAGATGTTGAATATGAAAAATATGCATAGAAGAAACACTAGAGTATACTCATTGAAATGAAGAACCCAGGGGATGGATTAAAATAAATCCAATGGGTGGATTAAAACAGATACAAATTGAAAGAAAAGAGCAAATTGTATAATCGATTTGAGGAAATAAAACAGAATCCAGATAAAATGAAAGAAAATATGAGAGAGTAAGAGCATGGAAAGTAGAATGAGAAAATCCACTATTATATTTCTTATGAATTATAGAACGAGAAGATGAAAAATTGAGAAGATACATTGAAAGAAATAATGATTATGAATTTTCCAAACTGTAAACCAGCAAAAAAAGATGAGTTTTCAGGTTCAGAAAGCTCACTGAGCACTGAGATGGACAACTTAAACACAAAACAAAAACCCAGTTTCATTGTAATAGAATTTCTAATTCTAAAGGCAAAGAGAAAATTACAAAAACAAGCAGGGAGAAAATATAAATAATAATTTGGATGGCAATGAATGTCTCCTTGCAGCAACAAATAGCAAGGGTGAACACAATAGTATCATTAAAATTTGCTGTGTAAATAACTCTCAACTTAGATCTCTATCCCTAAACTCCTTATTGACAACATCATGCAAATGAATACTGAAAGACTTTATCAGTTACATAAAATAGATTAAAAATAAAAATACTAAGATCTACTTCAGACAGAAGGAAATTGAAACTAGGAGAAAAAAGTAGATGCAAAGAACAATAAAGAAGAAAAAAATTAATATATTGGTTAAAGTAGGAAGTATGAAATTTCAAACAACAAAAGTAGTTCTGGCTTCTACCCAGAGTAGGGAAAGATGGAAAGAGTGTATCTTTCAACTTAATCGAAAGAAAAATCCAGTTAATCTGAAAAATCACTTTTGTTGGACCTATTAGAGAACTGAAGTCTCAAGGCAACCACCTTTTCTGAAAACTACAGAAAGAGAGTTTCCTTCACGGAGAGATGGGGCATGAACACTGCAAAGAGTCAGATGAAACTTCTTCTCAAGTCTAGAAATCATTAACAGAAATATATTGAGAAAATCCTAAAATATTTGGAAATTAATGGACAGGCTTCTTTAAAATAAAAACATGGATTAAAGATGAAGTTACAGGGAAAGTAGAAAATATTTTGAATAGAATATAAATTAAAACAAAACATATCAAAATTTATGGGAGGCAGTTGAAGCAGTGCTTAGTAGAAAAATTAAGTAAATTAAATGTTATAACTATAATTATATACACATATATATTCTATAACATAGCATATAAATATAATACATATTAATTTATACTAAATGCAAAATTATATAATTAGTATAAATGATAATATGAATTATAAAAGAGGGAGATTTTAAATCAGTGATCTAAGATTCCACCTTAAGAAACTAGAAACAAATTATATTAAACCCAAAGCAAGCAAAAGGAAGAAAATAATTAAAATACTGTTATATATCAATGAAATTGATAACAAAAATTCAAGACAATACAATCAAATCAAAATCTAGCTGTTGACAAGAACCATAAAATTGATAGCACACACAAAAAAATGAAATGCTTAGATATAAATCTCATAAAATATGTGCAAGATTTGTATGCTAAAACACTCATTAAAGAAATTAAAGAATACCAAATAAGGGAAATAAATTGTGTTTATGGATGAAATGGTTCAATATTGTCAAGATGTCATTTCTCTCCAAATTGATAGCAATGTGCTTTTCTCTATTAGACTATAAGCTTTTCAAGGGCAGGGTAATGTCTAATTTAACTTCATAGCTTTGCACATTTGGCCATCAGAAAACTTTTTGAATTAATTTAGGACTGCAGCAACATAATCAGTGCCAAGACATTTATAGTATTAGATCATTAATGTAGTGAAACAATCTCATGATTACATACCCTTGTTTTTTACAGAAATTGTACTTATTTTTTAAGTGTGATGGAATCATAAATGTGAAGAAAAATACATGTAGGCTTAGTAATTTTTCCTTACATTTACGATTAAAATGTAATTATCTAATCGTGGAAAACAGCATAATGAATAAGGTATGGAGCACAAATTGTAATGAAGCTAGAATTCAATTAGTATTTCTAAGATTTTAGATTTTTTTCAGCAGTGTAACATAATTGACATCTATAGACTAACAGCAATTTCATGTCAAGCTTGTTTGAATTTTTCTGAATCTATTTCAAAATATATTTTCTTTTATGTTTATGTTCTGAAAGGGGAGACAGAGAATTAATAAATAAGTAATATAATGATGGATAGTAATAAGTGTTATGAAGTGACAAATACCAGGGCAAGGAGAAAGTAAATGATGTAGGTGTATTTAAGAGGGTATTCTGAGAAGACTTCTCTGAGGACATGACATTTGTGAATAGATTTGACACACAAGAGAGCATTCATGGAGAGAGTAACAGAAATCAGACATGAGAAGTAGTCAGGACACTGCCCCTGGAGGAACTTGCACACCAAGGTCCGATGAGAAGCCAGTTTGGGTTTTGAGCATAAGCACAATACACTGTTAGCCTTTCAAAATACATCCAGACATTTCTAATCACCTCCATGACTGACATTCTGGTCTAGACCATCATGGACTCTTGCCTGAATTCTTTCAATACCCTCCCGACTGGTCTAACTGTACTCTTGTTCCTCTATAGTTGATTCATAATACAAAACCCAGTGATCCTTTTAAAACCTAAGTGAGATGGTGTCACTGTTGTTGCTTAAAGCCATTGATGCTTTCTCATGACTTTCAGAGTAAAACTACAAGTCTTCCAAGGCCCACAAGGTCCTACATGACTAATCCCTGTTTAGTCCACGTTCAATCTCTTACTGGCTATCTTCCCTGCTTTCTGTCCTGGAAATCACAAATGCATTCTTGCTTCAGGGCCTCTGTGTATGCTTTTCTCTGAGCCTATGATGATGTTTCCCGAGAAATGCTTGGTTCACGCTCACAAGCCCTCCTTTTCTGCTCAGAGGTTATTGATCTCTGAGTCCTTCCCTGATTATTCTCTATAAAATAAAACCCCCACCCTCTACTGCAGCACTCTCTAATCCCTTTATCTTCATTTATTTTTCTTCATAACACGATCTGACAATTTTTTTTCTTATAAATATATCCACTTAAGAAATGCTTATTGAACTCTGAGAATGTGTGAGTTTCTGTGTTTCCTCTTGAAACCAAGACGAAAGATTAAGAATATTGCCCAGCTTTTAGTACAGTGCCTTACATAGAGTATGATTTGAATTTAGCAATATTGTATGAATATCTTGTTTAAAAGAGACAAAAATAGAGTTTAAATAAAGCTCTAAGCAAAAGATAAAAACCTAATTAAAAGCGTCATTTTTTTCTCATGGTAATTATTATTTACCTTTTAATTTTTTTTAAAGAAACTTACCTCAGGATTACTTTTCAAAAAACACAGTTAATACAGTCGAATCTTCTCAAAAACAAGTTTCAAGCATCCTATGAGTTATGTGATGAGAGGCAGTATTTACATAGTGAGAGGAGTGCCTTTCTAATTCATATTTTATTCTGGGAGAATTAACATGTGCAAAGGCTTCAGTGAGGAGAGTAGAAGAAAAACACTGACATCTTTTTACCTCTAGTCAACAAATGCAAATACCACAAACACAGTTTCCCTTTTTTCTTATATGTCTGCCTGGTCATTTTCAAATGCAAAAGTCATATTCAGTATATTCATTTATGCTTCCAATTTGAGGAAGAAAAAAAATTTTAATGGCCTTGACAATAGGGGCAATAATATATTTCTTTTAATTGTGTGTGAAATCTGTTGAGTTCTACTACGTATCTATCTAATCATCTATCTATCTATCATCTATCTACCTATCTATCAATGTGTCTTCTCATAAACTCATTTCCCACACATTAATGCACTGTCTATAGTAATCAGTATCAATATTTCATTCATTATTTGGCATTTCATCTCTTATACAAATCAAATTTTATTCAGATAATAAAGTTTTATTTTCCCAAATGTTGCACAATGATAATTACATTTAGTTTTGGAATGGGCTGGATATTTTGGTATGTGCGCTCCTCAGAATGCTGCTGGGTTTATTCTATAAACTATTGTAAGGACATAATGCTAACTTGGTTACTTTCTATCTTATGCCTGATGTCAACAGATTTTAAATGATTATAAAATTAAAAAGTCGTGAATGATATGGTGATTCTTTTTTATGATGAACAGAAATGTATTAGTGATGCAGAGATTCCTGGAGTGATCTCTCACTTCTTTTGTCCCAGAGTACACGGAGGCAGAACCAAGGAGTCTTACAGAGCAAATGCAGCATAAAGCTTGGGAAGTGGTCCCAGATGCAGAAAAGGCTTAGTGACATTTCACCATTAGAAATACTCATCCACAGTGAGAAGAAGGACACTGCATCAATGCTTGTATATAGTCCATTCGTATATTTGACTCTTAATATCCGGGGTCACCTAATTGTGTTATCAGTTTAACTTGTATTTGTTTATTGTAATTTTATTTTTTCCAAATATTAAGGTAATAATTCTTATTATGGAAAATTTCAAAAATACAGGAAAATGTAAGGTATAATTACTCTACAACCAATTCCTATCATGAAGTAATAACAATTGTTAACAGATTAGACATTTCCTTTCTTCTGCAGCCACAGTGCCTCCTTACTATTCCTAGAAGATGTCAAGTATACTTCCTCCTTAGGATCTTTGAACTGGAACAGGTTGCACTTTTAAATACAGTGGTCAGGGCAGGCCTTGCTGGAAGGTGACTTCCCAGAGATGAGGAAGTGATATATGTGGCTATCTACCAGAAGAAAATTCTAGGCAGAGAGAAGAGCAAATGCAAATAGTGCTTGCTGAAGAAAAGTAAGGAGGCCAGTGTCCGTGAAGCACAGGAAGGGGTGAGGACGACCCAGTAAAGCAATGAGTTTGGACAGGTGAATTGAAGAAGAGATAAGGTGAGTTGAAGGCCAGTATAAGGAGGTTCACAGTTACTTTTACTGAAATGGGGATCCATTGAGGGTTATAAGCAAGCATGACAAGAGATTGCATACTATTTGTAAAAGAGCATTTATAATATTTTCAAAAGAAACCTTCCTAATGGTTTTAATGTTTGTTTACTTTTTGTTCTTGGTAAATTCTTTTGTTGCTATTCTAAATCACTATTTCTAGTTTCAGCAGCGTTTATTTTGTTACTGAAAGATAATATTGAATTATAAAATTTGTTAATCCAAAAAGACACATCATAGGCATATATACATGTGTGTATATTTGTATACATATATGTTTGTGTCTGTGTGTACACATATACAAATATACATACAATGTACATATTAATAAAGATGGGTATACCATGAAGTACAGAACTGTTCCTTCTCAAGCTCACAAACTGAAGTTCTATACCTTCTTCTCTAATCTGTTGTACAATTGAATAACTATATATCTAAGATTACTAAAAGTAATATTTATGGGTAAAGATATATTTTATTATATATATGTATATAATATATATCTTATATGTGTAAGATATACATTATTATTATAATTTCCTCATTAAAATTTGATGGTTTTGTTTCTCTAGGGCCTCCACATAATTGATTATTAATTATTTTGAATTTTCAGATTTTCTTTTCACTGTGAAAAAATTATTTTCATTATATTTCTATATGGTTATTGCTTTCATTAAGAAACTCAACTTTTGAACATTTATTTTCTTACCAGTCATCTTATTAAACTCTCTTACTCAGTCTAATAATTGTTCAGTTAATTTACTTTGGTTTGCCCTGATAAGAATTGTATCATCTGTAAATAATCATAATACTATTTTCCTTTCTTAATATTATAGCTTTTTCCTTTTCTTTTGATATATCTGATATTAAACAATAAGTATGGGAATATAAGAAATATAAATTTTAATAGGAAATTCACTTATATTTTATCAATACAGGTAATATTATCTGATATGAGCAAATGATAAAGAGCTATTGTGTCAAGTGCTAGAAAACCCATGGTTAAAATAATCTGTTATCTAGAACTTAAATTAGATTACTGATAGCTTTGTAGAATAATAGCATTTTGTATAAATTAGAAAAGCATTTCAAATATTTCCAATAACCTTCTTAGCATGTGTTAAGTGGAGTTAATATTTCTCTCCTTTTGAAATATTGATGTGAAGTATTATACAAATAGCTATCTGAATGTTGGATTATTCTTTTTAGAAAATAGCACACAGTGATTTCATCACTTTTGATACTCAATATTTTTGATACTTGATATTTTACTATATTATATTTTTTATATTTAGAGTCAGTAGTATGCAGAAGTTCATAGTTTAAGACTTAAAATCAGAAAAATCTGAATTTATATTCCATTTCACTCTTAGTTTAGTCTTATAATCTTAGGCAAGTGTCCATACTAGCTAAGCCTTAGTATTTTATGTAACGTGGAGATAATGAAATAAATACTCTTTCAGATGGTTGAGCATATTAGGTGGTATAACGCATGTAAATTACTTAGCATAGATGCCAGCATGCCCAGTAAGTGTATAGTCATAAGTGTGACTGTCATTGGGAAAAACACAAATCTGACTCCATATTGGATTTGTTTCTTTTAATCTTTGTATTCTATCTATTGCTTTTGCTATAAGTTAATCACTAAACAGATGTTGCCTATAGCTTAAAGTATACATAATGGCCCATGCCCTGGAACCCTGGCTCCCATGTCTGAGTGTTAAGCTAAAATACCTTTGTTTAAGCTCACAGGAAACATCCTGACCAGGTCCACCTCTGAATGGCTGAAGGAAAGAAGAAATTAACACATCCCCTCTGCAGTTTGTCTGAACCAGGAAATATTTGCAAAACGTGTCACCTTTTTACTTTAACACCTCACCTCCCCCTCTTTGTTCTGTAAAAGAAGCTAACATCCATACCCGGGCAAGATGGTTCTTTGGAACACTAGTGCACCATCTCCTTGGTCTGCTGGCTTTCCGAATAAAGTCACTATTCCTTGCCCCAACAAACTCGTCTCTTGATTTATTGGCCTGTCTTGTGGTGAGCAGTACAAGCTTGGACTTGGTAACATTACATGTTAGTTTCCCCTATTTTGTCTTTTTTTTTTTTTTAATAAATTTATTTATTTTTGGCTGTGTTGGGTCTTCGTTTCTGCGCACGGGCTTTCTCTAGTTGCAGTGAGCAGGGGCTACTCTTCGTTGAAGCACACAGGCTTCAGTAGTTGTGGCACACGGGCTCAGTAGTTGTGGCTTGTGGGCTCTAGAGCGCAGGTTCAGTAGTAGTGGTGCACAGGCTTAGTTGCTCTGCGGAATGTGGGATCTTCCCAGACCAGGGCTCAAACCTGTGTCCCCTGCATTGGCAGGCAGATTCTTAACCACTGAGCCACAAGAGAAGTCCCCCTTTGGTAGCAAGCCCATTAGAGCTTGCTACATTTATTAGCATGTAGTTAATTATTTGTTTATAGTCATTTCATATATACAGCCCTAAGTCACATGCTTGTTTATTATTGTTTTTTCCTGATGATATTTATCCATGTATCATATCTACATTTTGGGTCTATTTAAATATTTATAGTTATTTTTCTCCTTTTTTTCTGATTTGATGGTTTGATTTCTCTATAGTTTATTTCTTCTTCCTATTTTTTAGACACTTTTTGCCTAACTCTGTGGGTTGGATGCTTAGTTGATTATTTTCAACTTGTGTTCTTTAAAAATAAAATCATTTTTGTCTGTGAATTTGCTATGAGGTGCACTTTTGGAAGAACTGGCATAACTTTTTGTAGACAACATGCCGCCCATTATAATTATTTTCAAAATAATTTTTAGTTGCAATTCTGATTTCTTTCTGTTCAAAGTGTCAGGTAGAATTGATCATTTTAATTAAATGGTTGGATTTTTCTTTGCTGCTTAAAGTTGTGTTTATAATTTCCAAACTTTTACATAATGATAAAGAATGTGACTAATGTAATCCTCTTATATGATTACATGTAAAAAGGAAAGTGGAAAGATATGCTTACTGCAAAATGGATCAGTAGTGTATAAAAAGTGAAAAGGCTCCCATTTCCTCATAATTATGAGTAATCTTCTTTTGTTAGTTAGGCTTTTTGCAATTGGTCACTAATACAGACTTGAGCGTGCAGGATATTTCTTAGGGCTCAACATCTGTGGAAGGAAAGGTGGAAAGCAGGATTGAGAGAGGGTGAACTGTAATATAAGCTTAACATGCCTTAGGCAATGCCATATGGATCTCTGGAGCATATATGACCCATCCTAGTTTCTCTCCAGAATGGCTGTCCTGATACCATATTCTCTGTCAGTCGTTGGATGTGGATCACCCTAGGAAGTGTGAGCTGTTACAAAAGGCTGCTCTCTGCCACCAAGATAGATCCTGAAGTAGCTGACAACTAGAATCTGTCTGCCGGAAGCTGCTACAAGTCCATCCTCAATGGGGACATGGGACATACAACTTAGTGTGCACCACAAGTTTTAATTTGTATCAGCTTACAATGTTGTTCTGAAACATTTTATACCCATTTTTATTTTTATCTTATTTGTATCTAAATGATATTTTGATAATATATTATATATATAATATATGTATACTCATCCTTTCAATCCTTTTTATACTTATTCAGAGTTGTTTTTTAATAGCAAGATCTTCTAATTTTTCAATCTTAATATTAATTTATCTATTAAATTGTCAACTTTTTTTTAAAGTACATAGGATCTATCTTCTGGGCTACTGCTCAAATAAATATTTCTATAATATTCACACATAAATAACTTATCTCTGAAATAAACTTTTCTTTTCTGTCTTCTTCCATTTAGCATTGCAAAGCCGATTTATTTCTGCTTAAACATTTCAAATGTTTACTTATCTCAGAATTTTAAAAAACTCTCAGTGATAATTGAAACAAGGGAGAATGGTGATCAGATTTACATTTTTACAATTATCACCCTGCCCTTAATCTGGAGATTATATTATGAGGAGAATGAATAGATGCAGGGAAAATACAATTATAGATGACTCAGTTTTATGAAAGGGACAGTAATGAATAAAGGTAATACAAAAACGTAAATAATATGGTGAAATCAGGTTTCATTATAAATTGACTTTGGAGAGCTACGAGCCCTCCTAGTTAAGATACATTAAAAGCTTGTTGTGAGGTATAGAAATATCTAACTACTGTGTTGTGCACCATGAACTAACATAGTGTTGAAGGTCAATTATAGTTTAAAAAACAAACAAGCAAACTTATAGAAAAAAAGATCAGATTTGTGGTTACCAGAAGCAGGAGGTGCGGGTGAGGGGAAGTGGATGAAGGCAGTCAAAATGTACAAGCTTCCAGTTATAAGATAAATTATCATGTAAAATTACAATGTAATGTACAACATGAATAATATTAACTCTGTTACATATGAAAATTGCTGAGAGTAAATCCTAAGAGTTCTCATCACAAGAAAAGAACTTTTTTTCTTTTTCTTTTCTTTTGTATCTATGTGAAATGATGCATGTTCATTAAACCTATTGGGGTAATCATTTCATGATGTAAGTCAAATCATCATGCTATACACCTTAAACATATACAGTGCTGTATGTCAATTACATCTCAGTAAAACTGGAAGAAAAATTATTTTAAAAAAGACTGTAGGCCAAAATGTCATGTTTTATTTTAAACATATATTCAAATGATTCAAAATATTTTAATTTTTAATTCATCAATAAATACGATATCGTATTTGCTCACAAAAATATCGTTTTGGGGTTTAGAGCTCAAGAAGTTGCATTGTAAATGAAAAATAATGATAGTCCTTAATAACTGGAGATGTGTTGGATCTCCTAGATATTGAAGAGTATAAGAAGAAAAAGAGATTAGGATAGAGGCTTAAAACATACCAAGATACACGAAGAATATAGAGGAGAAGTAGGTTCCAGCAGAGGAGAATAAAAAGGAGTTCTCAGAGGTGTTGGTTGACCTGGAGAATGTTGTCACAAAGTTTATCTCTAAGGACTGTTTAAGCTGCTGCCCATGAATTTTCTTTTTTTTAATTGGGATATAGTTGCTTTACAATGTTGTGTTAGCTTCTGCTGTACAACGAAGTGAATCAGCTCTATGTATACATATATCTCCTCCCTCTTGGACCTCCCTCCCACCACCCCATTCCCACCCATCTAGGTCACCACAGAGCACGGAGTTGAGCTCCCTGCTCTATACAGCAGGTCCCCACTAGCTATCTGTTTCAATTTTTATAGGTTGTGTTTTGGGTATCATTTAATTATTTATATTCTAAAGTTCCTTGTGATTTTTCTCTTTGACCCTTGGGTTACTTAGTAAGCAGTATGGTTGTTAAGTTCCAAATATCTCATTATTATTGATTTTTAATTAAATACCAAATGGTGGTCCTTGAACATGCTCAGTATGAATGACTTTGATCACTTGAAATATATTTAATATTGTTTTTGGCCCAACATATGGTCAATATTAGTCAGTGTTCTATTCACATTTGAGAAAAATTTCATATTCTACTGTTACTGATCTCTTTTTGTGTAAACATTCATAAGGTCAACTTAATTGATAGTGTTGTTCAATTCTTTATTCTTATTGATTTCTTATCTACTTGTTCTATTAATTACTTATTGATGAAAGTTAAAGCCTCCAACTACAATTGTGGGTTTTTCTATATTTTTTTTACTTTATTTCTGCCAATTTTTTGCTTTATGTATTTTAGAACTGCAGTATTATATGCTACTCACAACTATATTGTTATTATTATTGTTGTCAATATTGCTATTGTTATTAGGTGTTAATATGCACTTATGTCTAATAACAATGTAATATGACTATATTACAAGGTTTAAAAGATATTAATGATCTACTTGAAAAAATAGCAATAGAATATCTGAAGAAACAGAAATAATTTTTAAAGAGAGGGTGAGAATTCACAAAAAATATGAATAGTTTACTTAAAATTCCCATTACTACATTTTGAAGTTTGCTTTAACAAACTTTATTTCTTTAATTCTCAACCATGTGCCGTTTAAGTTCAGAATCAGAAAATTAGGCTAAGGTGATTGGAATAGTCAGAATTTCTAGAACAAATAGAAATAGAATACATTTTTATTATATTATTTATTATACTATTTATGTATGTATTATATTTATTATGCTACTAGAAGAGCCGGGGAATTCAAAGGTCTGCTAGTAAACCTTGGAAGTGTCGATAGGCTTCTTGGTTCTTACCAAAGAACTACTGGATTCATCTTTCTGGAATCTTCTGACAGTGACCATTCATCTATCTGTGTTCAAGTTTCAAAAATTTTTTTCTATTTTTATATTCATTTTAATTTTGTGGATTTATCCATCACCAGCCCCTCCCCCCTTTTTTTTAGGGAAACATCTTTCTCTTGTTTTACCAAAGACATTGGAGGAAATGGAGGCTAATAAATGTGTTCAATTTGCCACCATTAACTGCCAGGCCAACAAATATGTCTTTTCATGAACTTCTCTACTAGGATTATTACTAATGTGTTGCTCTATTGCTACTTCTAGCTTTCATTTGTGGAAATGGTGTCTGGCACATAGTAGGCCCAAAGTCCTAAATAGAAGTAAAAATACCAGGTACAATGGAATCACAAAAAAAGAGTGCATTCTGCTATTAGGAGGAACATAAACAACTTTACGTAAACTGGTCATCATACATGAAGGATTCTTAGAGGAAAATAGCACAGAAAGAATACAGAATATAGAGAACATACAGATTGCTATATAGAATGTAGAGTAGCATGAATAAAGTCATAAGATTGCAAAAATGCACAACACTCTTGGAGAGACATTTTTTACCTTTTAGTCTCATTTATATGGCCAGCTATTCTGACGTTTCGTAAACTAGATTTCAGTTTTTAAAACTAAGAGAGCATATTGTAGGATTCTTACAATCCCCAATTGTCTTGCATAACTCCTTTTGCACAGTATGATCTTAAAAGTTGAGTTACAAGAAGGTATGTCATACCGATCAAGATCATGGATTCTGTAGCTAGATCGTTTGGTTTCAAAACATAGTTCCACCATTCACTAGCTCTGTGATTTGGGGAAATATTACTTGATAAAGTTGCGCCTCATTTCCCACAGCTGCAACAGGGACTAATAATAGTACCTAATTCTTAGGGTTTTGGTAAGGTTTATACTAGTTAATGCATGTAAGTCACTCAGAATAGTATGTAGCACTTAGTAAGCACTGCGTCATTATGACTATTTTGTTATTATTATTACTATTATTATATTATCATCATTATTATTATTATTTGTGCATGTCAGAATCATAGAATGATCTGCACTTTTTTTTTTTTTTTTTTGCAGTACACGGGCCTCTAACTGTTGTGGTCTCTCCCGTCGCGGAGCACAGGCTCCGGACGCGCAGGCTCAGCGGCCATGGCTTACGGGCCCAGCCGCTCCGTGGCACATGGGATCTTCCTGGACTGGGGCATGAACCCGTGTCCCCTGCATCGGCAGGTGGACTCTCAACCACTGCGCCACCAGGGAAGCCCTGATCTGCACTTTGAAAGTACAATTCTAACTGGTTTAAAGTAGTGGTTGTACAATTTTAATAAAAGGATAGCATCATAATAAGCTTTATTCTTCCTCCATTTAAAATCTCTTACTGAGGCTTCATTTATGTGTGCTTATTCACCATTCCATGAAACACAGTTTAAAGCACTATGTATCTTAAATATAATAACAATAATCATCATCTGTCAAACGAACAGTTGCCTTGTGGGATCATGATTTGAGTGCTCTGACAGAAGTTAATAAAGTAGTCACAAAGGATTCTGTCCACTTTTGTACTGAAGAGGATCATATTTAAGGCTCCATTTAATTTGCAAAATGTCAAAGAACATCAAAGTGGAAAATTTATTGCATTAAGCTTTGAAAAACATAAAACAGAAACTTCATATTATCCAGAGTTATTAATCAAAATTAGGTATTGATTTTGTCCCAGTAATTCCAAATTTACAAGGAATATTGGTTATCAACACCTAGACTATATAATTGGAAGTTTACAACATTTTCTATCCAAGAATGTTTTAACCATTACCTTTCTGCTTATAGAAATTATATAATCCTAAAAGGGTTGCATGAATTGTAGTCATTTTCCTACATGATAAAATTAAATTAAACTGGTGAACTTCACTATTAATGTTTAAAGAAATGACTAACAGTGATATTATCAAATTTTTGTATTAAAAACAAAAATGTGTTAGAAATAGATGGTACAATTAAAATGAGGGCATACTGGAGACAGGCAAATAAGTTATAATAATATTTATTGAAAAATACAGGTAAGAGTCCCAAACTTAAGAAAATGCACAGGGTTATAGAAATGAGTCAAGGCATTATGGAAATAGAAGCAACAGAATTTGTCTAAAGATTAAAAATGAGATGTAATACTTTGATTTTAGGAAGAACCTATGAGACAATCTAGAAACATAACTTCTCTTTATGGTTGAGAAAATTAAGAATTGACTAAAATAGGATAATTTAAAGGCTATTATCTACAACTTAACACAAGTTCTTTCATTAATAATATTTAAAGCACATTTGGTGGTTGGATTTAGGAGGAAAAAACCCACAAATACTGTAAAGCTCTGGTAAATTAATTTCCTGAAGGTTATATCACAAGTATTTCTAATCAGAAAGATACTAAAATCATAATCACTTGTCTTAATCTATTTAGCCATGCCTAATGTGGAATTTTGTTTAATTTGTCATAGTTAAATTTTGTCCCTTTTTTAGCCATAATTTATTTCTTTGTTCAAAGTAAAACTAAGCACAATTCAGCTGTATTTTATCATTGATGGTTATAAGTTTTGATTTTACCTTTAAATTATTCAGCAAGCATAATACCTACAGGTAAAGGAGTGAAAAATACAACACATGTTTCTTCAAACATGAAGAAATTTGCTAAACTTGCTAAATTTTTCATAAAGAAAAAGAAATTGTCCAAGAGAATGGACAGAAAGTAAAAGATATAGGAAATATTAAGAACATGAGTATTTATTGAGTTCTTTTCACCTCAGTAAAGAAATTGAAGATTGAACATAAACAATTATATCAGCGTTTACTCTCCTAAACTTGCAAGGATGGAAAAAAATAACTGTGAGACCAATACTCCAAACCCAGGTAAATCTATCATAAAAAAGAACAAAAACAACAAAATCCTAGATTAATTAGAGTCTCTCTGCATCTGTGAAGACTAAGGAGAAATCCATGTAAATCTTTAACATAGATTCAAATAGTTCTTCTACCTATATCAAAATATTTCTTCAACTCTTGTGCCACAAGTTTTTTTGCTTCTTCCCTATCTTAACCTAACACCATCTGAACCTGAGATAATGTGTCCATTGTTATATAGTATGTGCTTCTATGACCTGGAAACGTATGGCTAAACTGTTTAAATAAGTGCTTATTTCATTTCTTCTGGATTAAATGGAAATCTCTGGTAATGAGGACTGAATTTTCCCTAGCCTTAATTTGAGGTGGAAGACACAAGAATTTTTTATATTCTTATTCTCTCTCTCTGCTCTACTTTTATTTCAGAGTAACCTTGGTTTATGTACCTTAGGCTAAAGTTGGCAATGTCCTTAGCTCTGTAAAGAAAATTTCTAGATCAGAAGGAAGCAATAGAGTCACACTGGTGGGAAGATTGTCGACCAGCCACATAAACTGAAAAGTTCTACTTTTTCTCTGCCCTGGTCCCATTTCTAATCCTTACACAAAGTCTTATATGCAAGCTTAGTTGTTTTTAGGGACTATCTTTCAGTCAGGCTCAAAAATGCCAGTGGTTTTCTTTGTTTTAAGTCTTAATAGGTATTCAACTCAAATGCTTGTAGAATTCATGGGGGGATCTTATTGTCTCAGCATATGTATGAGATAATTGTCATGTTCATTAATCGTCTTTACCTTCCTGGGTCATTAAAGTAGAGCATTCTTGGTATTCAGACTATTAGTGCCAAAGCCTCACCTAAAACCTGCTGTACATTTCAATCAACCATGGGTTATCGTGATACCATCCCATTCAAGGGTTATTACCACTTTGGTTCTATATATCTGGGAGGTAGGCAAAAATGGTAGAAATGCAGAGGAGATAGAAGGAGAATGAGAAGCAAAAGAAAAAAGTCCTTAAAGTCACATGATATATCCTCTTCTTGTTTGTTTAAATATATGTCTATGTATGTATATATATATATATATATATATATATATATATATATATAAAGGAGTATAATATGACATAGTTAGAATTATGTGTACTGACTTGGAAGATTATGTTACCTTAAGTGAAATTAGAAAGTTACAGATTGATGGGTGTAGTATGATTGTATCAGTAAAAATAAGCACAAGGTATATTTGTATAAAAACATGTGTTGAAGAATATGTGAGACTTTTTTTTTTTTTTTTTTGCGGTACGCGGGCCTCTCATTGTTGTGGCCCCTCCCGTTGCGGAGCACAGGCTCCGGACGCGCAGGCCCAGCGGCCATGGCTCACGGGCCCAGCCACTCCGCGGCATATGGGATCTTCACGGACCAGGGCACGAACCCGCGTCCCCTGCATCGGCAGGCGGACTCTCAACCACTGCGCCACCAGGGAAGCCCTATGTGAGACATTTTTTATGTTGGTTACTCGGTGGTGAGACTGGAGAAGCACAGGGGAGGTCAGAGAACATGTTTAGCTTTGTCTTTGTACACATTAGCCCTGTATTATTTCATTTATTATACAATAAGTAGTTATAATTCTGCATTATGGATAAATCCAATAAAGAAAAAGTTAAATATAAATATATAGGATATAATTTTGGAAGAAAGTATACCAAAATTCTAGATTGGTTTTATTACTCTGGATAAATTTTTTGGTAAATGTTTTGTTTCTCTCTAAATTTTGAAGAATGTTTAAAATAAAATGACTTCAAAAATTTTAAAATAAAAAACAGTAATGGCAAATTAATCAGTTGTGAATGTTGATCATAATTCCTGATGTATTTTAAGCATTCATGTTATCTAAATATAAATAAAATATTTCATTTCTCACTGAAAGTTTAGCAGCATCTTCTGGGCTAAAAATCTAAGTAGAAGTGGCTCAGACACACACTTCATTGTGGGATTTGGATGGACCTTTGCAATAATTTTTAAAGGTATAGTCTTATTCTGCAGTCTGTTTTGTGAGCTCTGTTGAAAACAACTGCCCCTGTAGCCACCGGAGAGAAGCAGAGTTCAGGTAATCTCATCCTTTGCTCTGCCCCAAAGTGCTTAACCCTCTCTCCCTTCTGTGCACACATTCCAATCAGCACAAGATACTTTTCATTACTTCCTGAAAAAGCACGACATCAGAATCTTTGGATTTTTAGATAACCCTGAGATCATCATAAAGGGACTTGGAGGCATCGGCAAATCTCTCTCACAGAAACACTAATTGGACGGAGACGCTGGGCTTTTAAACTTAAGCTCTGTGTGTATTTAAGGTTGACCAAGATTAAAGTGGAAAGAGAAGAGGAAGAAAGTAATTTGCTTCCATTCACTCACCTCTAGTGCTCCACGAGAAAAATTCTCTAAAGATCAGCTTCCGTAGTTCTGGAGGCCTTCTTGGTTTTCGTCTCTGTTTTAGCGTTTTGAGATAATAATGCAGAGAAAGAAAAAAAAATATCTCAGATATCCTACTGGGTCCTCTAAGAAAACAGAAAGGTGAAAATTAAAGAGAAGGTTAATATACACACATGCAAATACAGAAACACACAACAAACACACTGAACACGGATGGAAGGAAGGAAGAAAGGGAGGAAGGAAGAAAAGAGGGAGGGAGGGAAAGAAGGAAAGAAAGGAAGAAGGGAAGAATGACAAAAGAGAAAGAAAGAGAGGACAAGGAAAAAAGAGACAGAGACATCAATCTCTTAAAGGAAGAGTAGAAAAGGAGGAAAAAATATAATCAGCAAAGCAAATTTTGTACTTGTCTCAAATAACTATGTTCTCTATAGTCTGTATTTATTGGCTGAATCAATGCACCAGATTGACAGTGCTGGCTGAAGTAGTTAGAGAGCATATTTCTTTGAATAATACACAGGTGAAAGTAAATAAGTGAAAAGAGGAGAATTCAGATCTGAGATTATATAGAAAAGCACAAGAAAAAGTTCCTTGATGACTTTAATATTGGAAAACATGAAAAGTGCCATGCTCTCATGTAGTAGGCACTCAAAACACTCTAGCTGCCTACCTCCTTATTAGGCAGTAAATTTGCCTCACACATCTCCTACAGAGTTGTTTGTGGGATTATTTGCTCCCTAAAATCTTAGAAGAGCCCACGGGCCATCTGAATGATGTTTTCCTGTATTATTACCACTAAACATAAAATGGGAAACAAACCCCAAATAGAGTAATAACAACAGAATTGAACAAAACACATTTTTTCAAATACATATTCCTTATATAATTACTAGGTTCAATATCATTATATTCAAATTATGTACTAAATATAATATATTAGTAGCAAGAAAGAGAGAGAGTGAGAGAGAAGAATATGTACACTCACAAATCTTCCAAAGAATTCAAATTACTTCTCCAAAATAATTTTTAAAAGAAATTGAGTTCTATTACATAAAATCTTTAATTTATATCTAACTATGAAAATTAGAATACTTCCTTTATTTGATTGATTCTGTACTTTAATGAATTATATTACTATGGATTTTTTTGTCAAATAATTAAAATTTTTCTGTAATATTCTTATCAGGATTATATGGTGACAATTGCTTTACTCAGAAATATTCTATGATGCAATTTTTTTTTTACATCTTTATTGGAGTATAATTGCTTTACCATGGTGTGTTAGTTTCTGCTTTATAGCAAAGTGAATCAGTTATACATATACATATGTTCCCATATCTCTTCCCTCTTGTGTCTCCTCCCTCAACCCCTCCCTATCCCACCCCTCCAGGCGGTCACAAAGCACCGAGCTGATCTCCCTGTTCTATGCGTCTGCTTCCCACTAGCTATCTACCTTACATTTGGTAGTGTATATATATATATATATATATATATATATATATATATATATCTCCATGCCTCTCTCTCACTTTGTCACAGCTTACCCTTTCCCCTCCCCATATCTTCAAGTCCATTCTCTAGTAGGTCTGTGTCTTTATTCCTGTCTTACCCCTAGGTTTTTCATGACATTTTTTTTTTCTTAAATTCCATATATATATGTTAGCATACAGTATTTGTCTTTCTCTTTCTGATTTACTTCACTCTATATGACAGACTCTAGGTCTATCCACCTGATTACAAATAGCTCAATTTCGTTTCTTTTTATGGCTGAGTAATATTCCATTGTATATATGTGCCACATCTTCTTTATCCAGTCATCTGATAATGGACACTTAGGTTGTTTTCATCTCCGGGTTACTGTAATTAGAGCTGCAATAAACATTTTTGTACATGACCCTTTTTGAATTATGGTTGTCTCAGGGTATATGCCCAAGTAGTGGGATTGCTGGGTCATATGGTACTTCTATTTGTAGATTTTTAAGGAACCTCCATACTGTTCTCCACAGTGGCTGTATCAATTTACATTCCCACCAACAGTGCAAGACTGTTCCCTTTTCTCCACACGCTCTCAAGCATTTATTGTTTCTAGATTTTTTGATGATGGCCATTCTGACTGGTGTGAGATGATATCTCATTGTAGTTTTGATTTACATTTCTCTAGTGATTAATGATGTTGAGCATTCTTTCATGTGTTTGTTGGCAGTCTGTATATCTTCTTTGGAGAAATGTCTATTTAGGTCTTCTGCCCAGTTTTGGATTGGGTCCTTTGTTATTGAGCTGCATGAGCTGCTTATAAATTTTGGAGATTAATCCTTTGTCAGTTGCTTCATTTGCAAATATTTTCTCCCATTCTGAGGGTTGTCTTTTGGTCTTATTTTTGGTTTCCTTTGCTGTGCAAAAGCTTTGGAGTTTCATTATGTCCCAATTGTTTATTTTTGTTTTTATTTCCATTTCTCTAGGAGGTAGATCAAAAAGGATCTTGCTGTGATTTATGTTATAGAGTGTTCTGCCTAAGTTTTCCTCTAAGAGTTTGATAGTTTCTGGCCTTACATTTAGGTCTTTAATCCATTTTGAGCTTATTTTTGTGTATGCTGTTAGGGAGTGATCTAATCTCATATTTTTACATGTACCTCTCCAGTTTTCCCAGCACCACTTATTGAAGAGGCTGTCCTTTCTCCACTGTACATTCCTGCCTCCTTTATCAAAGATAAGGTGACCATATGTGCATGGGTTTATCTCTGGACTTTCTATCCTGTTCCATTGATATATATTTCTGTTTTTGTGCCAGTACCATACTGTCTTGATTACTGTAGCTTTGTAGTATAGTCTGAAGTCAGGGAGCCTGATTCCTCCAGCTCCATTTTTTGTTTTCAAGATTGCTTTGGCTATTCGGGATCTTTTGTGTTTCCATACAAATTGTGAATTTTTTTGTTCTAGTTCTGTGAAAAATGCCATTGGTAGTTTGATAGGGATTGCATTGAATCTCTATATTGCTTTGGGTAGTAGAATCATTTTCACAATGTTGATTCTTCCAATCCAAGAACATGGTATATCTCTCCATCTATTTATATCATCTTTAATTACTTTCATCAGTGTCTTATAATTTTCTGCATACAGGTCTTTTGTCTCCTTAGGTAGGTTTAGTCCTAGATATTTTATTCTTTTTGTTGCAATGGTAAATGGGAGTGTTTTCTTGATTTCACTTTCAGATTTTTCATCATTAGTGTATAGGAATACCAGAGATTTCTGTGCATTAATTTTGTATCCTGCTACTTTACCAAATTCATTGATTAGCTCTAGTAGTTTCCTGGTAGTATCATTAGGATTCTCTATGTATAGTATCACGTCATCTGCAAACAGTGACAGCTTTATATCTTCTTTTCTGATTTGGATTCCTTTTATTTCCTTTTCTTCTCTGATTGCTGTGGCTAAAACGTCCAAAACTATGTTGAATAAGAGTGGTGAGAGTGGGCAACCTTGTCTTATTCCTGATCTTAGTGGAAATGCTTTCAGTTTATCACCTTTGAGGATGATGTTGGCTGTAGGTTTGTCATATATGGCCTTTATTATGTTGAGGAAAGTTCCCTCTATGCCTACTTTCTGCAGGGTTTTTATCATAAATGGGTGTTGAATTTTGTCAAAAGCTTTCTCTGCATCTATTGAGATGATCATATGGTTTTTCTCCTTCAATTTGTTAATATGGTGTATCACGTTGATTGATTTGCATATATTGGAGAATCCTTGCATTCCTGGAATAAACCCCACTTGATCATGGTTTATGATCTGCTTAATGTGCTGTTGGATTCTGTTTGCTAGCATTTTGTTGAGGATTTTTGCATCTATGTTCATCAGTGATATTGGCCTGTAGTTTTCCTTCTTTGTGACATCTTTGTCTGGTTTTGGTATCAGTGTGATGGTGGCCTCATAGAATGAGTTTGGGAGTGTTCCTCCCTCTGCAATATTTTGGAAGAGTTTGAGAAGGATAGGTGTTAGCTCATCTCTAAATGTTTGATAGAATTCGCCTGGGAAGCCATCTGGTCCTGGGCTTTTGTTTGTTAGAAGATTTTTAATCACAGTTTCAATTTCAGTGCTTGTGATTGGTCTGTTCATATTTTCTATGGCTTCCTGATTCACTCTTGGCAGGTTGTGCATTTCTAAGAATTTGTCCATTTCTTCCAGGTTGTCCATTTTATTGGCATAGAGTTGCTTGTAGTAATCTCTCATGATCTTTTGTATTTCTGCAGTGTCAGTTGTTACTTCTCCTTTTTCATTTCTAATTCTATTGATTTGAGTCTTCTTCCTTTTTTTCTTGATGAGTCTGGCTAATGGTTTATCAGTTTTGTTTATCTTCTCAAAGAACCAGCTTTTAGTTTTAGTGATCTTTGCTATCGTTTCCTTCATTTCTTTTTCATTTATTTCTGATCTGATTTTTATGATTTCCTTCCTTCTGCTAACTTTGGGTTTTTTTTGTTCTTCTTTCTCTAGTTGCTTTAGGTGCAAGGTTAGGTTGTTTATTCGAGATGTTTCCTGTTGCTTAAGGTAGGATTGTATTGCTATAAACTTCCCTCTTAGAACTGCTTTTCCTGCATCCCATAGATTCTGGGTCGTCGTGTCTCCATTGTCATTTGTTTCTAGGTATTTTTTGATTTCCTTTTTGATTTCTTAAGTGATCACTTCATTATTAAGTAGTGTATTGTTTAGCTTCCATGTGTTTGTATTTTTTACAGATCTTTTCCTGTAATTGATATCTAGTCTCATAGAGTTGTGGTCAGAAAAGATACTTGATACAATTTCAATTTTCTTAAATTATCAATGCTTGATTTGTGACCAAAGATATGATCTATCCTGGAGAATGTTCCATGAGCACTTGAGAAAAATGTGTATTCTGTTGTTTTTGGATGGAATGTCCTATAAATATCAATTAAGTCCATCTTGTTTAATGTATCATTTAAAGCTTGTGATTCCTTATTTATTTTCATTTTGGATGATCTGTCCATTGGTGAAAGTGGGGTGTTAAAGTCTCCTACTATGAATGTGTTACTGTTGATTTCCCCTTTTATGGCTGTTAGTATTTGCCTTATGTATTGAGGTGCTCCTATGTTGGGTGTAAATATTTACAATTGTTATATCTTCTTCTTGGATTGATCCCTTGATCATTATACAGTGTCCTTCTTTGTCTCTTGTAATAGTCTTTATTTTAAAGTCTATTTTGTCTGATATGAGAATTGCAACTCCAGCTTTCTTTTGGTTTCCATTTGCATGAAATATCCTTTTCCATCCCCTTACTTTCAGTCTGTATGTGTCTCTAGGTCTGAAGTGGTGTCTTGTAGACAGCAAATAATGGGTCTTGTTTTTGTATCCATTCAGTCAATCTGTGCCTTTTGGTGGGAGCATTTAGTCCATTTACATTTAAGGTAATTATCGATATGTATGTTCCTATTACAATTTTCTTAATTGTTTTGGGTTCGTTATTGTACGTCTTTTCCTTCTCTTGTGTTTCCTGCCTAGAGAAGTTCCTTTAGCACTTGTTGTAAAGCTGGTTTGGTGGTGCTGAACTCTCTCAGCTTTTGCTTGTCTGTAAATGTTTTAATTTCTCCATCAAATCTGAATGAGATCCTTGCTGGGTAGAGTAATCTTGGTTGCAGGTTTTTCTCCTTCATCACTTTAAATATGTCCTGCCAGTCCCTTCTGGCTTGCAGAGTTTCTGCTGAAAGATCAGCTGTTAACCTTATGGGGACTCCCTTGTGTGTTATTTGTTGTTTTTCCCTTTCTGCTTTTAATATGTTTTCTTTGTATTTAATTTTTGACAATTTGATTAATATGTGTCTTGACGTATTTCTCCTTGGATTTATCCAGTATGGGACTCTCTGTGCTTCCTGGGCTTGATTTATTATTTCCTTTCCCATATTAGGGAAGTTTTCAACTATAGACTCTTCAAATATTTTCTCAGTCCCTTTCTTTTCTCTTCTTCTTCTGAAACCCCTATAATTCAAATGTTGATGCATTTAATGTTGTCCCAGAGGTCTCTGAGACTGTCCTCAGTTCTTTTCATTCTTTGTTCTTTATTCTTCTCTGCAGTAGTTATTTCCACTATTTTATCTTCCAGGTTACTTGTCTGTTCTGCCTCAGATATTCTGCTATTGATCCCATCTAGAGTATTTTTAATTTCATTTGTTGTGTTGTTTATCCTTGTTTGTTTCATCTTTAGTTCTTCTAGGTCCTTGTTAAATGTTTCTTGCATTTTCTTTATTCTATTTCCAAGATTTTGGATCATCTTTACTATCATTATTCTGAATTCTTTTTCAGGTAGACTGCCTATTTCCTCTTCATTTCTTAGGTCTGGTGCGTTTTTATCTTGCTCCTCTATCTGCTATGTGTTTTTCTGTCTTCTCATTTTGCTTATGTTACTGTGTTTGGGGTCTCCTTTTTTCAGGCTGCAGGTTCATAGTTCCCGTTGTTTTTGGTGTCTGTCCCCAGTGGCTAAGGTTGGTTCAGTGGGTTGTGTAGGCTTCCTGGTGGAGGGGACTAGTGCCTGTGTTCTGGTGGATGAGGCTGGATCTTGTCTTTCTGGTGGGCAGGCCCACGTCTTGTGGTGTGTTTTGGGGTGTCTGTGGGCTTATTATGATTTTAGGCAGCCTCTCTGCTAATGGGTGGGGTTGTGTTCCTGTCTTGCTAGTTGTTTGGCAAAGGATGTCCAGCACTGTAGCTTGCTGGTCGTTGAGTGAAGCTGGGTGCTGGTGTTGAGATGGAGATCTCTGGGAGATTTTTGCCATTTGATATTATGTGGAGCTGGGAGATCTGTTATGGACCAGTGTCCTCAAGTTGGCTCTCCCACCTCAGAGGCACAGCACTGACTCCTGGCTGCAGCACCAAGAGCCCTTTGTCCACACGGCTCAGAATAAAAGGGAGAAAAAGTAGAAAGAAAGAATTAGTAGAAGTAGAAAGAAAGAAAGAAAGAAGGGAGGGAGGGAGGGAGGAAGGAAGGAAGGAGGGAAGGAAGGAAAAAAGAAAGAAAGAAGATAAAGTAAAATAAAGTAAGATAAAATATAATAAAGTTATTAAAATAACAAAATAATTATTAAGAGAAAAAAAGAAAAAAAGAAACCAAAAACGGATGGATAGAACCCTAAGACAAATGGTGGAAGCAAAGCTATATAAACAAAATCTCACACAGAAGCATACACATACACACTCACAAAAAGAGAAAAGGGGAAAAATCATAAATCTTGCTCTCAAGCTCCACTTCCTTAATTTGGGATGATTCATTGTCTATTCATGTATTCCACAGATGCAGGGTACATCAAGTTGATTGTGGAGCTTTAATCCGCTGCTTCCGAGGCTGCTGGGAGAGATTTCCCTTTCTCTTCTTTGTACTCACAGCTCCCAGGGGCTCAGCTTTGGATCTGGCCCCACCTCTGCGTGTAGGTCGCCGGAGGGCGTCTGTTCTTCGCTCAGACAGTGCGGGGTTAAAGGAGCCGCTGATACAGGGCCTCTGGCTCACTCAGGCCGGGAGGAGGGAGGGGCACGGAGTGCGGGGCGGGCCTGCGGCGGCAGACGCAGGCGTGACGTTGCACCAGCCTGAGGCGCGCCGTGCGTTTTCCCAGGGAAGTTGTTCCTGGATCCCGGGACCGTGGCAGTGGCGGGCTGCACAGGCTCCCCGGAAGGGGTGTGTGGAGAGTGACCTGTGCCCGCACACAGGCTTCTTGGTGGCGGCAGCAGCAGCCTTAGCGTCTCATGCCCGTCTCTGGGGTCCGCTTTTTTAGCCGCAGCTGCGCCCGTCTCTGGAGCTCCTTTAAGCAGCGCTCTTAATCCCCTCTCCTCGCGCACCAGGAAACAAAGAGGTAAGAAAAAGTCTCTTGCCTCTTCGGCAGGTCCATACTTTTCCTGGACTCCCTCCCGGCTAGCTGTGGCACACTAGCCCCCTGCAGGCTGTGTTCACGCCGCTAACCCCAGTGCTCTCCCTGCCTCCGACCGAAGCCCGAGCCTCAGCTCCCAGCCCCGCCCGCCACGGCGGGTGAGCAGACAAGCCTCTCAGGCAGGTGAGTGCCGGTCGGCACCGATCCTCTGTGCGGGAATCTCTCCGCTTTGCCCTCCGCACCCCTGTTGCTGCGCTCTCCTCCGCGGCTCCGAAGCTTCCCCCTCCGCCACCCGCAGCCTCCGCCCGCGAAGGGGCTCCTAGTGTGTGAAAACCTTTCCTCCTTCACAGCTCCCTCCCACTGGTGCAGGTCCCGTCCCTATCCTTTTATCTCTCTTTATTCTTTTTTCTTTTGCTCTACCCACGTACGTGGGGGGTTTCTTGCCTTTTGGGAGGTCTGAGGTCTTCTGCCAGCGTTCAGTAGGTGTTCTGTAGGAGTTGTTCCACGTGTAGATGTATTTCTGGTGTATCTGTGGGGAGGAAGGTGATCTCTGCGTCTTACTCTTCCGCCATCTTCCCAGAAGCTTCCGCAAATATTTTTGACTATAAAGTTTACACATTCATAATCAAACACTTCCCTAAGAGTGCTTAAATAGGCAACTTTTATCTAGAGTTTACTCATATCTTGTCACCCATACCTCAGTTTTCTGGATAACTTACAAAGGCTTACATTTTAGTTTCAAATGACTGTTTACCTCTCCCTCCACTTTTTAAATAGAATATAGAACACAGGCTTATCCCATAATATAAAGTGTAACTCTAAGGCTATTGATATATTTCACAGCCAGAAAGAGTTAACCATTAATTACACTTATATAATATAGTATAAAAAAGGTTGGCTAAACTCTAATTTATCCAACTCCCCTATTACATGTACTCATAAAGAGCTCGTGCTTTCATACACACTTTGCAACTTTTCTCTTTTGCCTGTAGTTTTCATGGTCTTTCTCTGCTCTAGTTCCCCATTCTTAAAAATTAATTAATTTGTATCTAATTAACATATGTATAATTTCAGTATTAGAAATGGTAGCTTCAAGGCATCAGAAGGAATGTCATGATAAGTACCTCTCAAAGTCCTCTCCCATAAGAGCAATGAGAACACTGGCAGAAATCAGCTTTTACCAAACTCTGGAAATTAAGCAGACTTACAACAACCCAAGGTGTATTTGCTTTAGAAAAATGGCAGGATCACAGTAAGAAAGTATCATCAATTTTCAAATCATGTGCCTTTCAAGTCCCTGACTGTACAGCCAAACCATTGGCCACAGCCCAGAAAGAAGGACATAGCTAAAACTCCATTGATTGCCTGACCTCTGAAACTCCATTGATTGCCTGACCTCTGTAAGCCCCAACTCTGACTGGAGGCTCACAGTGATGTTTTGGTTTTCCAGGAATTAGTGTCATTTCAGAGCAGTGTTTGATAGTCTCTTAAAGTTCTGATTATTTCCCTTCCGCAGTGTACAGTCACCCTGGCATAAGTTAGGTGTTCCCTTTGCGAAAGTCTGGGAGAAAGATTAACCGCATAAATTTTCAATACTATACTGGGGTCCTTCATCAAGGGGGACTGGCCTCCCCTTCACCCGAAGAGTTCTGGGTCTGTAAACTGGCTGAAGTCTGAGAATTGAAGAAGGACGATGGCTTTGTTTTTATGATTCAGGTTAGAATACAAAGCTATATTAATACTAGCATGAGGATCAATTTATAGATCAATGGAACTGAAATGAGAGTCCAGAAAGAAACCCACTATACTGGTTAATCTATTTTCAACAAGGGTAACAAGATAATTCAATGGAGAAAGAATAATATTTTCTTTATGATATTCATAAAAGAAAGAATGAAGTCAGACAAAGATCTCACACCATATACAAAAATTAACTCAAAATGTGTCAAAGATCTCAATGTAGGAGCTAAAATATAAAACTTTTTTTTTGGTTTCACTTTTTAAAAAATGTATTTGATTGAAATATAGTTTTACAAATGTTAGATTACAAATAGTAACTAATTACAAATAGATTTATGATGTGTTAATAAATGCTGTACAGCAAAGTGATTCAATTATACATACATATATGTGTGTGTATATATATATATATATTCTTTTTCATATTATTTTCCATTATGGTTTATTACAGGATATTGAATATAGTTCCTTGTGCTATACAGTAGGACCTTGCTATCCATTCTATATATACTAGTTTGTATCTGCTAATCCCAAACATCCAATCCATCCCTCCCCCATGCCTCCCTCCCCTTTGCCAACCACAAAGTCTGTTCTCTGTGTCTGGGAGTTTGTTTCTGTTTCATAGATAAGTTAATTTGTGTCATATTTTAGATTCCACATGTAAGTGATACCATATGGCATTTGCCGTTCTCTTTTTGACTTCAGAAAATAAATGATTTAATTTGCACTTTTAATGTAGAAATACTTTTAACAAACAATAATGGTGAGAGGAGTAAAAAAAGTAGGATCAATGTGTGCTAAGTCACAGAGGAGAGAAAGTACAAGATACAGAAGTTAGACCAGGTAAACAGAAGTAGAGGATGCCATAAAGTAATTAGAGATTAAGTCTGGGGAGAGAGATTTGAGTTATACTGTAGAGCATCTTATTTATTTTTTAAAAACTTTCTTAATAAATTTATTTATTTATTTATGCTGCGCTGGTCTTCACTGCTGTGCGTAGGCTTTAGCGGCGGCGAGCGTGGGCTGCTTTCCGTTGCGGTGCGCGGGCTTCTCATTGCAGTGGCTACTCTCTTCGAGAAGCATGGGCTCTAGGCACGTGAGCTTCAGTAGTTGTGGCACACAGGCTCAGTAGCTGTGGCTTGCGTGCTTAGTTGCTCCGCAGCACGTGGGATCTTCCTGGACCAGGGCTCGAACCCGTGTCCCCTGCATTGGCAGGCGGATTCTTAACTACTGCGCCACCAGGGAAGTCCAGGATCTCAGTTATTAAGTTAAGCTCTTTGGTATTATTATTATTAGCAATGAAGAGCTACTGCCAGCTTTGATCAGCGGACTAAACAGTTTGTTGAGAATATTAATGAATTATTATGTGTAGAAATATTTGATAGAGGAAATATTAGAGGGAGGGATACTAATGAGGGGCCTATTCTAACAGGCCAGGTGAAAGATGATAAGGCCCTAGTAATTAGTAAGAAGGGATCATTACTTAGGTAAAGTTAACAAATCATGACAATGTATTTTAAATAGTAGGTGTGAGAGTGAGGGAAGATTCAACGATAATGCTTATATTACTCTGAGAAGATAACTATTATTCAGAACAAGGAGGTCGGCGTGTGTACCTTGTGACTTGTGCTGGACTACAACACTCTAATGAGTGTTTGTTGTGCTAGGAGTATATATATATATATATATATATATATATATACAGGTAGACATGAAATCCAGCATTAGCTGATGACCTGGACAATCCTATGACTTTGGTAACACATATATACACACATATAAATTGCAGCCTATGCACCAGTCATATTCCTCATTTCCCTCATCACCAACTGCCTGCCTCAGTTCCTTTTCCTCAGTTTTCTGCTCTCTGCTTTCCAAAATCTCAGAAGCCATTGGCCAAATAGCCAGTGGCAGTAACTGATAATATAATACTTGCCCTACCCCACTAAAAACGGTTGCTTTTCAACAAAGGATTTCTGCATACACTGTTGTTGTGCTCTAAAAGACTGATGCCTCAGGATTGAATTTAGATAACTAGAAATGGTCAACAAGGAAAGTATTGTGGAGGCAAGGGTATTACAGCTGTCTCTCAATGCCCCGTTGTCCTATGTAAGGTAAGCAACTGCTTGATCTACCTAGGTGTGATCCTTGCCATTGTAAGGTTGCCTATAAGCAACACACCAAAGGAAACATATTTTACAGACTGTTTTTGTCAAAAGCCTGATGAATGTTTTTGTAATAAATTAACTTATTCTTCTTTATTTCAGAATTTTAAAAGAATGTCACTGATTCCTGTTTTTATACGAATCAGTTCATTACTTAAGTCCTAGTCTTAAGTGTGTAGAGGAATAATTTTTAAAATTATGTATAAAACATTAATTCAATTTTTAAAACATATATGCATGTATATTTGAAAAGACATCCAAAGAAATATTAAAAGTGGTTGCCTCAGAGTGGTGAGATTAAATGCGATTTCAAATTTATTCTTTATCCTTTGCTGTGTTGTTCAGATTACCCATAAAGATCATATATTACTTTTATAATCTGAAAAAAATAAATTTAGAGAAAGTAAAAGGGTTATTCATCACACAATACATTTGTGGAATAGAATTAACTTGGCCTTAAAGGCATAAAAAATTCCTACCCCAAAGACAGCCTTGAAGGAGATGTTTCAGTGCCAACACAGCAATCCCTAGACTTCTGTGTAGATTGGTGCCATTGTGAGGTAACATTACCCTCACAACGACCTGCTCAGTCTCTCGTGGCAACTATTGAATTCTGACTGAGGCCACTCCTGTTCATTCTTTTGCCTACTAGCGTAAGTCACTTGGTCGGGCACAGCTTAATTCTTGACTGTGGATTTTGTGAACTCTTCTTATAAAATAGTACAATTACTGCAGGTCATGAACATCAAATGCCACTAACACTTCCAGCTGTGACCACGGAATAGCCTCCCAACAGAAGTGTTGCAACATGGTAATAATAACATCCCAGCTGTAGCCACAATCACCGAAATCACTGACAGTGTCAATAATGTATAAAACCCCTTGGAAACTCAACTGTACTTGCCAAAAGGCATTCATCAATTTCACTGCCTTTTATCTACCGTTTAAAATGGTCTGGTTTTAGTGTTAGGGTTTTAAAATAAATGACTAGGGTAAATAGGCCCTGGCTGAATTGCTCACTATCTGCTTTGAATTGCTTCTCTAAATGTTGGGACGTGAAGTTCAGCCTTAACCACTCAAGTACAATCTGTAACCACTACATGTTAGGTGATGGGATGTGAGCAAAGAGAGTTGAGTGTCTAGAGAGGTGAAATTTACTAAGCCCCTTAACAGCTTAAGTCCATTTAAAACATTGCAAAGGACATCGTGAGAATACAGGAGAGGGAGCAGCTTTGACTTCTCAGAAGCCATTCAGCTTTTAGGCAGATCGAAGGGAGTGAAAATGCAGGAAGGCCAAAGAGAAAAGGTCTATTTTAACAAATGTTAGGAATAATAAACTGTAACTATCACTACATCTCACTATAGTGTTTTCCTGCATTTGCTCGAATACATTATAGAGGAGATAGAACAATTGCTTGGAATGTTTGAGCAAACTTAAATTACTGCTACTGAAGATAGAAAAAACTAAAACAAAAATCAAAGAAATGATGGCTTGTTATATAAAAAAAAAACTATTGAGTATCATACACTTTCAACATACTGGTCATTACTATTACTGTAACTTTAATTTGTATAATTATTTAACTTGTCATAGCTCTTTCAAATATGTTAGCTCAATTGATTCTTCACCATAATTCTGTCATATTAGAGACAGATAAATCTGTCTCTAATATGACAGAATTATCCCCACGTATTACATGTAATAATATAGATTTCAGAGAGGCTGGAATGATATGCCCAATATTACACAGCTAGTTAGAAAGCAAACTGAGCACAAGAACATTGATAGTCACACCAGCCGCTTGCATCTATGAAATCCTATCTCTCCTTGACTATGTGCTTCTTGTTGTAGATAAATACCTATCAAGCTTCAGAAAACCTGTGCTTTGTAATTCAAGAGTTTAGAATATGGGAGCCTTCAAATTGTTTTCTCTGTTCTGGGTAGAACAGTGAACTTTTGCCTACCAGGTCAAATCTCCCAAGTAAAGAGCCAGGAAAAGGAACTTACAGAGTAGTAGTAAACAAGAAATAAAGAATATGTAGAAAGAAACAATAGTGAATCTATAGATATTTGAACAACCTTTTTTGTACATTCATTATTTATTAATTCTTTCAGTAAAAATTTACTGAGCAGCTTAAATGACAAGGATTTTATCGATGCTAAGGATTGAAACAGGAATAATATTTTTGTCCCTGTCCTAGGTTTATTATTTAGAAGAGGCGAGTGAAATAAAAATAAAGAGACATGTATGTACATTAAGAAATTTCAAAATTTGACAAGTGCTTTGAAGGCAACTGAGCTTGGCAATAAAGAATAAAAAAGGTAAAGAGCATAATTTTGATAGGATAGTCCAAGAATGCATTTATAGGAAGGTGCATTTAAGCCAAAATGAAAGATATTTACCCAAGTAATAATATACTGTTTACAATTGAGAAAATGAATTTTCAACGCAGTTGTAAATGATTTTCAAAAATTGAAAATCATCTAGATATGATACAAAGTTTTGAGAAGACTACTGTGGAAGCTAAAATCACTTGATCAAAATGATCAACTAGGACCTTAAGAATGAAACTGTGAATTCTGTTAAATGTAAAGTTGCCTAAATGTGAAGAAGTGGAAAACAAAATTCATGGCTGTTGGTAGCCCTCCAAAAACTAAGTCTTCACTGCCAATGAATGGGATTAAAACTGTGTTTGAATTGAAAGCTTTAGATGTTACTTTCCTTTTGGAGGTATCATTTCACATGCCCCAGCACAGCTTTTCAAATGTGGTGCTTCTGGTGGATCGTGTCTTATAAACTGTCAAGTTGATTATGCAATGTATTCCAATAGGGAAGAGAATTATGACTCCCTCCCTCATTGAGTGTGATACTTGTCCCTGCATTGTTAAAAATCAAAGACACAAAATTATTATTATTTTTTAAACATCTTTATTGGAGTATAATTGCTTTACAGTATTGTGTTAGTTTTGGCTGTATAACAAAGTGAATCAGCTATATGTATAAATATATACCCATATCCACTCCTTCTTGCGTCTCCCTCCCACCCTCCCTGTCCCACCCCTCTAGGTGGTCACAAAGCACTGAGCTGATCTCCCTGTGCTATGCGGCTGCATCCCACTAGCTATCTATTTTACATTTAGTAGTATACATAACTCCATGCCACTCTTTCACTTTGTCCCAGCTTACCCTTCCCCCTCCCTGTGTCCTAAATCCATTCTCTACATCTGCATTTTTATTCCTCTCCTGCCCGTAGGTTCATCAGAACCATTTTTTGCTTTGTTTTGTTTTAGATTCCACATATATGTGTTAGCATATGGCATTTGTTTTTCTCTTTCTGACTTACTTCACTCTGTATGACAGACTCTAGGTCCATCCACCTCACTACAAATAACTCAATTTCGTTTCTTTTTGTGGCTCAGTAATACTCCATTTTGTATATGTGCCACTTCTTCTTTATCCATTAATCTGCCAGTGGGCACTTAGGTTGCTTCCATGTCCTGGCTGTTGTAAATAGTGCTGCAACGAACATTGTGGTACATGACTGTTTTTGAATTATGGTTTTCTCAGGGTATATGCCCAATAGTGGGATTGCTGGGTTGTACGGTAGCTCTATTTTTAGATTTTAAGGAGCCTCCATACTGTTATTCATAGTGGCTGTATCAATTTACATTCCTACCAACAGTGCAACAGGGTTTCCTTTTCTACACACCCTCTTCAACATTCATTGTTTCTAGATTTTTTGATGATGGCCATTCTGACTGGTGTGAGATGATACCTCATTGTAGTTTTGATTTATATTTTTCTAATGATTAGTGATGTTGAGCATTCTTTCATATGTTTGTTGGCAACCTGTATATCTTCTTTGGAGAAACGTCTATTTAGGTCTTATGCCCTTTTTGGGATTGTTTGTTTGTTTTTTTGATATTGAGCTGCATGAGCTGCTTGTATATTTCGGAGATTAATCCTTTGTCAGTTGCTTCGTTTGCAAATGTTTTCTCCAATTCTGAGAGTTGTCTTTTCATCTTGCTTATGGTTTCCTTTGCTGTGCAAAAGCTTTTAAGTTTCATTAGGTCCCATTTGTTTATTTTTGTTTTCATTTCCATTTCTCTAGGAGGTGGGTCAAAAAGGATCTTGCTGTGATTTATGTCATAGAGTGTTCTGCCTATGTTTTCCTCTAAGACTTTTATAGTGTCTGGCCTTACGGTTAAGTCTTTAATTCATTTTGGGTTTATTTTTGTGTATGGTGTTAGGGAATGTTCCAATTTCATTCTTTTACATGTAGCTGTCCAGTTTTCCCAACACCACTTATTGAAGAGGCTGTCTTTTCTCCACTGTATATTCTTGCCTCCTTTATCAAAAATAAGGTAACCACATATGCGTGGGTTTATCTCTGGGCTTTCTATCCTGTTCCATTGATCTATATGTCTGTTTTGGTGCCAGTACCATACTGTCTTGATTACTGTAGCTTTGTAGTATTGTCTGAAGTCTGGGAGCCTGATTCCTCCAGCTCTGTTTTTCTTTCTTGAGATTGCTTTGGTTATTCAGGGTCTTTTGTGTTTCCATACACATTATGAAATTTTTTGTTCTAGTTCTGTGAAAAATGCCATTGGTAGTTTGGTAGGGATTGCATTGAATCTGTACATTGCTTTGGGTAGTATAGTCATTTTCACATTTTCACAATGTTGATTCTTCCGATCCAAGCACAAGGTATATCTCTCCATCTGTTTGTATCATCTTCAATTTCTTTCATCAGTGTCTTATAGTTTTCTGCATATAGGTCTTTTGTGTCCTTAAGTAGGTTTATTCCTAGGTATTTCATTCTTTTTGTTGCAGTGGTAAATGGGAGTGTTTCCTTAATTTCTCTTTCAGATTTTTCATCATTAGTGTATAGGAATGCAAGAGATTTCTGTGCATCAATTTTGTATCCTGCTACTTTACCAAATTCATTGATTAACTCTAGTAGTTTTCTGGTAGCATGTTTAGGATTCTCTATAGTATAGTATCATGTCATCTGCAAACAGTGACAGCTTTATATCTTCTTTTCCGATTTGGATTCCTTTTATTTCTTTTTCTTCTCTGATTGCTGTGGTTAAAACTTCCAAAAATATGTTGAATAATAGTGGTGAGAGTGGGCAACCTTGACTTGTTTCTGATCTTAGAGGAAATGGTTTCAGTTTTCACCATTGAGAATGATATTGGCTGTGGGTTTGTCATATATGGCCTTTATTATGTTGAGGAAAGTTCCCTCTATGCTTACTTTCTGGAGGGTTTTTATCATAAATGGGTGTTGAATTTTGTCAAAAGCTTTCTCTGCATCTATTGAGATGATCATATGGTTTTTCTCCTTCAGTTTGTTAATATGGTTTATCACATTGATAGATTTGTGTATATTGAAGAATCCTTGCATTCCTGGAATAAACCCCACTTGATCATGGTGTATGATCCTTTTAATGTGCTGTTAGATTCTGTTTGCTAGTATTTTGTTGAGGATTTTTGCATCTATGTTCATCAGTGATATTGGCCTGTGGTTTTCTTTTTTTTGTGACATCTTTGTCTGGTTTTGGTATCAGTGTGATGGTAGCCTCGTAGAATGAGTTTGGGAGTGTTCCTCCCTCTGCTATATTTTGGAAGAGTTTGAGAAGGATGGGTGTTAACTCTTCTCTAAATGTTTGATAGAATTCGCCTGTGAAGCCATCTGCTCCTAGGCTTTTTTTGTTGTAAAATTTTTAATCACAGTTTCAATTTCAGTGCTTGTGATTGGTCTGTTTATATTTTCTATTTCTTCCTGATTCAGTCTTGGAAGGTTGTGCTTTTCTAAGAACTTGTCCATTTCTTCTAGGTTGTCCATTTTATTGGCATATAGTTGCTTGTAGTAATCTCTCATGATCCTTTTTATTTCTGCAGTGTCAGTTGTTACTTCTCCTTCGTATCTAATTCTATTGATTTGAGTCTTCTCCCTTTTTTTCTTGATGAGTCTGGCTAACGGTTTATCAGTTTTGTTTATCTTCTCAAAGAACCAGCTTTTAGTTTTATTGATTTTTGGTCTTGTTTCCTTCATTTCATTTTCATTTATTTCTGATCTGATATTTATGATTTCTTTCCTGCTGCTAAATTTGGGATTTTTTTGTTCTTCTTTCTCTAATTGCTTTAGGTGTAAGTTTAGGTTGTTTATTTGAGATGTTTCTTGTTTCTTGAGGTAGGATTGTATTGCTATAAACTTCTCTCTTAGAACTGTTTTTGCTGCATCCCTTAGGTTTTGGGTCATCATGTTTTCATTGTCATTTGTTTCTAGGTATTTTTTCATTTCCTCTTTGATTTCTTCAGTGATCTCTTGGTTATTTAGTACTGTATTGTTTAGCCTCCATGTGCTTGTATTTTTACAGCTTTTTTTCCCCTGTAATTGATATCGTGTCTCATAGCATTGTGGTCGGAAAAGATACTTGATATGAGTTCAGTTTTCTTAAATTTACCAACGCTAGATTTGTGACCCAAGATATGATCTATCCTGGAGAATGTTCCATGAGCACTTGAGAAGAAAGCGAATTCTGTTGTTTTTGGATGGAGTGTCCTATAAATATCAATCAAGTCCATCTTGTTTAATGTGTTATTTAAAGCTCGTGTTTCCTTATTTATTTTCGTTTTGGATGATCTGTCCATTGGTGAAAGTGGGGTGTTAAAGTCCCCTACTATGATTGTGTTACTGTCGATTTCCCCTTTTATGGCTGTTAGCATTTGCCTTATGTATTGAGGTGCTCCTATGTTGGGTGCATATTTACAATTGTTATATCTTCTTGGATTGATCCCTTGATCATTATACAGTGTCCTTCTTTGTCTCTTCTAATAGTCTTTATTTTAAAGTCTATTTTGTCTGATATGAGAATGGCTACTACAGCTTTCTTTTGGTTTCCATTTGCATGGAATATCTTTTTCCATCCCCTCCCTTTCAGCCTGTATGTGTCCCTAGGTCTGAAGTGGGTCTCTTGTAGACAGCACATATACGGGTCTTGTTTTTGTATCCATTCAGCCTGTCTATGTCTTTTGCTTGGAGCATTTAATCCATTTACATTTAAGGTAATTATCAATATGTATGTTCCTATTACCATTTTCTTAATTGTTTTGGGTTTGTTATTGTAGGTCTTTTCCTTCGCTTGTGTTTCCTGCCTAGAGAAGTTCCTTTAGCATTTGTTGTAAAGCTGGTTTGGTGTTGTGGAATTCTCTTAGCATTTGCTTGTCTGTAAATGTTTTAATTTCTCCATCAAATCTGAATGAGATCCTTGCTGGGTAGAGTAATCTTGGTTGTAGGGTTTTCCCTTTCATCACTTTAAATATGTCCTGCCATTCCCTTCTGGCTTGCAGAGTTTCTGCTGAAAAATCAGCTGTTACCCTTATGGGAATTCCCTTGTATGTTATTTGTTGTTTTTCCCTTGCTGCTTTTAGTAGTTTTTCTTTGTATTTAATTTTTGGTAGTTTGATTAATATGTGTCTTGGCATGTATGTGTGTCCTTGGATTTCTCCTGTATGGGACTCTCTGTGCTTCCTGGACTTGATTAACTATTTCCTTTCCCATATTAGGAAGTTTTCAACTATAATTTCTTCAAATATTTTCTCAGTCCCTTTCTTTTTCTCTTCTTCTTCTGGGACCCCTATAATTCGAATGTTGGTACATTTAATTTTGTCCCTGAGGTCTCTTGAGGCCTTCCTCAATCCTTTTCATTCTTTTTTCTTTATTCTGCTCTGTGTAGTTATTTCCACTATTTTATCTTCCAGGTCACTTATCCTTTCTTCTGCTTCAGTTATTCTGCTATTGATTCCTTCTTGAGAATTTTTAATTTCATTTATTGTGTTGTTCATCATTGTTTGCTCTGTAGTTCTTCTGGGTCCTTGTTAAACATTTTTTGTATTTCTCCATTCTATTTGCAAGATTTTGGATCATCTTTACTATCATCATTCTAATTCTTTTTCAGGTAGACTGCCTATTTCCTCTTCATTTGTTTGCTCTAGTGGGATTTTGCCTTACTCCTTCTTCTGCTGTGTGTTTCTCTGTCTTCTCATTTTGCTTAACTTGCTGTGTTTGGGATTTCCTTTTTGCAGGCTGCAGATTTTTAGTTCCTGTTGTTTTTGGTGTCTGCCCCAGGTGGGTAAGGTTGGTTCAGTGGGTTGTGTAGGATTCCTGGTGGAGGGGACTAGTGCCTGTGTTCTGGTGGATGAGGCTGTATCTTGTCTTTCTGATGGGCAGGACCACATCCAGTGGTGTGTTTTGAGGGTTTCTGTGAACTTATTATGACTTTAGGCAGCCTCTTTGCTAATGGGTGGTGTTGTGTTCCTGTCTTGCTAGTTGTTTGGCATAGGGTGTCCAGCACTGGCGCTCGCTGGTTGTTGAGTGGAGCTGGGTCTTAGCGTTGAGATGGACATCTCTGAGAGAGCACTCACCGATTGATATTATGTGCGGCCCAGAGGTCTCTGCTGGTCCGATGTCCTGAACTCTTGTCTCCTACCTCAGAGGCTCAGGCCTGACAACTGGACAGAGCACCAAGACCCTGTCAGCCACACGGCTCAGAAGAAAAGGGAGGAAAAAAAAGAAACAAAAAAATAAAGTTATTATAATAAAAAATAAAAATATATTATTAAAATAAAAAAGTAATTTAAAAAAAGAAGAAAGCAACCAAACCAATAAACAAATTCACCAATGAAAACTATACTAAGTAAAATATAAAAATTAGAAACTGGTCAGTCGCGTACAGTAAACCCGAAGTCTACAGTTGCTCCCAAAGTCCACAGCCTCAGTTTTTGGATGATTCATTGTCTGTTCAGGTGGACCCTGGCAGTGGCAGGCTGCACAGGGTCTGGGAGGGCAGGTGTGTATAGTGATGTGTGCTTGCACACAGGCTTCCTGGTGGCTGCAGCAGTAGCCTTAGCATTTCATGCCCATCTCTGGTGTCCGCGCTGATAGCCGTGGCCTGTGCCCATCTCTGGAGCTTGTTTAGGCCATGCTCTGAATCCCCTCTCCTCATGCACCCTGAAACAACAGTCTTTTGCCTCTTAGGCAGGTCCAGACATTTTCCTGGACTCTCTCCCAGCTAGCTCTGGCGCACTAGCCCCCTTCAGGCTGTGTTCACGCAGCCAACCCCGGTCCTCTCCCTGGGATCTGACCTCCGAAGCCCGAGCCTCAGCTCCCAGCCCCCGCCCCTGCCCCAGTGGGTGAGCAGACAAGCCTCTCAGGCCGGTGAGTGCTGGTCGGCACTGATCCTCTGTGCGGGGATCTTTCCGCTTCGCCCTCTGCACCCCTGTTGCTGTGCTCTCCTTCGCGGCTCTGAAGCTTCCCCCCTCCGCCACCCACAGTCTCTGCCCGTGAAGGGGCTTCCTAGTGTGTGGAAACCTTCCCTCCCAGAGTTGCAGGTCCCGTCCCTATTCTTTTGTCTCTATTTTTTCTTTTTTCTTTTGCCCTACCCAGGTACGTGGAGAGTTTCTTGTCCTGTGGGAAGTCTGAGGTCTTCTGCCAGCATTCAGTAGGTGTTCTGTAGGAGTTGTTCCACATGTAGATGTACTTCTGATGTATTTGTAGGGAGGAAGGTGATCTCCACGTCTTACTCCTCCACTATCATGAAGGTCCAAAGACATAAAATTCTTATTGAGTTCATTATTCTAGACCTCAACAATGTTTACAGTGTACATGAATAACCTAATATTTGATATGATTTAATTATACAACTTCTATTATAGTTTTAAACATAGCATGTTCTAAAACTGCCCCAAATATAAAGCTGAAATGAGCTAAGCTAATTTTCCCCACCTTCCATAATATTTTCATGCTATTTGGTTTCAAACAAGTTTTAGTTGTTTCAAATTTGCAGCAGATTTCATGATACTACACAATGTTGAGCTCTGGCAGCTTTCTAAACCAATATGGCAAGTTCCAAGAGCTGAAATAAGTTAGCAAATTGTTTATTGGAGTTTTGTGAAAATGAAAATTTATCGTGCAAATTTGTTAAATTTTGGATTTATTTATTTATTTACCTGGATGCTTTCAGGTACAATGGAATGCTCATCTGTTAGAGAATGAAAGTTATATTCTCCATGCTCTGTAATTCTTTCTATAGTTCTATGACATGAGTCTATTTGAAATTATGATACCAGTTGAATAGACAAAAAATGAACCATTCAGAGAAATATTTTTGAACCACTTTGAGCACCATGTCGGTATAAGTTATTATCTACAAAATTCAATCAAGTGAAAAATCTGATATAATTATTTTAATAATATGGTCATATTTTAATTAATACAGAAAACAATAATAGACCATTACTTATTTGTAATACCTGGTACAAGCATTTCTTTCTGAGATAAGGTATGCCTGCAGTCAGGAGCAAAGAAGCATGGTATTCTGGAAAGCAAAAAGACTGGCAGTAGGAAGCTTAGTTTTATTTTTAGTTCTACCACTGCTTAATTCTTCAATATTGTGCACTTCCTTAACTTCTCTGGGCCTCTTTTTCTGTACCTAGACAGGAGTTGGAGGATATCTGAATTTCTTCCAGCAATATGATTCTCAGAGAGAGCATAGATTTTTAATGATAAGCAAGGAAAGAATTGATGTGTATATGTCACTTTCTCTTTGATTTGATTTCTCTGCTTATAATTGGTAATATTTCTATTTGTCAGTATGGTATGTTAGTTAATGATATGGGTTATGGAAACAGATCACCTGTGTTTGAATTTTTGCTCTCTCTCTCTAAATGATTACTAAGTGTAATCTTGTGTAAATTTCTTAATTTCTCTGCACCTCAGTCTTTTGATCTGTACAGTGGTGATTATGCTGGTACTGAATGCATAGATTATCATAGGGACTAAGTGAGTTTGCACATGTAAAAGCGTTTAAATGGTTTCTGACACATAGTAAACATCATTCAATAAATGTTCACTGTTTGTGTCTTTTTCAATCTTTTATTCTTTTTACTTTTTATCTCATTTGGGAATAAAGATGATATAAAAATGGAGCCATGGCTCTATGAAAAGCACTGTGCTAATAAGTAAGTGTGGCTGGGCATAAGAGATGATGATTCATATAAAGGGACTTTTAGGCTACTGTTCAAACTAAGTATTTCTAGAGGAAGAATTTTTAAAAGTTGTCTGTGCTTCACTTTGTAATTAATTTTATATAAATATTAAAATTTCGGCTTTTTTTCTTTGCTCCATATAATTGACTTTCATAATTTTGAAAATATACCCAGAAATGAACTTATGCATTTTATGCAAAGTACATATAAAATGTATCATAAAAATATTGCCTAGTAATGTTTCCACTACATATTTATCTAAATTCAAATCACTTATTATTTCAGGCTTTATACTCTCTAATGAAAAAGAAGCTTTTTCCCAAACCCACAACAACTTTAAATTGTTGTCTCTGGTCACATGCCATATTTTCCACAAACATGATTAAATCCTTTAAATAACTCAGCACTTTTGTGGGTACCTAAAATAGATGCTTAAAAGTGACAACTTTGTCCAAACACTTTAAATCCGTCTTCTTTTATTCTTACTTTCTTTTGTGACCTGGATCTGGCTGCCAGTGCACATGAAAGAAATTACAAAAGCTTCTCAGTCACTGGAACTCTGGTTCCTTTTGTACTACAGCATTTGTCATTGCCAAAACAGCAGAGTTTAATTAAGTGTTGTGAGCAGCCTAGTGAGAAACACACTTTAAATTAAACCTCTGTACATGCTGCTATTGGTTCTTTACCTCCTGAACAATCAGCGGGGTGTTAGGCATAAATTCCGTCTCTCAAGGGAAACGCAGCTCCATGCACCTCTAGCAATTCATAAATGATCCTGCTTTCTCAAAACCATATCTTATTAAAGCACATTTAATTATTTCTAAGTTTTAAACACCGATAGATGAAGGCGATAATTAATGTGCCTACCACTAAACATTTTATTTACTCTTGATATATTAATGGTATTATCAAGAAAATATGCTACAGTTTCAGGTTTAACAAAATTACATGGCAAATTATCTTTTGATGCATCAACCAATTGTTAATATAATGGAATAAATTATTTTAACACCTCAGTAGTAATGGATGGGTAAAAGAATATAAGCATTTTAATTTTCAGAATGTTTTTGCAATTACACATTTCAGGTGACACTTAAATCAATGATGCAAGTGTTTGGAATTTTAGAAACTGAAACAAAAGAACAATTTAGAAGTATGACTTGTGGGTTTCTTAAATGCAAAGGATATAAGCAGTGTACCTTGTCTTCTCCTAACATCAAAGTTCTGGCACAATGTTTGTGTGAAAAGCAAAATAATTGCTTCTTAAAATTAAATTTATATGTGCTCAGTCCCACTTAAAATTTCACATTTAGATTTTTGCTTAAAATGAAAAGAAGAGTGACATGTAAGTTTTAAATCTATTTGGTTAAATACAGTCTCATATAAAATAATGGTGATGATTTTTCTCAACTGAGCAGAGTTTATCAGAGCACGTGAACAGTCAGGATAGATGACCATATCCATAAAATATCCTTGACTTGTTCCACAGCACCATGGGGTAATTTCACACTCTGGAGGACATTCTCAAGATAGACCTGCTCTACAAAGATGCAGAAAAGATGATCTATTATTCAGCAGAATTAGGCACAAGTATTTACCTGTTCTCCATTAGTCTGGGTCTTATATCATCTTTCATATTTGGCAAATTTCAATAACGTCGATGCTGCTAAAAGTTTTCCATTGATTAGGAAGTTCTTGCCTGGAACTTTAGAAGACAAGGAAAGAATGGATCATTGTCTGTCATAAAATCATTTAACTGTAGTTTAACGAGAAGATGCCTCTCTAAAATATCTATTGACGCTGATTTAGTCTCTCCATTCCACGCTTATTACAAGTAGGTGAAGTAGATTTCAGTGATTATACTGAAATATGCAAAAGGAGGTACACATGCAGCAACACCCACTTGAAATTAGGCAGGACTCTAAAATATTTCAGGATTAAAGTATTGGTTTATCTTGCAGTGATATTGATTGGCCTAATTTGATATAATTTATCAGAGTCATAAACATTCCATGGCGAAACCCTGCCCTGCCCCTGCTGGTTCAGCAACTCTCCACATTCTGTCTCAATTCTTTCATTTGTTATCTTTCCCTTAGTCTTAGCTACATCTCTTACCTCAGCCTTGGGTTAGCCTTTTTATGATATGTACCTTAAGGGGTTTCTCTTTCAACCATTAGACACTGACAGTAGGGTTTAGAAAACTGCAGGGAGAGCAGAGAGACTAGATGGGTTCAGAATTGAAAAACATTAGGTTAGAAAAATTCTGGGCTTGAAATAAACATTTTCAAGGCCCAAGAACTATATCAGCTCTGTATCTCCAAGATCACATGAAAATAGAACCAAATGGATAAATGTGAGTCAAGCTTAGGATCCAATCCAAGCTTTGAAAAAAGTACAATGGTTCAAAACAACTAGTTTGCTAGTGAAGTTTTTGTATACAATCTATTTATTTCTCAGAAGTGCTTGAATTTAAAGGACAAGACCCCAAATAACAACTTTGGAAAAATCCATTTAACAGTATATATAATATACAACAAAAAAGAACAGCAATAAACTAGGGAAATAGGAAGATGAGGAAATCAACTAGTAAGCCTTTACAAGTTGCCATTTTTTAAACAAGTCAGTCTAATAAATCAGATACTATACTGTAACATTTTATTATATGTCATAATTCTTCTATAGTTTCAACTCTAGTCAATCATTATAGGAGATCTTCTAACAAAAGGCACTCCAAGATATAATTTTTATTCCTTTCCCCCCCAATATATTACTTATTATTCTTATTTTTAACTAAAAAGATATTTAACACCACTGAAATAAGTTAACTAACATAGAAGTTTAAGAAAGGAAAGTAAATAATAATGACCATGACTCTATATTACTATGTGATCCCCATTCCCTGAAGTATACAATGATAAGAGATCAATGAAATCTATTCATACACAGCACTATGGTTATAAAACCTGTATAAACAAAAATACATATTTAAAATATTTTAACAAAAATTATGCTTTGATATATTTTTACTCTGCAGCTTGCTTTATAAAGTTAATATGTCATAGGCATTACTCCAGATCAGTGCATATAGCTTTATTTAAGTTGTATGGCTATAACAAAGTATATTCAAATACTTTCCTTTTTGAAAAACATTCCAGATGATTCCAGCTTGGGCCTGCAAAAAAAAAAAAAAATCTTTTATTTTCTGTAGGAGAGATGTCATAAAGGGATTTTTTTAAATGGGCATTTGCAGCTAGGATAGATACTGTCACATTTTCTAAATGTGATCTAAAATTTTCTAAAAGTTTGCAGCAATTCATACTCCCACCGTAATATGGAGAGTTCCTAATTGTGCACACCCTTCTAAAGGCTGGCTTTGAACAAGTGGTCAAGGCACTTTATTAAGTGATAGTGATCTAAATATATCTAAAGAAATATCAGGCAATCCTATTGAATTCCATAGCCAATGCAATCCCTGACTTTGCTTGAAATTATGAACACATTTCTGAAGTATTTCCATTTATCTAATTCTAAAGAGAAAACAAAAACACTCATCTATGGAAGCTTCTGGAATGGGGTGACTAGTGAGACAAAAAGGAATCAGGGCAAAAAGTTGAGGTATTCTAATATTTTTTCATAGTGTGTGCCCTTTTAATAACTCAAACCACATGCAACATTAACTTAAATTCCTTCAACAGTGACTTACTTTATTCTGTTAATTCACTTTTAAATTAAAATGAAATGTTGAAATTTATATCTATTATTTATACCATCCAAGTGTCTTATTGTATAAAACAAAGCTGAGAAAATGTTCTAGAATACAACTACCCACTACTATTTTTTGATCGCTGAGGGACAAAATGGTAAGAATAGTTTATGTTCTATATACTCTGATCATCAAAACTAAAATTTTATTTCTGTAAAATGGGAATGTTAACATTGACTTACACTTTTTATGCATATAATGAACTAATTAATGATCACTGAAAGCACAAAGTGTCATATGTAGACTAATTAATTATAATAAAGGATTGCAACTAATAAAAATGCAATGAAAATATATAAACAAATTATGTTTTTCAGTAGTATTAACCTTAGAGAACACAAATTTATAACTGTAGTGTTCTATTAAAAGAAACAAAAAATTATATCCATCTCTTTAGGTGGTATGAACTTTTGGCATATGTTACTTAATTGCTATGATGCAGTACACTTAATGCTTATGTTAATAATTGCTTTATAAAAATGCTTTCTTTCTTCAGATATTGAAGAATTTTTTGTAAAATTACATTTTAACAAATTAGAAAAACATTCACATATTTTAAAAAGATATATATGTGTATGTTTTTATTAACCATACATTTATAATATAACATATATTTGATTACATTAATGTATATTCATTTTCATTAAATTATGATTTATTATTCAATAAATACCTATTAAGAATCAGTAAGTATGTCACAAAGTAGAGAGCTGAATAAGACATGGCCCTTATGTTAACACAGTAAGAATCATGTAAAAAAATAATTTTAATAAAATATGAAAATACTCTAAAAAGTTATGACAATACCACATGGCTTATTGATGGACAGGTAAATAGTTTCTTTATGCAGGAGTTAGTTGGAGGTGGACTCTAGATTTATAGAAAAGGAAAAATCACAGAATTTTGGATTATTACTCAACCATGTGATAATAATGAAAAATGTTTAAGCATGAGAGAAACATGGCCAGATTTTTATTTTTAAAAACATCAAGTTTTTATTGGATGAAATACAATTTAAAGTAAGTGAGGCCAGAGTCAGGGGAATCTGCTTAAATATTTTCTTTCAAAAATCACTGCTATCCTTTCTTGTTAGGACAAGAGCTTGAAACTGTGAAGTAGAATAAAGTTACCTGAAAACAACCCAAGGCTCCAAATGTATTGACTTCCTTCCATATGAGATAAATTCTTCTTAAGAGCTTAATGTAAAGCACCTCTTCTTCGTCTTAGCGCCAAAATTCAGAGTTTCTTTTTAGTAGTTTGGTATGTTTATCCCACAATACCAAAAAGTGTCTAAGAAAACATTACAATTTTTAAAAATATATATTTTCCATACCATGTCAGATTTTCTTTCCCATGTATTAGGATTCAACCACTAGGCTCAAGTTTTAAAAAGACTATAGTCTAGGTGTTCTCAGGACCACTGGAGAATGCACCAAAGGAAAAGGTACCAAAGGAGCACTGCCAGAATATAAAAATTCTGTCTGTACACATTTGTAGAAAGAACAGAGGGAGCAACTGAGCTGCGCAAAGTTTGCCTATGCTTTTTTTTTTTTTTTTTTTTTTGCGGTACGCGGGCCTCTCACTGTTGTGGCCTCTCCCGTTGCGGAGCACAGGCTCCGGACGCGCAGGCTCCGCGGCCATGGCTCACGGGCCCAGCCGCTCCGCCGCACGTGGGATCCTCCCGTACCGGGACACGAACCCGTGTCCCCTGCATCGGCAGGCGGACTCTCAACCACTGGGCCACCAGGGAAGCCCTGCCTATACTTTTTTAAAGGGAGTTTTACTTCTTGTATTAATATTGGCTTTCTAGTAGGTCAGTTGTTCTCAATAGGGTGAAATTGTAGAGGAAACTTGTAATTTGTCTTATTGAAGGAAAGGCAGTGTTGTCATTTGTGGGTGAGGACCAGGGATGCTGAATATGCTATAATATTCTGTGTAGCTCAGGGGTGTCACAATCGCCACAGACATTACGCAGGTGAAAAATACTTATAATATTTGTAATGGGAAGAATTGTACATTAGCACTGTATTGCAGTTGATAAAATTGTTTCCCACAGTGGTATGGGTTAACAATTATAATACTTCACATATACTGGAGTTTCTTGTTTTGTCATTTGCAGTACCTAGGAGCAATGATACCTCAGTGTCACAGCTAGTGCACTAATCTTGGTTTCTAATACCATCCTCTACATAAAAGGAACCAGGGCTCCTTGGAGAAATGGCTGAGTCTAGGACTGGGCAGGACATCTACAAGATGAGGCTGGCGCACTTTGTAGTGCCAGAAATAGGGAAGTGATAGTTTGAATGTACAACAAAAATAATCAAATTTGGTGTGGTAATTATAATACAGTGTAGGTTGGCATCTACTGTGTTCCTCTGAGAACAATCATTCACACCATGACAACTTGGAGACAATTTTTAAAGGACTTTATTATTGGGAGGAACTCTGCTGTGAGGTCATTAGTGCAGTGTTTCTCGAACTTGAATGTGCATATGCATCCTCTGGGGATCACGTTAAATGCAGAATCAGATTAAACAAATCTGGGATGGAGCCCATTAATCTGCATTTCTAAGCTACTGGGTGATTGCAGTGCTGCTGAAGCTGCAGGTCTGTTATCACACTTTGAATGGCAAGTTCTTTAGTGTGTAGGACATGAGGAGCAGTCCGCAGTCAATGAAGAGACTTCACTGGATCACCCTCAATCCTGGGAAAGAACCAGCACTGCTCTAGCATCCAGCAGAGTTAACATTTTCACCAATAATTTTATGTGACAGAAGAAAGAGCCCAACAATGACAGCTGTTTACAGAGCAAGGACCCAGAACCTTTAAGAACAGGGCTGGAATTCAAACTATCATTTACCAATAGGAGTAACAAGTAGAAAGTGAACAAAGAGAGATCAGTGAGGGAATTTCTACAATAATGTATCGGAAGGGGAAAGACAAAATGCCCAAATTGAGGTGGAAAATTTCAGATTGGCAGAATGAGATTTCAGGATGTCCAAAGTGCACTGTCAAAAAGCAGTCAAGCCAGTGGGGTGCTTTGCATTGATATCTGGATGAAACGACTTAACTGTCCTTACCACTGGCCTCCTGGACCCCCGAGGATAGGCCATTGACAGTGAAGAGCTAAGTTTTGAAGTTCATGACTCCAGAAGCAGGTGGAACACGAGGGAGTGATTGAGAAGAGAATACTACGTGGAATAAGACTGACTGAAGCGAGGCTGCAGAAGAAAAATGCCAATATATTGAATTAAAATACAAATGGAAATTTGCTTGAAAGCAACCAGGAAAATTTAACATGCGTGCAATTATGTTGGCTTTACCTGCCTGCCCTCCTCCTTATTCCTGGACACTTCCTCGAAGTTCTCCCTTCACAGCCTCTGTCTGGAATGCCACTTTTCCTGATATTTGTTTGGCTCATTTATTCATTTCATTCAGGTCTGTGGGAAAATATCATACTCTCAGAGAGATCTTCTCAGACTGTGCTATCGAAAATAATGCCCCTTTTCACTCATTCTTTTTTTTAATCATAATTATTCATTTGTGCCTCTTTTTACATGTGTGTGAGCATGTATACGCCCAGACTTATTTAGGTATTTTTTTAGGTATTCAGTATGACTATTTCCCCCTTTTGAATGCAAGCTCCAGGAGAGCAGGAGAACATTGTTTTGTTTACTACTATCTCCTTAGCTTAGAAGAGAGTCTGTCACATAATAGTTGCTCCATAAACTTGTTGAACAAGTAAATAAGTGAATGTATCTATGTTTTAATATCAACCAGATGATACTACAAATGAATCAAAATATATGAGTTACAGAAAAAATATGTGAAAGGATCATGTGATCTACTACCAGTGTATCCATAGTAGGAGGATAAAATTTTAGTGAAAATAAATAATTGTTTAGATGTCTTAAAATAATTATGTCATTCATATTATTTTCTTTATTGTCTAGAGCAGAAACTTAGGTCTCAGCAAATCTGGGTGTGGGAAGAGCCCTCAAGGTTATATATGATAATATTCTCTGAGAGGTCAAATTTCAGACACCATACAAATATATTACAAGCCCTTTTCTGAATACGTGTTTCATATTTGAACAATTCTTAGCAGCTCCTAGGCTCAAAAGCTTGATTCTAAATGTACTACTGAACTTGAGCTTCCTGCTGGGAACACAGCAAGTGTCTTCTGAGCATAAGGAGGCTGAGAATCACATACCAACAGGAACAAGTGCCTTGAAGTTAAAAGGTGTTTGGAAATTGATCTGGTAGGCAATAATCTTCTATATCTAACTTGTGATTTACTCTAATTTTAAATTTTTTAACACATACTCTCTGAAACACAGGTGACTTCTGCATTTGTGTAATACTGGCAACCAAAGACTTTATAGTTTTCTCCCTCAGAAATTGATATAGTATTTTGTATGTTAACCATGCAAAGTCCTATGGCATGTTTTGTATTTAATATTTACTAAGTATTAAAGATACATAACTTATAAATTCTCCAATTACATCAATAAATCCAGATACAATAGTCATGCTGCAATTATAATTTTAGGTAAATCTGGGCTATTGCAAATATCATTAATGATAAATAAATATTTTTTAAATGAAAGATGGAATCTAAAAAATCCAAATAAAGATGGAGTCTAAAAAATGCAAATAAAAGAAAATAACTGTTGAAAAATGGCTAACTCTATGCTTAGTGCTCTTCCAGAAATCTGTTTTGTTTACTTGTTAAAATCAGTTGGAAGATAGCCGCAAGTTTTCAAGATAATTTATTTTTGTGTTTTGGTATTGTTTACCTGCTTGTTTTCTAAACCTGCCTTTTTGCTTATTTTGTGAGAAATGGCTTTACATCAAGTATTGTCCATCAAGCTATGGGTTCCAAAATATGAACTTGGCTTCTCACACAAGAAGGTAGGGCTCTTGGGCAGAATGTTGCTAACATTTCCCACTGGAATAAAGTTCTGGCAATGACTCCAGCTTAGATTCTGAAAGGAGGACCTCCCCATTTATTGTTCCGCCTTCAGAAGAAGTGATGGCTGAAGGAAGGAAACAAACTCATAAATGTCCCATGTGTCTGTCTCAAAAGAAAGACAGAAATGTCTTATATTTTTAGACTATAACCTACTCCTACTGCTCAGAAATGCAACCAGGCTTGAATAGATGAAATATATCTATAAAAATCACTGTCAAAATCTATATATTTAGCACCAAATGGCATGTTCTAGCAAATAATTCATTAACTAGCTTCAGGGTCAGTCAAACCATGTCACTCAAATAGTTTTTAAATAAGAGTAAATATTTAAAATGCTATCTTTTCCTTAAGGGCTGGCTCTGACTAGCTCTAACATATCCAAGAAATATGGACTTGGTAGGAACTATCATCAAGGTGAGACAATGAACGACCCTATTTTAAGAGAAGGATGAATTTTCTTTCTCCAAGTAACCAAACATAGTCAAAGTATTAAAAAAGTTAGTCAATTCATATAAGAAAAAAGCAAATTTATTTTCATTTAGACAAGACAAAAACAAGTATTTTTTTCCAATACAGTCAATGGAATAAAATTTTCACTATTCAGATCACTTATTTTATAACAAGGGGCAAATATTTGGAAATCTATGTCTTCAGCCACAAATATGTATATGCTGTGCTTCGGTTGTTGCATTTAGAATGAGAGTTGTTGAAATACAAGTTAATATCTTGAGATAGAAACTGCTATTATCATTATTATTATGGTGCCATTTATACAAAAATATTTCTCAAAGAAATCATCAGAATAAGCACCATCTGTTTCAGTTATCTATTATTTTGTAACAAACCACACCAAACATTAATGGATTAAAATAATAATCATTTATTTATTCATGACTGCCTTTTGGGCTGGCTCACTCAGATGGACAGTTTTCCTACCCTTGCTTGGTGTCACTTATACAGAAACAGTCACCTGGAGATTTGAACAGAGATCGATATTTCAAGATGGCCTCACTCATGAGTCTGGTGGTTAACTTGGTCAGTCAGGTATAATGCCCAGAATCTTCGCCATATAGCCTCTCTAGCAGGATAGCCCGGGTTCCATACAAAATGGCAACGGTGTTCCAAGAGATCAATCATGGAAATTCAAGGCTTTTTGAGGCTTGGGCTCAAACGTCACATAAAGTCACTTCTTCCTCATACCATTGATCAAAGCTATTTCAAACACCAGTCTAGATTCAAGGGGTTGAAAAACAAATTCACTTCCTGAAGGGAGGAATGAAAAATAATTTGTGGCCATGTTAAATCTTCCTCATTTCCATTTGTCTTAATACAGAATGTTCAAATATTTTTATTTTGGAAATTTTAAACTCATACTATTAAAAATGGGGACAGAAAATATATCATTCGCATATTGTCCAGCCACTCTTGTGCTTTACAGTCCTTCTAGAATAAGCAAAGATAGTATTTGAAGAGTTTATTATTGAGAAAACATAAGGTCATAACTTCATAAAGACATCAATTGGCTTGTGATTAATTAGGTGTGAGTTGATCATTTTGGGGTGACCTTAATGACAAAATATAATTTTTCAGAAATGATCATCACAGAAAACTCAATTTTATTAGATCTATAAATATTTTTCACAAGTTCATAATATTTTAAAATATATGAGGGATATGATTTTCATGTGTATAAGGGGGACCTTGATAAACAAGGTAGCTTATTAAGCTTAAATGTTTGCAACTTTGTATCAGAAGACTAATGCAGTTGGTACCTGGACTATACTTTGAGGAACAGTGATTTTAACAAATATGCTTATCAGAAGACAACCCCCAGAAAATATGAGTAATAAAAGTAGGAGTTAAAACAAACATATTTTAAATGGTAGATAGTATATTATTTAAAATATTTCTCAGGTAGTTGAACCTATCACTATTACTATAGAAAGAATCAGTCGTAAATTTAAATGTGATTCATGCTTCTTGTAAGAGTTTGAGCTAAAAGACATTTGACTTTAAGAATATGAGATTTGGGGAAATGACTAAAAGAATTTTCTCTTTTTCAAAATATATTACTAACATTTAAATATTCCTGATCAAGTGATGTTTGAAGATAAACTCTAAATACATATTAGTAAAATCTAGTTACTTAGAATCTTAAATTAGCTCAGGTTGTGAAAACTCAGTTTCCTATTATGTGGGCCACTTAAAGAAAACCAGGACTTTATTTTGTTTATTTTTTATTTATGTCATTTGCTGATAAACCAGTTATTATTTACGGAAGCTAGGTAGACAAAATGGTGAGTTTGAAGGTATAAATTACTAGATATGAAAAAACTCTCCAAGTTAAGATGTTATCTCCATAAATCCTCTCAGCCAACATGGGAATCAAAGCATTCCTAGTTCAAGCCATATTTGTGACATGCTGTATGGGCTGTGACAACCAAGTCCAGAAACACAAGTTAGGGAACAACAACAAAAAATAAATAAAAGCTTTAAGTTGGAAATCCTATAACTTTATTTGTTTTCACCCCCACTGGGCTTCATGAATATTATTTTAACATGTTAGTTATCCTAATTGTTGTGTCTATGCTTAAATGGCAAATAATGATTTTCTTCCCACTTTTTAATTTCATTATAATTAATAATCACCCAAAATGCCTAAACTGCCATTCTGATTATTTTTGGAAAATAAAATGAAATGCCATCATTACTCAAAAGTTGTCAATAATTATCTTTTCTAGTATTGCTTTATTTATACACTGTACATGTAAGTTGTTTTTCAAAAAGGATTTATTTTCCATGAAACAGAAATGCTCATCTCTGTAACCGAAAGCACTAAGACAGGGCTTTCATACACACCAGCATATTTAAATGCAGCCTTAATAGGTCATCATCTCCAGATCTTGCATTGCAGTGTGAGACATCGAACGTTGCCGTCAAGCTCTTAGCCGACTTGGGGTTAAAAAATACACATAGTCGTTTACATGAACCTTAAACAAACTTGCAGCAGCATTTTTCTTTCAGTGGACTGACATTTTTCTTTATGTTTCGTCAGTTATATCTGAGTGATCAGACAGCCACTACACGTGCTACACCCACCAGGATTATTATCTAGACCAAAGGCCCAAAGCTCATTGTAGTAGGCATGTAATTCTTTACAATGCATGCCACGTTAACTGTGTTGGGTTATCTATTCAACAGCTGACTGAGCTGGGCTCTCAAGCTCTTCTCAACAACCATGTAAGAAGCGATGACAATTGTACTACTTCATAACAGCTGCATGGAACTCTGACACACACTTCACAGCAACCAGTCATCTATATAAACCAATTTCAAGAGCAAAATTGCATGGTGCCTCCACTCTGTTATAAACACAATGATATCCACTCAAAGCTGATAAATGCACTACATTTCTCTGGAGCTTAAAAGAATAAGTTCTTTGCATCTGAGATTTCTTTCCTACAAATTAAGCTTCTTTTTGTCCTAGCTGTTAATTTAGAACTTTACAAAGAACCAGACAATTTAGATTTTGAATATCTGTAAAATAAAGAAACTTCGGTATTAATATTTTGGTTCTTCAACTAAATGCTCTTTTACTATTTTTTTAAGTGTATGTGCCAGACTTTCCTTCCTGATGATCTGAAGCAGAATGCAAAAGGAAGAAGTAATTAAGGTTTAAAATACTTAACCAATGCCATAGCAATTTGCCAGTTAATTACAGTATCTTTTCATAGGATTAAACAATACAATCCTTATTATTGAATAAAACATCTACAAGCAACTTGGAGACCACTGTTAAAAGGCTTAAATGTTAACTACTCTATGTTTGGTGAATAATGAAGCTTTGGTGAATCCGTTAATAATTGCAAGAGATTCAAGTAACATAAAGGGTTTGCTAATATTTTTAAATACGTACTTGTATTACCAACATATTTTTAAATGAAGCTTGAAAGGACATGGGTAAACATTATGCATGGTTCCAGAAAATAGACAGAAACTAATTTTTTTCATGTTTATATCAGTGACAAATATATACATATAAATGTGTATATATGTACAATATTTTAATATTTCAGAGATTAGAAAATATATACACATGTATTTTCATTTTCTTCAACCCAACAATTCTAAAGGGAGTCAGAAGAATGGAATATGTAGACTAAGAGAAGAGTGAACATATTTCATTTCATAAGAAACATAATTCACTAAATCATAATTTATTAATATATTGGAACTTTATTACAGAGAAGAATTCAGTTTATGCTTCATGGAGTTTACTGCTCAAAGAATTGGAGATAGCATATTATTGTACTATTTGAAACAAAACCATCTTATGGAATAATAGTAGCATTGCCAATTTGTTAATGTATACTACAGGCTGACATAATTTCTGGCATCATTTAATAACACTTATAAGTTATGACACTATCCTATAATGATAAATATTAATTTTAGAAATGGGGTCCTATACCAAGTTTCATTTAAAGGGCTTCTCTGCCCTGAAAAAAAGAAAAGTGAGCACAAATTATCCAATGCATAGGACAAATGAGGGTAAATGATTTTCCACAACCATGTGCCAAAATTCTGGCTATCAATTATTTTCATTTATTTATTTTTATTATTGAATTTCTTTGACTACTTTGGTAATCTCCAATGGGAGGAAATTAAGACTCTCTGAGGTTAACTGTCTTTCCTAAAATGAAACAGATTAACAAGGAAAAAGAATCTGGTTACTGGCCGTAAATTCAGGGTTCTATCCACTGCACCACACTGTTTTTAAAGGGGTTGTTGATGAAAAACGGAGACCTAAAGACACAAGGAAACTTGAATAATATGATTCAAGTACAAATATTAGGACAAACAGTTATTTTGCCTCCCAAGTAGCCAGTGTGTTTTTCCCTATGGCAAGTACTTTTCCCACAAGAACTAAAAATAATTACCTGTAAGGAATACAATACTTTCTCGTGGAATCCAGGCACTGGCAAGATAACTAGACCTCTCAAGGAGTTCAACCCAAGAGCTATAAAATCAGGAATGGAGATTGCTCTCGCTGCCTTCTCTCTTTCTCTGGAGATGGGTGTTTCTGTGTTAGTGGACTAGTCCAGGTCAGCTAGGTTGGGAGAAAGAGTACAAGTGGGGAAAGAGATGGTACAGCTTGATGACTTGAAGCTCAAAAGAAGAAGGTGGGCTTTACACATGGGACAAAGCAATGGTCTAGATGTCTCCCTCCACAAAAGGAGCAATGAGGAAGATGAAACAGATATTTTGTGTCAAATGGCTACCCGGTTGTACAATTGCACTTCCCTCCAGGTGTTACCTATGCAAGAAGAGCAGCATCTGCATAGGTAGGCTGCTGAGGAAGTGCAGTACTTAAAAAAGAGTAGGGTTCCTATTAAGTTTATGGATGTGGAGGGAATGCTTCTTGAAAAGATTGAGGATGAAAGGGAGTTTTTATATACATAGACTGAGACAAGAGGAATTCAGATGAAAGGGTTGGGAGAAATGTAGACAGTGGGTAGAAGTAAGGAAGAAGCAATGCAGAGAAGTATAGGAAAGATTATTACTGATTAGAAGGGTCAGAAGTTTTGGGCAGTGGCCACAGATGACAGGGATATGAGGTATGTTTGAATTTATTGTCCTTGAGATTATGGCCCCATGTAGGCTGAAGCCTAGCAATTGTCAAAGACTTGATGAAGTAAGCAGACTGTGAAGCATTCAAACAGGACTTTGTTCAGATGATGTTCTGCTTGTTACTGAATATAACACCCCTTATTCTTCCCCACCATAATTTTGCAAAGACGAGAGAATTGTGGAACAGCTTGGGGGAAATGGTGTTTTGCAGATGCTTTTTGCTGTATCTCTTTGGCTGACAGTTATGCTTCAATTATTCCTTTCACTCATTGCATTTGTTTTGTGGTTGCTGTTTTCAATTGTTTTTTGTTTGTTTTTGAATAAGTATTATGTGAGCATATATATTGTGATACCAACACAAAATTGAAAAGATACAGAAGGACTTGGAATGAAAAGAAAATCTCCCTCTCCCTACTATCTGCCAGTGTAGTAGTTGTGATGTGTTGGATCTCACCCTCCACCGCCTTCCCTTTGCTGGAACTAAGACATTCATGCTCAAAGCTTCTGGGAATGTTGGCAGCTGAAAGCTCTCTCCAGTGAGTTTTTCTCATGGGCTTGTCCTCAGCTAAAGAGAGCCACCCAGCTCAAAGTCACACCTCCCAAAGGCAGACTGCATCTTATGACTGGTTGAGGCCAGGGCTATACAGACCCAGCCCAGCCCCTATGTGTCGAGTTGAGACAATCTGAAGAGCCATCTTAGTTCCAGAGCTTCCTGTACAATTAGGTAAAGCCTCTGTAATTTCTGTGACTAGACTGCAATTCCTGCCTCTGCCCGATTCTGTTTTCTTTACTCCCTTCCTGATATTCACCCCCAAGAACACTTCTTGCTCTTTCTGTCTCAGTGTCTGTTTCTTGGAGAACTCGATTACAGATACTCGGTATGACACCTTCCTTTCACAAACCACCATTACTAGTCAGTTTTTGAGAATAATATGAAAAAGAGGAGAACAAAGTTCCTTTCAAGGGATCTTTCCTGAGCAGCTACAAACAACATTGCATGAATCTCAAAGGAGGAAGATTGCTTTATAAACGTGTAACTATAACGTTAGGGTAAGTTCCTACTAGTAGAATTACTTGGGCAAAGGGTGTGTCCATTTTAAATTTGAAATACAGTACTCTTTAAAGAACTGTAACTTCTCACAGCAGAACTCTGAGTTGGCCAAACTGTATGTGAAGAATGGTTCTCACAATTTTATATTTATTTTTCTCATGGGAAGTGGTTTTGAAACAACTTTTTACATGATAATTTTTTAAAATTAACTAGGTACAAAATATTTTATTGTGTTGTTGACCTTTTTATTGATAGTCTGGACTTGATTTTCATATTATGGAAATCAAAAATTTTGTGTGTTAAGTTACAATGTTTTTCTTTGATTTCATTTATTATGAATCTTGCCATGCAGAATATTCCTATTGCTTATGTATTTATAGTTTCGATATTTTCTTTTTTGTCTTCTGAGTTCTGTTACATAAATAGAAATGATTTTACTGCTATGAGATTATTTTTAAAATCTAGTATATCTTCTCATAGTCCTTTTATAGATAGATCTTTTGTTTGTTTGATAGAATGTGGTCCATCTTGAGGTACATCTTGAGGTAGTAATCTAACTGTACAATTAAATTCTATTTGTTAATACTTTATTCGGGATTTTTATACCAATATTCATCTTATATGATTGTTTTGTACACTCTTTTGTGTGTTATTTATGTCAGTTCTATAGATGTATGTCACTTATGACAATATGGATTTTTTTTCTGTATATCCTGGAACAGCTGGTTCATTTGAGTTTTGACTTCTTAAGGTTTGGTATAATTTCTCTGTGAAACTAACTTAGCCTGGTACTCATCTGAGGATAGCTCTTTGGCCACAATCTCTGTATTTTATGTTATTTGTCTACTTAGATATACTTTTTTTCTGAGTTCACATTTAAATATTACTTATTTATATTAATTTCCTCTATCACTTTTGTTTGAATGTCATCTCTCATTTCATGTATATCTATGTTTTGTCAGTTTATTTTTAAGTAGGTTGGCTAAATGTTTATATTTTGTTGGTTCTTTTTGAAAGAAAAGAACTATTAGATTCATTATTGAATTATTTTTCTATATTATAATGTTAATCTCTGCTCTCTTCTTTATTGATTCCTTCCTCATGACTCTTAAGGTTTACTTTGGTTTCATTCTTCTAACTTCTTTAGTTGAGCCTTACTTTACTTTTTATTCTTACTTGTATTTTAATATAAATATTTAAGGCATACAGTTTTTTGAGCGTCACTTTAATTGACCATAGAGTTTAGATGTGTAAGTTTACGTTGTCATTATTTACTAGATATTTTAAAGTTATTGATTTGATTTTCTCATTGGCCCAAAAGATGTTTAAGAGATGGTCATTGTTTTTCATTTTTATGTTGCATGCCAGAGATTGATATTGTTGTTGTTTTCACTAATTAATTTTTTCCTAGGCTGTGTCTGGGTATTGATTGTTTTGCATCATTTTCTTTTTTACAATAAGATATGCCATTTTAATTTATAGATTCAGATTTTCTGGAATTTTTTAAAGCATATCTTTTTCTGTTTTTGTTTGTCATCTTCATGAATATCAAATATGAGTTAGCCATTTCTTATGACTATATACATTTTTTCTAATCTTTTAAAACCCTTATTTGCATTTTATTTCAAAACTCTTTTAACTCCTGCCTTTCCTGTTATCGTGGGGTTTTTTTTAGTGGGGGGGGGCTTTTTTTTTCAGAGATGAAAATCTCCTTTGAATTGCTTTCACTGTGGACTTCAATTATACATCACACTTTTTATAATCTTTCTCTGCTCTCCTGATTACTACCAGCTCATGGTTAGCTTTAATTTTTAATTACATCTTTCCTAAGCTTTTGTACATCTATTTTGGACTCTTAGTTTATAAAGGCAAATACTTCATAAAAGTTTAAATTTATTTATGTAACTCAGAGCAATGTTTTTGTTGCAATTTTTGTCTGCTCTATAAAAATGGTTTCCCAGCATGTGTCTTCCATGTGCCATTGTCTTTTGTTCCTTCTCCTATTTTTTCTTTGCACTGTCTTTTTATAAATATTTTATAAATATTATTTTATAAATATTATTACTCTACAGTCTGTGCTCATTTGTTTTTTATATTTATTTTTGAATGAATTGTTCCTGGAGAGGCTGTTTGGAGGGAGTCTATGTAGAGAAGGACCCATGTTCCAGAATAGCAGGAATTTTCCTTATGACACAAGCTTTTTACTTTTACTTTTTTCTAGCCACGTATACTGACAGTTATAACCTTCTTTCCAATGCAGTGTTTCTCTTTTTCTGCTTCACTGTCACAGTGCTTTTGAAACTACAGGTCTCTGTGAGACTCATCCCTTATGTCTGTGCTTCCTTTTCATGCCCCAGCATAGGTGCTGACTACCACTTGCAGCACACACCCATTCCATCATTCCATTACTCCAAGCTGCAGTTTGTTTGATTTGCTCTTCGGTGTAAACCTCTCTCTTTTTTTAGAGAACCCTGCTCTGCCACTTTGAGACCTCTTCTGACAGCACCGTCACATAATTGTTTGATTTTTCTTCTATTTAGCAGTGCTTCTTCACAAATTGTAGTTTGAGGTTGTAGTCGACTCCTAGTTTTGTCAAGGAAGAATATATGTTTCTGTTTCTTGCTCTCCTTGTTGTTTTGATGTTATTTCTAAGAAAAGAGGGGCATTTTATTTTTCTTCTGTCTTAAAAGAGGAAGTCTCCTTTACTTGATTTTGAAATGCACTGTTGGAATTTATTTTATTTTCAGAAAACGATAATACTTAGGCCCTAAATATGGTCAGATATTCATTATTATTATATAATTTAAATCATTTTAAGACAACTCTACTTCAGTAGAAATTGAAACTTAACATATTGGGAAGACTCTAAATTCTGTAATGTATCATACACATTAAAACATAGGCATTTGCAAATGTCCTTCAGTTCCTTTAAACCCTAATTTATTTCATAGCAAATATTTAGTTGATTAATGGAAAAGTAGTCTCAACTAATTGTTAGGTTGGTGTTCTACAGAGAATCTGCAAGACTCTTTCTACTCCATGGTAAGAAATGGTCAATGTTTGTCTTTTCTGGGCTTATTTGCAATGGAAATGGCTCATCTTTGATGCACAACTTTTACTCTGCTTTAACTATTAATTCTATTTATTACATCTGGAATTGAGGCATATATGCCATACACTTTGTGGGGGAGGAGGTATGAAAAAGGGTATTCTTTTTTCTCTTTTGTGATAGCCTGTGTTATAGCAGTAGCTTTCATTATCAGTTTGACAGGAGGGAAATGACTTACCTGTCCACTTCTTCATCTAGATTGAGATACTTTCAAAGTTCCCTGAAAACTAAATGGATAATGTCGCAGTGATTCAGAATAAATCCAATTATTTCCACTAAAAAAGAAATACTCCAATTTGGATTAGAACCATATGGTTTGGATATTAGAGTTTTGGCCCATATATAACTCATAATCCATTCCTCTCCTACCAATGTGTGCTAATTTACATTTCAAAACAGGGTGATATTTTAAAATCCTAAGATATTGCAAAAATAGGACTCAACTGAACCAAATTCTTTCTAAATTGAAAAAAGATGGATAATTTTAAATGAGAAATGCTTTATAGTTTGGATGCAACCAAAGTAATGTATTTTTTCTTCCTTAGAATAATATATTCTTTCACACCAAAATCATTACTATGTATCAAAATGCTAGAAACTATAATTCTGATGTGCTGCAGTATTCCCAAGCTGGATAATATTTTACTTGGCTATAGTATTAATGGAATTTTGGCCTCAACATATATTTTAGTGAAGGCATTGTCTTTCTATTTAGAAAAATAAAGGACCTCGGATGACAAGTTATTTCTTTTTTAATATAAGGGGAAAATCTTACTAGAGAGTAAAGTCTTGAAGAAAAACATTCTAAGAACTGTACATTTATAATTAATGTCTCGACCCAGTCCCTCATGCTTTTATTCTGAAGCTCACTTTTTTTCTAAGCAGCAGCCAGAATAAACACTGGCTTTGTCATGGGGCAGGCTAATATAAAGAGCCATATGTGCTCAATGACACAGCACAAGGAGACAGACACAGGCCTTTGCTATAAATTCTCCCTTTTAAAATTTAGATTGCCACACTTTTTTCCTTCTCTAGTTAATTTAAATCAGTTCTGCCTGTCAGCCTGTACCTGCCAAATAAAACATCCTAATCAAGTGTCTGGTGTGCAAAGCAGAAAGGTTTGGTCTGATGCTGGCAGACTTTTGTTTATTCCATCTCTATAACCATAATACCTCATGAAAGTCTTCGAAATTTTTACTAAGACAAACTAGATCAGGTATATAAAAGGAGGAAGAAAAGAGAGTCAGTCAATTATTATTATCAAATTGCTGTCAATGGCACAAATCCTCATCAACCTGTTTTTTTTCTGCCACTGTCAGGTCCTTCCAGGCCTTTAACATCTGATACCATCAGGTCAGCTGCTGGTTCTCCTTTTCCAAGGTCATAAGGTTTAACTGTACAATGAACTTACTGTGGCTTCCAGGGTCTTTCCACTGTCAATGAACTTAAACTCTTAGGGGAAAAAACTGTGATGAAAGTAAATAAAGTGCCTTAATAAATGATTAAATTATTTTCCAGGCACATTTTTTCATACGAATAATAAAGTTATAATTAATAGGTTATCTAGAACAGTAACAAAGATGCAAGCAAAGATTGGCCAGTAATATTGGATTTGTAAGATGCTTTGGTATTGTGGCCTCTTCAGCCTTGCACAACTCTGCTTATCAAGTTCATGTCTGAGTGAAAAGTACATGCCTTCTTTCTTGTGCTTAAATGTTCTCAAAAATGTTGTAGTAAGTTTTGATTTTTTTCTAAATATACAGAAAGCCTGTAGAACCCACACTCCTCCGTGAAATAATAGTTACAATGAATGCTAGTGAAATTCTTGAAACACAATCTGAACACAATCTTTGCCTCACTTTACTTTGAGTCTGTTATTCTCTAAGTGCTTGTGAGCTGGCTCATTTTAGTGTCTCAATGAATAAGGAGAAGTAGATGGTTTTCTTCCTCTAAAGTCTATTAGGAATTGTAGTTGCTAAAATGCTGATGTATAACCAGGAAATTTTATGAGTGACCTGGTCAATGGCAAAATATTTCTTTAGGAAGGTGGTTCAAAGTAACAGATTGCACAGCAATTAATCTTATTTTATAAATTGTTTGTAATGGCTTCTTCTATAGCTATTCTCATATTTATATAGATGATAACCACAAATTTAGCAAAGCTATACTTGGTTTTGCAGTTGCAAATATGGCCACAACTTTTAGGGATATTGGAAATATTCCTGTAGGTAAACAGAGGCAAAGTAGAGAGACATAAAGCTGGGCAAGCGTTCCATTTCCAGGTCTACTGAGAATAGCAAGTCTCCACTACATGTATTCCTACTTTAACACCATTAATCAGTACGAAATGGTCACTGATACTGCAGACACTAGAAAAACTCACCCACTAATAGTGGATGAATAAAAGTCACACTTTTACCCTGGATAAATCTTCATCAAAGATCTATAAAACATAATGGATTTTATTTATATTCAATTTTTGTTCAATCGAGATACAGGTATAATGTATAGGACTTTAAAACTTGGAATAAAGATTGTGTTCTTCATGAAAAAGCACTGTGGCTTTCACAATGAATGAGTCAAGAAGATAGTAGAAAAGAAAAGTGTTGTAAACCTTAGGAAGGAAAAACACATTCTCATAAACAATGTAAATGTTTTTTCTGAATATATCCAAGCCTTCTTGTGTAATCTAAAGCTTAGCTTTAGAAACATTTCATTAGGTACTTGGGAGAAATGTATGCAAAGACAGATGGTTCAGCTCTGCAGTGGCTCCACTTACCTCAGCATTTATAATAGCCTTCTCAAATCCAAGATAAATAGATGACCTTGAACCTCTCCCTCCTCAAATGTGCTCTGTATTTATCATTTTGATTATTTTTTCCGTTATGAGGATTTCCAAACTCACATTCCACTTTTCTCTCAATGTAGAATGAACTTTCATGACTCCATGGCTTTATTGACACTACCCTTGCTTAAACTCCATTCATTCCCTAGTCTATGATGCAAAATCCCCCTTCAAGAACTCAACCCAAACGTTACCGCCTATAATGAGAACCTCCTCCAATCAGAGTGTTTTCATATCACCTCATTTACATTCCAATTCTGACTCTTTATCCCAGTTTCTACATCTCATCTCAATTGTGTACATTCTCAGTCCCCTTCTGGTTTTAGTCAGTTGGACCTGTACATGAATTCCAGCATTCCCATGTTTCAGCTTTGTGCCTTCAGGAAAATAAACTAATCTTTCAGAGCCTCAATTTCTTCATATTTAAAATAGGAATAACAATACTAACTCAACATATTTTTAAAGCGATTAGATGAAATCAAATATGTAAATACGTATTATACAATTATATATACAAATATGTATAATACAAATATGTATTATACAATTTAACTAGATTATGATTATTCTAATGTCAGGCTCTATGTCTCAAATGCCTAGACCAATATCTTGCATATAGGTCTGACTCATTTAACTTCTTATAAGCCTCAAATCCCCTAGAGAAGATAAAAAGAATTCTAACCCATGATCATGAATAACACTATAACCCAAAAAAAGAAGAAACATGATGATCTAAGCCACTAGATGTTTTTCTTTTTTTTTTTCAGAGGAAACAATAAAGACTAAACTACCTGCACCCACATCCTCAAATGCCTCATTCTACTCCGGGGTTATATAACCCAATCAATCAGTCAATGCGAATAATACTGAACACAGTACAGGAAACCCATGCTTTATGCCTGGCTCTGCCATTTCATGGTCACGTGAAATGCTGCAATTCTCAGTCCCTCTCAAAAGTTCTGTTGTTTTGATCTATAAAATGGGTATTATCACCTATGCATTCACTTCCAAGTATTGTTTTTTTTTCTTTATAAGTTTATTTATTTTATTTATTTATTTTTTGGCTGCATTGGGTCTTCGTTGCTGCACATGGGCTTTCTCTAGTTGCGTCGAACGTGGGCTACTCTTGCGGTGCGCGTGCTTCTCATTGCAGTGGCTTCTCTTGTTGCGGAGCACGGGTTCTAGGCGCGCGGGCTTAGCTGCTCCGCGGCATGTGGGATCTTCCTGGACTAGGGATTGAGCCCATGTCCCCTGCATTGGCAGGCGGATTCTTCACCACTGCGCCACCAGGGAAGTCCCTCAAGTATTGCTGATGGGATCAAATGAGATGATACAAATACATTTGGCAAACTGAAAAGAAAAAAAAAAAAAGATGATTGAAGCCAAACTCACCTAGTCTTATAAACAAGTTTTACAAAACTTAATTGCCAAGTAATGTAGAATGTTTCTACATCTGCAAATACAGATAATAGTATCTACCTTGTAAAAAAAAAACTTGGGAGCATTAAAGTTAATATAACACACATTTCATGTTACATAGCAGTTGCTCAGATGTGGTAATATGTATTATAAGACATTATTTTATTATAAAAAATAGAGTGCAGACACAAAAATAACAACTTTGATATTTTAAAAGTTTTCATTAATATGTCTTTAGCATGGGTTTAGTTCTTAAGACAAGTAAATCTATGACCATTTTAACTTTTGAAACTTTGCTTTTCTCATTTATTCTACCAACAGCAATTCATGTAAATCTTTAAATCATCCTCAACGATTCAACCAAGATACTTCACTCTGTCTAGTTAAAAGAGATAGTGTTTAGGTTACCTTTATTTTAGCACCTAAAATGTACCACCTTGCCCAAAGAAATTGGTTCCCATTAGGAACCAAACCTAAGAGGGGGGTCACTGCAGGCAAAGCCTTAGCACCATAATGGATGTGAGCATTTCATATTTTAATGTGGTCAGGTAGGCCATACCCTGCCAGGAGTACTTTATAACCACTTAATATTTCCCAGTCATTTGAATGTAAATAAGCTTGTCAAGAGAATTTGGATAATTTATTTTTAGTTTTATTTTTTTAAGCAACCATGTTTGGCAGGCACACTTTCCCAAGATCACCCAGCTTCAATTTTAAATTTCAAAAGCCTCAAATTTAATCCCTTGAGCTGGCCTGGTACCTTGCACCATCTGTTCCCATGGTTTTGTTATAACAGCGAGCACCTGCAGAGTTTTGCCAACATTTCAAGCTGATTGTAGACAAAAATCAAAATAATTATAATTTTCATAAAGCAAAGACTTCCATTCAGACACCACAATCCCATCTACATGAATTTTGGGAAACCAATCTTGCTCATAATGTGTTTCGTATGGATAAGGGTAATTTATTTCTATTTTGTTTTTGTAGAAGATCAATCCTTTAAAACACATGTACAATCAATGTGGAATTCTCACACTCCAGTCACATCCATAAAACTCTTGTGTAATCCTAGTCAGTTCTTAGATCAGGGTTTCTTACTGTATTTTGATCAGACAAGGCCATCAGCCAACAGCAATGATAAAGTTAGTCTTCTTTTTGATTGTTTGCACTTTCTGTTGGTTTTTTGGTTCCCTTTATATTAGTAACAGTAAGATAACATGTTGGCTTCAAATATTTTCCACTGTCAATGGAATACAAAAATTCAGGTATTATCCATTAAAGACAAAAAGGCGAAAGATAAAATGAATGCCCCTTCTCTCTGCAATTTTGGGATAGAGAAGTAATTCATGTAAGCTCAAACTTTTGTATTAGAAAGCCTGAACTTTTGGCAGAATCAATGTCCTCCAGTAGCTAAATATCCCACCAATATGTAGACCATCTAGAAGTCACTAGAGAATTACTCATGCAGGATAAAGAAATATAAGATGGATACCCGAGTATTGACCTTTGCTCTTTGTCTTGGTATTTAGAAAGAAATCTTAATGAGTTGGCAATGATGCTTAGCCTTTCATTTTCTGTTTAAAAACATTATCCTTTATTCACATTGCGTTTCTAAGATTCTTTAAATCCTTAATTTTAGTTTCGTTTGAGTCCATTGATAAGGAGCTAAGTATAAGTTTGACCTAATTTACCTAGATGTTCAAAAAGGAGTAATAATTTTGTAGTATAAGTATTAACTCATTAAGACATGATCATATACATGGTAGAGTGCTGATAAGTAAATTAAGAGTTGTAGCTCTATAATACTGGAGTCCAATCAGTACTACTCAAGGACACCCCCTAAAAGAATATTAACACCTAAGAGAATATACCATTTGTCCACTGGTACCAAATCACTTTTGGCATTGAAAGAGAACAGTAAAACGACCAAATGTGAGCTGTCATTCCTAGAGGAACAGTAGGAATGAACGTGGCACTCAGTTGAGAAGATTAAACAGCAAGGATCTTGTAGAGATGGCTGTGCTGCTGGTGAGTTGGTGATAACTGCAATGCCCAATACAGTGGAGGCAAGTACGGCAAGAACTGACGTGACTGGAGACAAGATACTGCTCAACAGATTAAACAAGAGTTGGTGGTTGCAGAATTGGAGCAGAGTCTGTGAGAGAAACACTGGCAACATTTGGAAATATTTTGTAGACAAAAGTATTTTATAGGGGGCTGAATATACAATATCAAGTAACAGGAAGAAATAACATACTAAATTTGAATACTAATTTTAATGCCACCTCATTTGCTCTCAAAGCTTGGAGAAATTTGTATTACAGTAATGAGAACATTTTTTAAAATTTGAATTAGAAGTTTTATTTGGAAAGTTGTCATAGACCAACTTAGTTCGATTACTCTGCATATAACTTAACCTGAATAACAGCTTTGTTTCATTGTTCTGTGGGACATCATTAGACCATGGGAGTTCTCTTTTAAGTCTATGTTTCTTGCCTTCCTCATATGAAAACTTAAAAGGTGTTGTTAGTATCTGAGAACTGCATTCCCATTAAAAGACAGAAAGAAGATAAACACTACTGGTCTGAATAATTATTTTTTTAGATGTAAGCTAATGAATATATCATATACAAAGGTCGTTTCTAAAGTATTTCTAAAGTATTTGTCAGTGAATAGAAAACTGAAATAATCCTTCTGACTCCCAGGACTGGAGTACTAGAAATATTAATAAAGCAGAAGCCTGAAGACTTGAACTCTTGTTCCAATTTTCCATTTTTATCTGAGGGAAATGGAGAGGGTTAGAAAAGTCACTTTTATTGGATTTGTCTTTTTAAATCAAATGACAAGCTTCATGTGGGTAGGGATTATATTTGTTATGTTTATTATATTCCTAGAAAAGTGTGTGATAAGTGAGGATTTGGAAAGATGATCTCTTCAATCTTTCTTAACTCCAATAGCCACACAATAATAAGTAATCAGATGTGATAATATACTGCACCACAATATGCTATACTATATCTGAGAAGAGAGTGTTAGAAATGACGGAGTATCTGTTGTCTTTTGTTCTAGAAAAAATTTGCTTAGTGCAGTGAGTCCTTTTACTCAAGACTTTGATTTTTTTTTTTCCCCAGTCTGATTGGGTTCCCAAACCATAAACTTATTTTTCATTTTTAATTAGAACCCTGGTTATATGTAGAGCTGTTGTAGATAGTAGGATGTATCAAATGCCAACATCTTAATCATAATATAACAAATGACTCTGTGATACTGTTGTTAGAGTTCAAATCTCCACTTGTGGCTTGATTTGATAACTGGCTGGAATTAGCTGCGAATCTTCTCATAAGTGACACACTTTCATGTGTCAAGGCTGGTGACATTCACCTCTGAAAATCCCACTCAAATTTTCCCAAATTTTTTAAGTCACAGATAATCCTATATTATGTAATAAAGGATAATTATATAAGGAAGAATTAACACAACGTGTTAATAAACACACAAAAAGCCTGTTTAAAAATACCAGGTAAATTGTCATAGTGAGTGAAGTAAATCAGAGAGAGAAAGACAAATATCATATGATATTGCTTATATGTGGAATCTAAAAAAAATGGTACAAATGAACTTATATACAAAACAGAAATAGAGTCACAGATGTAGAAAACAAATCTACGGTTACCAGGGGGGAAGAGGGGGATAAATTGGGAGATTGGGATTGACATATACCTCCTACTATATATAAAATAGATAAGTAGTAAGGACCTACTGTATAGCACAGGGAACTCTACTCAATACTCTGTAATGACCTATATGGGAAAAGAATCTAAAAAAAAAGTGGATATATGTATATGTATAAGATTAACTTTTCTGTACACCTGAAACTAACACAACATTGTAAATCAACTATATTCCAATTAAAAAAAATAAAAATACCAGGCAAAATTTAAATATATGGTCTGACTGAATTCTGAATTTTATAAATTCTGAATATTTTATGAAAATTAGAAAAATACCTTGTTTTCATTTTTGCCATCATTATAAAATATAGTTGTCCAACATTTTAAATAAGTGATATTAATTTCATATTTTATCCCCCCTATAACCAGTTCCCCCTGTCCCTCTTAAAAAGATTCTTCTGATGGGGCTCTCACTACTCTTGGCCATTGGGAATGCTTAATTAATATAAAAACGAGAATTAATAAATATCAGTAGGGATAATGTGGAATTCTGTGCTTAGTAATTTTGAAACTTTACATTCAAAAGACATGGTAAAGAGATGTCACATTAATTGAGCCATTACAAGTTGTCAAACACTGTGTTAGGTACTTTCTTATTGATCTTTCTTATTGAACCTATCCCTATACCGGAGTTAAAACAACTGAGGCTCCCAGAAGTTAAGTAGCATACAACTGGATATCATCCAAACAGATTATGGTCTAAATGCCACATTTGTCCCAGCCCTTGCCTGTCTCCCTGACCCAATCTTGGATCAGCCTTCTCATCACTCTAGTTATTTTGAAATACCATGCTTATTTTTTCCATAGCAGGAACTGGGATTAACTGATCTAGAATAATCTAGCCCCGTATCTTTTCATATCGTACCTGTTCATTATTTGTCTCAGCACCGTATCACCCACACAGGAAGGCTTCTCTTGACCAGTCTAAATAAGGCCCTTAAGACCTGCTTACCCCAGTCTCTCTCTAGCACATCACCTTACTTTATTTTCTTCAATGCACATATTGCTGTCTGTGGTTGCCTTATTTATTAAAAAAAAAAAAAATTGTTGTCTGTCTTCCCTGGTAGAATCTAAGCTTCATACAAACAAGAGCCAGGTCTCTCCATTTCCTAGTGGCCAATAAATATTTATTGGGTAAATCAATGAATAGAAGCTCTGAACTTTTAATTATAGCATTCCTGATCACATGGCAATTACTAGCTATCAGTTTGACTTCTTTTACTTATGACAGCATACTGAGACTTTGACCACATACTTTAAGTGCAGACAAGTTTATAGTCTTTCATTCCCCCTGATATTAATACTTAGAGAAACAATTCAACAGTAAAATCAACAAATGATAAGAATCCAAATTTAGGATACTGAAAAGAAAAACACCAAGGTAAATGTTTAGAAAGACACAAGTCTATTAAACCACACAGTTCATCTCTAAAAGTTATACATTTATTATAGGTTGAATATGTACATGATACCTAAATTAAAAAAAAAAAATCTGGGATTCGAAGCTTTCATACTATGTGAGAAAACTTGCACAAATAAAAGTTTTTGAATTACTATTGATCGCAACATTAAAATTAAAATCTAAAGCAACTCTGATTATTTAAGGCAGTATATAGTCCCTTAATTGATATTTTGAATTTGTATAATGGACCTATCAATGATTAGGGTATAGCACAATATAAAAAAATTTGTATTATTACAAATAATTTGTAATTATTTGTTTTAGTGACTATTTAGTGCTGGTCCATCTGACAAAACTGATTTTGAATCAATTTGGAAAATGAATCAAAGTATTATATTATTTCTTGTATAGTACACTCCCAATATTAAGCATTATGTTTTTTAAATATATGCTTTTACTGCTTTTTTGTACAACTTGTGCATTAGATATTTGGAAGTGAATTGTAAATTTTGTTATTACGGAGGCATTAAATAAACATAATATTTTATTTTGAAATAAGTGTAGAATTCAGATAAACTTTCATCTGTCTCACTACAGCATGACTGCTTCTTATACTGAAAGTCTTAATGATGTCTTAATACCAAAGAGTGGTTTCAGGTTAAAGTGTGCTACAAGTGCTTCTGCTTTATCAGAATTTCCTTTTAGGATTTATTGAGAGGGAGACATTCAGAGTGTCGTAAAAAAATAAAACTGATGCTTTGTTGTTGTTGGGCTGTAAACACTGTATTTTGGTTGGTTATAATGCTACCAAAATCCACACAGTACTTAATTTATCTAACCTTCTGATAGTGAATGAACAAAGGTAAAAATAACAGGCTAGTTATAAACTAGTACTATGGTGATGACACTGTGAATTATTTAAAAAGGGCATATTCAGTGTGACCATAGAGCCATCAATCATAATAGACATTGATGAGAAAAAGAGGTTTCAGTCACTTCCTATCTGCAAGGAGAACAATTCTATCTCACAGGTAGCTATGAAGTGCTGGGTGACCTGATGTCACTTGCATTGTTGCTCTACCCTTTGAACGGAGCGAGTAGATTCTCTCAATATTAGAATCGAATGAGTAAATAAATTCGCAGTTCACTGCCACTCTCCTTCTGAGTGCACACTTCAATTTGTCTAACAATAGAGAGGACAGAAAAGCAGAAATCTCTTAAAGCGCAGATGAATTTTTTATGGAATGTTCAAATCCAGCTGCAAAGGATAGGGTTTTAAATGGTAGCAGACACTCTTTTAGAGGGAGCCCCAAGAGACGAAATCTTTTGGAAGTGTTTTGTACTGAATTCATTCCTTTCCACGTACACATATGTAGCTTTTCTTCTTCTGAAGCCCTGCTTTTACTAAATTGTTCCACCTTCGAGTTCACATTGATCACTGATATGCCAGATAAAAACACTTCCTTTATCTTTAATACACAGAATTTCAATTTTAAGTAAGAACAGTTTTTAAAGTGCATGTGTGTAATACTGCTGTATTTGCCTCCTTCGATAGGGAAATTAAGTTTGCAGGGGAAGAAAGAGGTGGCTGGTTAAGAAATTTTTTTAAAACATATTAATAATTTTAACATTTTTTTCCATTCAGGTGATCAGAATAATTTTGATTACCACAATTTCTCACCTCAGGTTCTACTTGAATGTTAATATTGCGTGCATTAATTTATATTATTTAAATTTTTGAATATCACTTTTCCCCAGTCACAGAATCCTACAAAATCCTTTGGCATTTACAAACCACAGAGCTACAAAAATGTGCATTTTTTGGGCTTCCCTGGTGGCGCAGTGGTTGAGAGTCCACCTGCCGATGCAGGGGACACCGGTTCGTGCCCCGGTCCGGGAATATCCCACATGCCGCGGAGCGGCTGGGCCCGTGAGCCATGGCCGCTGAGCCTGCGAGTCCGGAGCCTGTGCTCCGCAACGGGAGAAGCCACAACAGTGAGAGGCCCGCGTACCGCAAAAAAAAAAAAAAAAAAAAGTGCATTTTTTTTTCTGTATGGCTATATGGTAAAATCCACTACTTCACTCTAGCATATTCACATTTTATGGCATAAACCCATGAATGATATGAATGTTTCTTTGCAAAGATTCTCTTAAAAATTAGTGAATGTAGCTAAATAAGCTTTCCTCCTCTCCCTCGGCCCTCCTCCACCCACCAATCATTACCCCTCCCTATTAGAGTGGAAATATGAAACGTGTTTGCATTGCATTCGGCATTGCAGTGTAGTCTCTTGAAGCCTGTACACTACTCATTTTTATTCACTTTTCCTCTGTAATATATTCTGGAAGCATCTTCATCTCAGCCTAACCTCCAGAACTACTTTAAAAACGTGTACCACCACTTAATTGTTAATAACAGGTAAATCAAAGGTAAAAGATAACTAATTAATTTTCTAGCTCAGTTTTATTTTACTGTTACTGTTTTGAGAAAATATAACAAAACCCCATTAGTGTTAAGGTAAGCCCATGAAACAACATAATATAATGCAAGAAAGACATTTAATAGTGTAGAGGAATGTTAAATTACTAATTAACTCCAAGTTACTGTATAAGAAAGCATAGTAATTTACAGGATTATTGCAATATGCAGCTTGGATTGCCATGAGGGTCAGCTAAGGAGCATTTCTTTCTCTTTCTCCCCTTAGTGTGGTGGTTACTGTAAAAATCTTCTCACATTAAAACGCACTGTCCTACCCACAGTTCATTGCTGCTAATTAGCAGCAGTTGAGATTTTGCTAGCAGTGATTTTTTTTTTTTTCTATGTTAAGCTGCCAACTGTTACCAACTGCTCGAGATTCTCCATGCACAGTGTCCAGCTGCCCGGCTCGCACCACAAGGCTGTGTCTTTCAGCTGCTTCCTGTCAACTTTAACACCTGTGCGAAGAAAACAAATCCGATTGTCTGTCCTGCCTTTTGTGATGGGAAGGTTATCAAAAGTGCTCTGGGTATTTCGGCTCATGCTTATCATCTACTTCTAGAAAATTGCATTGAACACACACACACACACACACACACACACACACACACACACCTTTTTATTTAAGCACCCAGTTGAGACCAGTGGCTCTCTGAAACTTAAATCACTGCCATATCTGCCATGTCAAAGTCCAGTGTTTTCACAGTCTATTTAAACTTTTATTTAAGCAATAAGCCTTGGGAAAGTCATCTTTTAGTTTTACCTAAATATATAAGAAGAATGCCATAACTTTGATTAATAATTGATTAAATCAACCATTCCTACATCAAAGACAGGAAGAAGAGCTCTTTGCTGAAAGGCTAGACTATCAAATGGGACTTTGTTGTCTTCAACATCGCTTTAGAACTGCAGCATTACAGAGTAAGATGAACATTAATTTTTGAGGTCTTATATAATCATATAAAATAAAATTGACTCCTTTTTCTCCTTAATTAAACACTAGTAGTGTTAAAACACTATAAATTTAGAAATAATCATACAGCCTAATCATTTCCTGTCAGTTCCATTGGCTTTATGACTAATTTATATTTAACCTTCTTGGGAACCTACCATCAGAATGTACTTTTTTAAAAAATTCAAGGCAACTGTCACTGGTACCTTATACCTGTGCAAAGGGGAATCAGGACTTAACAATGTTTTAAAACTCAAAGATGATATATAATGGACTGTTCTGTTTATATGATTTAGTAGCAAAATAGCCCCTGCTTTCTTATGATTACAGAGCAACTGATAAATTCCTAGCTCATTTGTTCCTATTTTCTATTTATAGTGATAAATTTAATGTTAAAAATAATTGTAATTGTATAAATGTGCATGTATTTACATTAATATTAGCATTACAATATATTTAATTAGGCAATCAGAATTGAAAGGGGACTGATTTTGGTCTATATGTTATATCTGTTTGATACTATTATTTTCTTTAGGTTTCGATTGAAATATTTTAACTGAATTTGTTCTTCCTTCATTTGTACTTTAAAAAGGCAAAAGGATTGTAAAATTTACCTGTAACATGAGTATAAAATTCATTGTCCCGACAGGAATGAATCCCCACAGACTGTGATCAAAACTGTAGCCCTAGGGTAACACAGAACGAGTGTCAACTACATTTTGCTGTTAAGTTTCACAAAAATGCCCTCTGGGAATTTCAGTCACAATATTCTGAATCTATATTTATGTAACGGTTACAAAAAATAATAGAGAGGGCACATCAAAATTATACATGCTTGAATTTCAGAACCATAATTTTGTAATTTAAGAAGAAAATATTCTTTGAATTTTCCTTTTTTATGAAAAAGGAATGATAAAGATATTATTCAGTTTTCAAGACTATATTACCAGAGATTTAATGTCAAATTCCTGTTAATATAACTTTCTTCTCCCTGAACTATTAGAAATTTATTCAGTCAAAATTATCAAATAAGCACATAGGTAGGTCAGTATCACTATGATTACTGATCAAATACTTTTTTTTTCTTCCTTTCTTCACCCTCTGCATGTCTGCACTTGGAGAAAGAGACACCTGGTAGAGAGATGTGAAAACTTGCTCTTTAATTCGTACCACCACAGATGATTTTACAGGCACCGGTAAGAAAATGTACAAAAAGAAATTATTTAAAGCCAATAATTGATTCTAACTTGTTCAAGTGCCTGATTTTTCATAACTGAATAAAGGCCTTCAGATTATGAGCAGGACTTTGAAAAGTGGGTTAACCTCATTGAACCTCAGTAGTTCAATCTGCATATGGGGATAATGACACCTATTTTGTGTCATTGTTGATGAATAGTCTCAGTTTTAACTAGGCATATAGAAAGGTTTTGTAAGTTTCTGGTGCGTTGAAGATCTTCTGGATACAGAAGCAATCAAACTCCATGAGCCAGGGCTGGCCATGCTCTCCCTGATTTTTCTTTATCAAATCTTGCATAGGAAAGGTTGAATAGAATGAACTCTTTCAAGCTGTGGTATGACTGACTGAGGAAGATGAAAACTTACTCTTCCAAAAGACATAATAGTGTATGAGGTAAGACTAATTGATCAGTTGAGTGGCTACAAAATTATCCTGTGCAGGTGGATCGGTTGGGAGTGGGGTTAGATGTTTGGAACTGATTTCTCATAGCACCATTAAAATGTCACTGTAGAATCCTACCAATAACATCACCCCTTCTCACATACATGCCTGTAAATTTGACTTTTTAAAAAAACTCTCCTGTGTTAGTCAGAAATTATTTTCTCTGAGGTGTTATTAAAATGTGACAAATTATTATTTTATGGGCTTTGTAGGGGAATAGAAAACAATTAAAAATAACTGCTAAAAAAGTAAATATGTGGGGCATGAAGAGCCCATGGGCAGATGATAATCTCTGCTTGGATTATTTGCTGTAAGATGTGAATATGTTGTCTTTAGAGGAAAAAAATGCCACTGAATAAGCTTTGATTCTATTCTCAAACACTCATGTCCCCAAATAATCGATCTATGTAATCCTGCATAGTATTAGCTATGGTATATTTCTGCATAGGCCCAAGTACCAACTAGTTACTAAGGACCTATAAAGGAGAAATAATATAATCCTGACTTCACATAAAAAATAAATAGCAATGCCAAGCAACATTAAAAAGATGCTGTAATAACAAATGATGATGATGATGGCCACCATTCATGAAGCACTTACTAGGTGCTTTTTTCCTTCAACAAATGGTATGAATTTCTGACTCTGTGCCAGACGTTGGTCTAGATGCAGGAGTAAAAAAAGCAACTAACAAAACAGACAACATGTCTGGCTTCTTAAACTTATAATGGAGGGAGAGGAGCAATGAATAAAAATAAACACACAGAGATAAATACTGCAACTAAGATAAACATTTTAATCCACATTCTGCGGATGAGAAAACACAGGCAGAGTGGTGACGTCTTCTGTCCACACTCCAACAGCTGGTGTAATGGCAGAGCTGAGAGTCAATGTATATCTTTGTGCTACATTACACTGTATCTCAGAAAAGACCCACCAGAGGTAAAGTGGTGAAAAAGATGGCTTTATGTTGGAATTTGACCATGATTTCTTTTTTATTTTTAACATCTTTATTGGAGTGTAATTGCTTTACAATGTTGTGTTAGTTTCTGCTGTATAACAAAGTGAATCAGCTATATGTATACATATTTCCCCATATTTCCTCCCTCTTGCATCTCCCTCCCACCCTCCCATGATTTCTTGAACAAGGAAATCTCTGGCTCTATTCTTGAAGGAGGCAAAGCATTGAGATAGAATTCACATCGTGCATAATCAAATGTATAGCCAAGACATAGACTGGTTTGTGTTTGGAAGACAGGAGATTAATTTGGGACAATGGAAAGGAGAAGGATAAAAGGAGAAGGCAGGTAAAGTTCTGGTTGGAAGAACCTGTGTGACCAAGATTCTTGTTGGAAGAATCTTGACTATCCTGCCTGTAATCCTTAGACACATGAAATGTTTTAAATCAAGGGGAATCCTGATAGTTGTATTATAGGATGAGTAACCTGGTCACTGTGAATGTAAAAAAGGCTGAAGGAGTGAGAGTTTACATGTTAGGATGTCTAGTTAAAAGGCTGTTGTAATAGTGTGAAAATGAGTTAGGGTGATTGCAGTAGAATAAAACAATGCAGAAAATTTACCAATAACAACTAGAAAAAATGATGAACAGATAGGATTTGGGGTAGGGGGAGCAAATGAGAAGGAATAAAGCAAAAGATGGAGAGATCCTACAGCTGGAGAAGAGCGGAGCTACCTAAAAAATTAGAAGCCAGGAGTGAGGCCAATTTACAGAGGAGATATTAGGTTTTAGAGGTACTGAAACTGAAATGATCAGGTCAGACTAAGTCAGCAGCCTATATTCTTTACCCTTCCTCCCTGCCATCAACTGTGCCTGATCTTTCCCAGGCCACCTCAAAGTTCTTCCCAAGAAAGAGAGGCCCTTTTGTTAACACACTGAAAACCAGAAGAGGCTCATCTGATTCTTGAGAAATTCTTCCTATAGCAAGTCAACTTTGATCAAACCCACCCCACTTGAATCATTTTTTATTTGTATACCAAAATCTCATCAGAGATGCTGGTAGACATAATTTTCTATTGTGGTCTTATTTTATTGCACAAAACATGTAAGACACAAGAAATAAAAAGATAGAAAGATACATTTCACAATATCAATACCAAAACACATGAATTGTGTTTCTTTGTATCTTTGTTCACATTTTGTTATGCTAGCAATGTTTTACATAGTTGTATCCAGTGTAGATGGAATTTTGCATTCTGATCCTGAAAAGGAAGCGGTCATTTAGGATCAGGTAGGCTGGGGAAGGTGAGAGCTGAGAGTAACCAGTTCCTGTCTTCACTCCCACTTCAGGAGGAGGCCAACAGCTGGAATTTTGAGATGCAGCCTCATCAAAATTTTGACGGCTCAGTGAATAGTAGAGAAAATCTCAAAGGAAATACTTCTAATGGACATCACCTAGTTTCCTGAGCAAAAGCGACAGTCTAGGGGAAAAATAAAAAGACTTTTCCAACTCCACTTGCTAAGAAGTTGCAAACTATTGTGAAGTATCTCAAATGACTATTAAGACATCCCTCTTCTGGTATAACACAAACACATTGACATGTTGATATTTTTTTTCAAGTCTCTGTAAGTATCTTCCAGAAAAATTATCGAGAACTACCCTATCTTAAGTAAATGTTATTGAATATAATTCAACTTTTTATCATTAGTTTAAAATCTCAAAACATCCTTTACTGTTCTGAATTGTTATTTAGCTCTTTGTTCAATTTTTCAAGGTTTTTTTTTTTCATTTCCTTTGTGGACATATTAATTTTAATATTCTACTTCCTTTACTTCTAAAGCCTACAAAATTGCTTCAAGTCTAATCTGGTAAGATATGGTTAAACTCTCACCACCGCCCTAAATTGGATTTAAATGGAAAGATGGATGGTATATCAATTAGAGCTCTCTGGAAAGGAAGGGGAAGAGGGGGAGTGGGGAGTGGGGGCTTGGGGGGATTTGTATGGTGTAGCCTGCAGGCTGAAAACTCAGGCAAGGGTTAATGCTGTGAACTTGGGGCAGAATTTCTTCTCTGAGAAATCTCAGTTTTCCTTTCAAGGTTTTCTAGCTGGTAAGATGAGCCCCACCCACATTATAGAGAGCAATCTCCTTTACTTAAAGTCAACTGATTATAGATATTAACCACACCTACCAAATAGCTTCACAGCCACACTGAGATTAGTGTTTGATTAAATAATAGGGCGCTATAGCTTAGTCAGCTTTACACATAAAACTATTATAGATGGATTTTACAAACTGCTTTTATGACAGTTCATGGGTTTTCAGAGAGTAATTCATTGAAAAAATATTCATTGAGGGACTTTTATGTGCCAGGAACTAGTATGGATACGACTTTACAGATATGAAGAAGACTAAGATAAAATCCTGGCCTTCAAGGAACTTACAATTTTCTTAAAAGATAGCTATATGAATAAATTAATATAATGCAACTTGACAAATGTTAGTTTTATGTACAAGCTATGTAATGTTGGTGCATAGAGGAGGGAAAACTTCTCCCAGGCAGTTGGTTCAAGGAAGGCTTCCTGGAGAGCCTGACGTTTGAACAAATCTTTAAGAATCTCTAATTTACTGAGCAATACTCATTGAAACCTGTTATGCCAGGTGCAATTCTAGGGGCTGGGAGTTGATATAAAAGATCTCAACTTTATTTATAAAGCTAATGTTCCATGGGGAGATTGGTGAGACAGATAATAAAATAAGCAATGAATAATTAAAATCGCTCTTAATGATTAGAGCTAAAATTTATCAAGATTATGTGATACAGCCTCCTATATGCTGCTTTAATATTTGAGTTGAGACATAAAAGGCAAGAAGAAAAGAAAAGATAAGTGAAAAGGCATTTCCAAGCATAGGAGGCAGCAGGTGCAAAAGCATGCAACAGTCACAGCCAGAGCAATAGAAAAGGACTTTGATTAAAATTTGGGTTTGAAAAAGACTTGATCTAGTCTGTCACATTATATTTACATTAAATTTAAATATCAAATACTACCTTTCAATTAGTTTAAAACATTTCCTTGGTCTTAAATAATAGCTGGGTTTTATCTCTTGTTTTTCATCTTCTTTCCACTATTCTTAAAATGTTGCACTAATGTGTGAATTTTCTACACCTGGATTACAAACTCTTAAGCCATTAGAAGTCATTTTATGTGGTGCACGGTTGAAGCATTCATTGCACACTAACTACACATTGTTGAATGATGAGAGGATGGATGGAGGAGGCAGAGAATGGCTCCAAAGATAAAGCCCTGTCCTAATCCCTGGTACCTATGACTATTACCTTATATAGTAAAGTTTTGGCAGATGAGATTAAATTAAAGATCTTGAAATAAAGAGACTGCCCTGGATTATCCGGCTGGGTCCTAAATGCCATCACAAATGCCCTTACAAGAGAGATTCAGAAGCACATGGGGCTTCCCTGGTGGCGCAGTGGTTGAGAGTCTGCCTGCCGATGCAGGGGACATGGCTTCGTGCCCCGGTCCGGGAGGATCCCACCTGCTGCGGAGCGGCTGGGCCTGTGAGCCATGGCCGCTGAGCCTGCGCGTCCGGAGCCTTGCTCTGCAACGGGAGAGGCCACAACAGTGAGAGGCCCGTGTACCGCAAAAAAAAAAAAAAAAAAAGAAGCACATAAGGTGCAGAAGAGGAGACCATGTGACCATGGTGGCAGAGATAGGAGTGATGTGGCCGCAAGTCAAGAAATGCCAGCAGCCACAAAAAATTGGGAGTCAAGGAGCAGAATCTCCCCTAGAGCCTGCAGGGGGCTTGTGGCCCTGCCAGCACCTGGCTTTTGACCAAGTGAAAGTGATTTCAGACTTCTGGCCTCCAGAACTGAGAGAGAACAAATTGCTGTTGTTTTTAGACACCAAATTTGTTAGTCATTTGTCCCAGCATCCACAGGAAATGAATACAATGGATTTTCAGCATATTAAACAACAGTAGAAATGTGGTTTTATCAACACCTACTGGCCAGAGTCTTCCTCTGAAGCAGAAGACAATACAATGTTGCCTGGGTAGCGCTGCCTGCCTCAACTCCTGCCATGCTTTCAGCAATGCCAACAGATTCTGGGAATGTACGTACACATAAAATGCCATTGACATTTTGAATATTCTGATCTGGACCTATTAGCCATTCTACTCTAGATATATTTATGACAAACTAAATATATCTTCATGTTAACCCTATGCTAGAGATTTTTAAACATTCCAGCAAAGACAAACAGAAATTATTCCCCATTATTGATGTCCGAGTGTGCTACCCACACTGACCTTAAAAATTAAAACCTGTAACACATTTCAAATCATATTAAATTGTATGTTACATATGATCTTAAAAACATTTAGGAGGAGTTTATTTTCTAGGGGTTCATAGTATTACATATGTACATAAGAGTATATACATACATACATATATGTGTGTGTGTATATATATATATATATATGTGTGTGAAGTTGCTGATGAATCTTGGTATTATTAAACATACTACTATGTTAAAAAAATGTAACTAACCAAAATGAGTCCACATATTCTGAAGAATGAAATTTAGCTTATGGCCTCAAGGTTTTATCTTATAATCTCTTAGTTTCAATGTCTATACCTCAACCAAATCAGGGAACCAGTTGAACTAACATGCTTAACTAAGTACATTTACCACTGAGTAACTACATTAAGCACAAATTCATCTTAAAAGATCTGTAAATTGTTTTCACTGTTTTTCTCTGAAAGACGTAGTTACTTTGATGGCATGTTAATGAAGCCTGAGAAATTGTGACTGTATGTTCATGAAGGTATATATGTATAATAATTGTTGAATTGGTCTTTCATATTTGGATTTTTTACATACGTTATCTGCTTTAAGAAATACAATAACGTAAGATCTTAATTTAATAAAGCCAATATACAGGAGAGATACATTATAAACCATCGACCTTTATGTTGATCAAAGGGACTTGTTGATCATCTGGTCTAACACCTTTTTTTTTTTTTGCTGTACGCGGGCCTCTCACCATTGTGGCCCCTCCCATTGCAGAGCACAGGCTCCGGACGCGCAAGCCCAGCGGCCATGGCTCACGGGCCCAGCCGCTTCGCGGCATGTGGGATCCTCCCGGACCGGGGCACGAATCCGTGTCCCCCTGCATCGCAGGACTCTTAACCACTGCGCCACCAGGGAAGCCCCTAACACCTTCTTTTAATAAAAGACGGGACTAAGACTCAGAAATGTAAGTGATTAGACCAAAGGCACATTGCAAACCATTGGACAAGATGGGAACAGAACCCAAGTTTTCTGACTCCTGATTCAAGACACTTCACAAGCCCCAGGACTGGTTATTTACATTGTCCAATATAACTGGTATTGGTTAACAATATGTTGGTATAAGTTAACTCTTTAAGTGGCTTAAGGAGGAAAAGCAAAGAAGCAAAATAGAGTGAAAGTGATGGAAACTAACTGGAGATCAGTCTAAATTAAAAATAGATACCGTGATTATAAATAAAATATATTCTCTGAACATATATGACTAAAATCAATTTTGAAATATGGAAAATCTATTTGATCTTTCAAAGCAGATTCAGAATTTAAAATATTAGATTTTAAAACATCAAAAATTAGTCAAGGTTTAGATTTTCTAATAGTATCAGTCCTTATTAATGAGAAGTATGTAGAAATTATTTTAATCCTCCTTTATGTTGATCCTAAAAAATTACAGTATACTCTGAAATAATCTCATTTACCTTATTAATCCATTAAAGATGTATGGTCCATTATGTGTATGTATATTGAAAGGGAACATATTTCGAAAATAAACGACTTAGTTTCCACCTTTACTTTGAAAAATCACAACTCCCTGACTCTATTTTCTCATCTATAAAATGGGCTTTTGAGAGCATCCAAGTAACTAATTTGCAATTATAGCAAGAATTCATATACAAAAGTGCTCTGAAATCTGTCAAGAGCTCCATGTGTGATGTGTGTGTGTATGTATGATTGTGTGTATGTACTTGTGGTAATGATTTTTATTCATTTGGCTGACAGGATATAGTGGGGCAAAAAGAAAGGACATAATTATTAAAAAGCAAGAATGCTTCCTTCAGTGAAAAGTAGATTTAAAGTGAGAAATGACTGTATTATTCAAAACTACAGCTACTGCTTTGCACTGTCAGGGAAATTAATATCTCCAAGAGTTACATGTGGAAAAAATGCTTAAATAAATGATTGGGGATAGATAGCTATGTACTCTGACTTATGAGAGATGGGGTGACCTTTAAAATGACTCAGATTCCAAAAACAACTGACTCCATTTCTGCAATCTGTGTTTCATTTTGTACAAAACAAAACAATTAATATAGTCAAGAGCAAAATTGCAAACCTAACAGGGCATAGGACTGGGAGCCAGGGGACCCAGGTTCTACTCCTTGGGCCTTTCTTGCTCTAGATGTGACCTTGAACAAATCGCTTAATCCTCCTGGGCTTCAGCCCCATCACTTCCAACATGAAGGGGGTCTAAGGTCCCTTCCAGCTTTAACACTTCATGACACTATGATTCCAGTTCTTAGCTTCTCTCTCACCATATCTGACACTTTGTTGACATACTGTCAGAACACTTCACACATTTCCCGAAAGCCATAACAAAGCATTATCAGGTCATTAACACAGATTTTTAAGAGAAACTTTAAAATATCTTTCACTGGATATTTGTTATAGCACTTATGTTTATGCTATTAGATTCCTTAGTGAAGATATAAAGGTGTAGATATACATCTAAAAAAGTCAACCTTGTTAAATTCATACACTATGAAGAATAAAGTTGTAATACAGTTATGCGTGACAAAAATAGCCATCTACTTTTCCACAATGAGCAAATAGTTACTTAATTAAAAACTAAGAGAAGAAAAAAGAAAAATATTTTTAGCCTTACGAAAGTTGTACCCATTTCTTTCATAGCTCTATTTCTTTTACCATTCCTTCCATAAACAGTTGACATATACCCATACGTCTCATGGCGTGTGTGTGTGTGTGTGTGTGTGTGTGTGTCTGTATGTGTGTACCTCAATTACATCTAATGTTTATGGAGCATTAACTGTCCCAGACATCAGTCTACCCACCTTTCTTATGCCCCTCAGTACCCCTGACACCCCTGTGTGCATTCTCATCGCTACCAGATACTGAAGGAGCTGTGTTCCTGAAGGCATTTTCTGAGTCTTTTTTTTGTAACCAGGAAAACCACCTGTGCCTACATTGGTGGGTTATTATAGTCAGCAGTTTACCTGGCCTCAGGCAGGTCTAAAGATCTCTTTCTCTAGGCCATTGAAAAAGTCTTTCCTTCTCCCTCTCCTGCCCCCTCCAGCTTGATCCAGATCTTCTCCACCCTTCCCACAAGACATAACTTTACTCATCCTAACATACTTGACAATATCTCAGAGATTGTGCCTGCGTGTTAGTACACTATTCTCAATCATAATGCTTTCCAAATTGGTGCTGAAGAGTGGTTTTGCCATTCTCTCTACAGTATTTAGTTTTAAAAAACGAACACATCATTAGTATATATCACTTTTAGAAATAAGAGCTAACGCTAAACCCAGGTGGAAGAGAATCAGAATATTATTTATTTATTTATGCTTTTCATACAAGTAACACAAGTGAGTGATGAAGTATTTCTCTGTGAGCACATGCTAGAATCCCTGTGCAGGCTGTTTAGCCTGTATCCTGGGTCTGGGCAGAACTGAACTTAAACCTCAGAATGATAGCAATCTGCCGTTTCCTTAAAAATATCTCAAGAAAGGGGTTGCCTTACTCTCACAGATGAATTACCTTAGAGCACTTCAGTGAAGAAAGGAAGATGTATTATTTAGCAACTCTCTAAATTATAGTAAATGGGCTTAAATTTATTAATTGATTTTATCCATTTTACTTTGAAAAAGTAAATAAAGTAAAGTAGAATAAATGAGCCATATAGTTCCAGCCCACTAGCTATTTTAAGCCAAACTACAAATTAATGAGGTGATTAAGGAAAAAACAGTGAAAGGAGGAAAAAAGAGGCCTTAAATACTTCATCTGGATGAACACAATTGTAAACACTTTTTATTCTCTTACATGAAAATAAGAGTACTTATTCCAACGTACACTCTGCCCCCTGTGCACTGCCATTTAGTAGGGACTCTTTGAGTGACAGCCTTGGTCCCCAGAGTCAACCTTTCCCTGACACCCCAGCAGGCCTCCGCCCACCAGTGGGCCTGCAGGACCTGCTCCAGCTGAGGAGGCCTCCCTCACAGTTTCTCCTCTTATCCCACTGCGTGCACTTTGAGGCGGTATGAAGGGAAACAAGCTATAATAGCAGAGACACATCTTATAGAAAGTACTAGGCCACAATCGAAGTGGCAGAGGCTTCATCGTCAATCAACACCATTTCCTCTTCTTTGGAGCAAACCTAACACAGTTAACTTGGGCAATCATCCCCCTACTGGTACAAGTCAAGTAGGTCCAGAGATTCAAATCTGCAGTTTGTAAATAATCCCAAGTATAGGCAGAAGGCTAGCTAGTTACCTCTCCCTTTACATTCAAAGGGATCTTCACATTCAAAAGCTCCCGTATGGACAAATGATAATGCACATTGGAAAGACCAAGGCAGCTGCATTTTTCTAATTAATGTTATTACTAATAAGGCTAATCATTAATTCTATCTTAAAAAAATAAAACAAATTAAAAAGAAACGCAAACTTCTGCCTAAAAGTAGCGCCAGCTGCGTGTTGTATTAGGAATCATTCCAGCCTTCCTCACGCTGCAAGTTTCTCCACAGAATAAAACATTTGCGGGCTAACGTGGACCTGATGTTGCTGTTCTAGTCAGAAGGTCAAACATACTGAACTTACTGCCCGAGCCAAGTTTGAAGGAAATATTAGAAAACACAGAAAGTAAAACTTTACGGTGAGCTGTAAGTACTCATAAATACACTAAAATTTACAGTTCATTATGCTCCTGTTTTGTCCTTCTTGCCAAAGTCAAAAAGCACACACGCCTTCATTTTAAAAGACATTTACTGTACATTAGGAAACAAGCCACATAGTGGTTCAAAACACTGCCAATTCTCAGCAGGTCAACTAGGTGCTGATTGCAGATTTAAACTAGGTTCATCCTTCTCAGTTTTACATGTAAACATTGGATTTTGAATGCAGGATGTAGGGTGTGTGTGTGTGTGTGTGTGTGTGTACTTTTAAATCACACTCTAAAATCACTATTGCCAGAAGCTATCTCATCATTCAAATAAATGACAGAGAAATTGCTAGTAAGAATTTTCGGTTTTCTAGTCTCATAAACTATGTAAAAATATCCCCTAAAAACGGAACTAGAGCATCTATGACAATGATACTAACCATAGATCCTTTATACAGCTCTGGATTCATCACATAAAATCAATTTTTAAAAGGTTCTAACATAAAACATTTTTATTTTTAGCATGATGTTTTAATATTACTTCAGATATAAACTGTTATTTCTTTCATATAGAGATATTTAATGATTTTTTTTAGTTCAATTCTGTCTAATGAATGTACTCTATAAAAATAAGACTCATATGAAATTGAAAATATTTTAATTGCATAATATATTGAAGAAACACAATAAGCATATGACATAGAGCTTTGCTTAATGTTTGATCCAGAGACCAGCAATATTGGCCTCTCCTGAGAGCTTGTTTAAAAAAGTCCCCCTCCAGAACTACTGAATCAGAATTTGCATTTTAACATGGTTCCTCTGTGTTTCTTGTGGATACTAAAGTTTGGAAGACACAGATATAAAACAATAGCTTGATTAACAAGATATAGAATATGACAAGTAGTTTCTTAGTAGTTTCTTAGCAAAACTATGCTTAAAGTCTAGCTGATTACATTGGAACACTTTAATTTCTAACCATAAATGAATAAGGTACGTATTACTCAAAATTATTTTGCAGGGCAAAGATCAAAAAGTTTTTCAAATGATAGCCCACAGGTTTTACTCCTCCCCCCACAAACATAGTCTTATGTATTTTCAAGAAAGGTGAGTTTTGTCTTAACAACTATGTAAATTAAACTCAGACAGAAATAATCAGGTCCTTGATAAGTCCCACCGACTAGGATATTTGCCGATTTTCTCTCCAGTATTATTTAATCACACCAATTTATCAACAGTTTTATTTTGCTTCAATCTTGGTTTCTTTATAAATGCAATATAACCACATTAAAAAATAGAATACTATTCTACAATGAAACATTTTCTTTCAAAAAGGAACTAATATCTACAGTGTTCTATTCCAATCAAACAGAGCCAAAGCTGAACTGTACCTGCCACCTGGAGTTTACGTCCCTCCACTCATGAATATCCCACTTGGAAGTTCCAGTATCTCCTTCAAAAACCCTAATTTTAAAAACAAAGACTATCAGTTTCTGAATATATCACACATCACATTTATCCACCCAAGCCATTTAATCTTTTGGGAAGTGTATTTTGTGGACCACTTTGAAAATCTGACAAATCTGAGGATTTTTTTTAGACAAATGCACATGTACATTTATCGTGAAAACTACGTATTTGATTTCAAGTATTTCACTGGTCTCCAAATGTCTAATCAATGGAATCCAGTAGAAGAACTTTAGCTGCGTATGGTTGACCAAATTCTGTGCAAAGTTATCTAGCCCTAATATGCTCTGAAATAGATACTTAACTTGCAAAATATCTCCAGCAGGTATATACACCTTGTTTCTCCTTTCTCCCGTAAAGCTGGTGGAGGAATGACATAGACTGGAATTATGGCAAGCTCTCTTATAAGTGTACTAATTCTAGATCTATTTTAAAATCAACCTTGATTTTATCTAGGTTAGCACATATTAGTGTCCTTTGAAAAGGCAGAAGTTTTAGTCCTGTGAAAACTGAGCATGTCACGTGAAGCAAAGGAAGTTCTGGTGGGTAAAATATATCATTTATTGTATAAAGTTTATTCTGACCTAAATATTCACCATGTTTTCTCTGTCTATACCTCAGCTTGAAATGAACCATGAGCATAAAGCAATTTTACACCAATGAGACTATTAAATCCACGACTATATGCCGGAAGTCCATTTCAAGAAGGAGTTTCTGACATATTTTAACTAGTAGGGGAATGATATGGGTTTGAGGAGGGAACTTTGTAAAGGATTTGTCATAAACATACATTTTAAAACAACTGTTTATTCCATGCTTTCCAGAACTTTTAATATTACATTTTATTTTTTAAATTCAACTTTTCAGGAAGTAGGCAATAGAGCTATTTCAATCTTAGGCTGCTTTATTAGAACCACTGTAACCAGTAAGCCTGGTGGTCATAATTCTGACCAACTTCTGGGCTTCAACTCACACAATGGAAGGACTCAAGACATTGTCATTAACAAACTGGAATGCACCTAAGTGACAGCCAGAATAGTGAAGGAACTTAAAACGTTGAGGATAGAATGGAACATAAAACTGTCTTCAATTATTTGAAGAACTATTCGGTAGTCTAGAGATAGATTCTTTGTGTGAGGCTCTGGAGAGAACAAGAACCAAAAGGTAGAAATTATGACTATATTATAAAAATGGAATGGACCACTTCATAGAGATAATTTCCCATCAGTGAATTTATGCAAGACAAAGGTAGGATAGAGACCGGGATAAGAAACTGTGAATACCCACATGTTATTTGTATCAGGTTTTTGTTTATCAGGCAATTTTTCTCTTTATATTTGCCAAGTAATAATTTAGTAGGCTACCTGTTTTGTCCCTAATGACACTATTAATTAGACAATGTAATAGATCCCTGTTTACTATTCCATCTCTGTAGTTTATAGGGTCATTGTATATGCTTTTTCTTTAACGGTTGAGAGCCATGATTTGGCCTCTCCCACTCAGTGATCCCATTACTTCCACAGAAACCACAGAATCCCATTTCATTGTGGTGCCTTCCACAATTATCCCCTGTCTACAGAGGACAGCAAGGATGCCAGAAGAGTTCTCTTGGTCTCATCTGAGAAATGCTTAAGGGGAGGCTGAGTGGGTCATCATAAATTCACTCCAGTATTCCCTTCTTCCTGAGCCTAAAATATGCCAGGAACACGCCAGAATTGCAACCTCATTGATTTTAGACCATTGTTAAATCCAGGCTTTAATTAAGCAATATAAAAGACTGTTAAGGCCAATGCCAGATGCTCAAGTCAAATCAACATAATAAATTCCAAATCCCAGGAGAGCACATCTATATCAATGTATCTTCCCACTCTAATCTAATATTTATCTCTTTTTTCTTACATGCTTAAAATTAACTCCCTAACAAGTACTCCAGACTCATGCTGATTTTTATTTTAATATCTTGCAACTTCCTGTGATGAGAACTCTTACGATTTACTATCTTAGTAACTTTCATATATAACATAAAGCAGTGTTAATTATATTTATCATGTTGTACATTACATCACAAGTACTTATTTATCTTATTACTGGAAGTTGGTACCTTTTGACGGCCTTCCTCCACTTCCCCCTCCCTTCACCCTGCACCTCTGGTAGCCACAAATTTGATCTCTTTTTCCATGAATATGCTGTTTTGTTTGATTGTGAAGCATAACTGACCTACAACACCATTCTAGTTCCTGTTTACACAACATAGTGATCTGGTATTTCTATATATATTTTTAGTGATAACCACAATAAGTCTAGTTACAATATGTCACCATACAAAGATATTACATAGTTATTGACTATATTCCCCACACTGTACTTTTTTTTTTTTTTTGCGGTACGCGGGCCTCTCATTGCTGTGGCCTCTCCCGTTGCGGAGCACAGGCTCCGGACGCGCAGGCTCAGCGGCCATGGCTCACGGGCCCAGCCGCTCCGCGGCATGTGGAATCCTCCCGGACCGGGGCATGAACCCATGTCCCCTGCATCGGCAGGCGGACTCTCAACCACTGCGCCACCAGGGAAGCCACCCGCCCCCCCCACACACACACTGTACATTTTAAACCCCTGATTCATTTATTTGCAACTGGAAGTTAGTATTCTTAACAATAATATTAAGTAAAAATACTAAAATTATCTCCCTTATTGAGACTAAGAAGTATTTTCTCCCCTTAAGTTACAATGTTTAGCATGGCAAACATCAGCCAACTCTTTAAAAATTTGCCATTTTTGATAATTGTCTACCCAGTTTATTAAAACACAGTAAGAATTTTCCAAAGATTTCTGGACAGTTAAACGTCTTGGGTTAGCCATCTTGTACTTCAGTGTTGTGAGTTTTCTCATTTCTCTTATATTGACACCCAGTATTTAATATACCATATTACAGTTTTTCTGAGGCATTAAGGGTGCTACAGTTGACCATTGAACAGCGCAGGTTTGAACTGTGTGGGTCCACTTGTATATGGATTTTTTTTTCAATTAATACTACATGACCCCATGGTTGGTTGAATCCGAGGATGCAGAACCACAGATATGGAGGGCCAACCGTAAAGTTATAACCAGATTTTCTACTGCACAGGGGTTAGCGGTTCACCTCATGCTGTTCAAGGGTCAACTGTATTTAAATCTGTAGCATTATAATAACTTCAGCTCTCTTCTTTGTTTTAATTCACCTGGTATCTACACAGAGATTCAGATTCAGTATTGTTCTCTGTCTTGTTGACATACTAGATATGCCTTGGGATTATAGTTTTAGTTTATTACATTTTCAGTTTGCCTGCTACCTTGAGAAATGTAGTTTGTCATGTTGTTGGTACAGTTTTTAGACTGATGATATCTAACTCTACTTCTTTATCATGAACACTTCTTATATACTTACTGTAGGGGAATCCTTTGCCAGTATATTTAATTTCACCAAGATTTCCCTATTAATATCTATGCATAGAAAACAACATGATTACATAAAATGAGAGGGAGGAAAGAGGGTGTGGGCTAGGTTTAAAAACTAGCCTTCTCTGAAGGTACTTTGTTTTAAATTTGGAACCATAATATATTTAACATAATTTTTAAAAATCCAAAAAGAAAATAGAACACCATCCCTAACATTGGAAAGCAAACTGAAAAATGTAAATCTAACTATACATAAATTGGTTGCATAAACATCAGAGGGAAAGCAAATTTTCAGACTACTTTTAAATGAAGTATTTTGACTATAAACACCTAGTGAGATAACATTTAAAGTCAAAATCAAAGCAAAAATGACTTCAAAAAAATTTTAACTGCAATCAGTAATCTTAATATTAGCAGCTATATTAGCACTGTTAAAATGAAAATATTATATATATATGGATTAAATAATTAAATTTTATTTAATTATTTAATAATAAATATTTATTTAAATGATTAAATATTTAATTAGTAAATAATAAATAAAATTTAAATAATTAGTAAATACCAAGGTGTTCAATATAAGGAACAAGAAATATAAGTATAATATCAAAGCAGATAACTAAAACTCTACCATCTTGAATTTGATTAGAAAATATAAGAACTCATAATTTATATTTTTATTTCAAACTCTACATAAAAGCTAGCTTTATCTATTGAAAAGGTCTAGAAGGTATGAACCTAACAGAAATGAGCAATGAGAAAATCCCCAGAGCTCAGACAATGGCCTCTAAATATTTTGCTTACATAGAGAATGATAGTTCCTTATAGAAATGACTTTTTCAGGCCTGGGGCAGGAAAAGTTCAAGATGAGCCAGAGACAACTTGGAATTACAAGTAAGGGAGAAAATGGGGTCATATTAAAAGAATCCAAAGTCAAATCAAAGGGGCTTGCTCTGAATTAAGATGATAATTTGCTCATCAAAAATAATAGTGACTAGCATTTGGTTTAAACATAAAGCACATAAAAATCAAAGAATTTACAATGATATTTACCCTAGTTATTTGTTACAAATGGAGATTGCTAGGTCATCAAACTGCTACTCTAAAAAGTACTAAATAAAGGTTAAAAAAAATTAAGCATTTTTCCTGCCTTTTCTGTACACACTCTGTTTCAGGGTAACTAGATATTTATTGAGGTAAATTTCATTTTATCAATAAATTGTAGCCAGTAAATGGAAATGGAATGACAGAATTAGAAAAAAAAAATCACCATTTTGCAACCTAATAAGTAATGGATCTTGTCAATGATTATCAATTGATACTAAATGCATTAACATAATTACTAATGTTCATTAACATAATTAACATAAATCCTAGAGGTATAATGGGGGGGGTTGAGCTGATAACACCTGAACACAGATCAACATTCTTTTCAATCTTTATAAGGAAATTTTCAAATAGATAAAAAGATAATGAGTATGGTATAATAAACTCAACATACTTACTACTCAGCTTCAACAATTATTACTATATGGACAATCTTATTTCACCTGTACTCTGACCTACTTCCCTCCCCATTCCAGTTCAATTTTAAAGAAATACCAGACATGCTATCATTTTATCTACAAATTTTCAGTATCTCCTCTAAAAAATGAGTTCTTTTTTTTTTAATGGCAAAAGTAAGTCTTTATCAGTAATTCCCTTAAATGTTAATGTATTAAACTTTCCAATCAAAAGGCAGAGATTTGGTAAAATACTTTTAAAATATGACCCAACTATATGGTATCTACAAAAGACCCACTGTAGACCCAAAGAAACAAATATGTTTAAAGGGAAAAGAATGATATTGCAAAGATATTCCATGCAAATAGCAACCAAAATAGAGAAGGGTCACTACCTACACTGATATCTTTTAAAATAGATTCTAAGTTAAAAAATACTATAACAGACAAAGGAGGGCACTGTACATTGATAAAAGGGTCAATTCATCAAGATATACTAATTATAAACATACAAACAACAAATAGCAGAGCCCCTAAATATATGAAACAATGATGGACAGAATTGAGACTTCAACACCTCACGTTCAGTAATGGACAGAACATCTAGACAGAAGAGCAATAAAGATATAGAGGGCTTGAACAACACTATAAACCAACTAGAGATAACAGGCATTTATAGAACAGTCCACCAAATAACAGCAAAATACACATTCCTCTCCAGTGCACACAGAATGTTCCCCAAGATAGACTGTATATTGGCCAAAAAACAAGGTTAATATGTTTTAAAAGGTTAAAATAATACAAAGTATCTTCTCTGACCATAATGGAATAAATCTAAAAAATCTATAACAGAAGGAAAATTGAATAATTCACAAATATGTGGGAATTAAATAACACATACTTAAACAACCAATGAATCAGAGAAAAATCAAAGAGAAATTAGAAAATACAGACAAATGAAAATGAAAACACAACATAGCAAAACACATGGGATGCAGTAAAAGCAGCGCTCACTAAAAAAAATTTATACCTGTAAATGCATACACTAAAAAAGATGAAAAATACTTCTTGTTCCTTCTTGTAAGGAACTTTGAAATATTACTCTCATTCTTACAATAAGACAAAACTGAATATATTGAAAAAAATCAATATCTCTTTTTAGATCTATCAGAGATGAGGTAATATGGAAAACTGCTTCCCTCCAAATTTTAGTGACACACAGGAAGATACAGAGAGCTGGCAGAAATCCAAGAGCACAAACAACCACTGCAGGAACTTTCAGTTCCTTTTACCTGGTACATAATGGTTGGCTTTCAACAGAATAATTATAAGCCATACTAAAAGACAAAAAACATGACTTGAGGAGACAGAGAAAGTATGAGAATCAGATTTAGAATGGCAAAGATTGTGGTAGTATCACACCAAGAATTTTAAACAAATATGATTACAGATGGGTACTGTAAGCAAAGAGATGGAAATTCCAAAAAAAATCAAAAGAAAATGCTAGAAATAAAAAACACTGTATAGTAAATGAAGAATGCCTTTGATGGGCTCAGCTATAAACTAGACATGTAGGAGGAATGAATGAGTAAGCTTTAAGATACGTCAAAAGAAACGTTCAGGACTTCCCTGGTGGCACAGTGGCCAAGAATCCTCCTGCCAATGCAGGCGACATGGGCCCAAGCCCTGGCCCGGGAAGATCCCACATGCCACAGAGCAGCCAAGCCCATGCACCACAACCACCACCGAGCCTGTGCTCCAGAGCCAGCAAGCCACAACCACTGAAGCCCATGCACCCAGAGCCCATGCTCCACAACAAGAGAAGCCACCACAATGAGAAGCCCGTGCACCGCAACGAAGAGCAGCCCCCACCCGCCCCAACCAGAGAAAAGCCCGCACGCAGAAATGAAGACCCAACAGAGCAAAAAATAAACAAATAAATAAATTCAAAAAAAGAAGAAACTTCCCAAACTGAAATGCAAAGAGAAAAAAGAATGTAAAGACAAAATGAGATATTCAAGAACTGTAAGACAATTACAAAAGGTGTAACATAATTACAAAAGGTGTAACATACATATAATGAGAATAACAGAAGAAGAAAAAAGAAAGGAACAGAAGAGATATTTGAAGTAATAATGACTAAGGATTTTCAAATATTAACAACAGACGCTAAACCACAGATGGAGGAAGCTGAGAAAATACCAATCAAGATAAATACCAAAAAGTCTACTACTAAGCATGGCATATTCAAACTGCAGAAAATCAAAAACAGAGTAAATATTGAAAGAACCTAGAATGGGGGAAAACACTTTACCGAAGAGGAGCAAGGATAAGAATTACACTGATCTTCTGTTTAGAAACCATGGCAAAAAGAAGAAAGCGGAGTAAAGTATTTACAGTGCTGAAAGAAACAAAAACCTATCAACCTAGAATTCTGTCCCCGGAGAAATTATCCTTCAAAAGTGAAGGAGAAATAAAGACTTTCTCAGACAAACAAAAATTGAGGTAATGTGTAGTCAGTACATCTACCTTGCAAGAAATGTTACAAGAAGTCCTTCAGAGAGAAGGAAAATTATATAGGTAAGAAACCCAGATCTATATAAAGAAAGGAAGGTTGTTAGAGAAGGAGTAATCACTTTAGGCACCATGTTCTAAATACACCAATAAAAAGAAAGAGACTGGAAGAGTGGATAAAGAAGACCCAACTATATATCCTCTACAAAATCCCATTTTAAATATGAAAATACAGATTGATTAAAAATAAAGAGATAGATATAGATATTCCACGCAAAAACTAATAAAAAGAAAGCTGGAATAGGTATATTAATTTCTGACGAAGCAGGCATAAGAGCAAGGAAGGTTATCAGGGATAAAGAGAGGCATTAAATAATGATAAAGGGGTCAATTCTCCAAGAAGACATTACAACCCTTAATGTGTAACATTAACTACCTACAGAGCATCAAACTACATAAGCCATAAACTGATAGAACTTCAAGGAGAGACAGTCGAATCCACTCTTATAGTTGGAGACTTCAACACCCCTCTGTCAGTAATTAATAAATTCAACAGGTAGAAAATCTGTAAAGACAGAATTCAACTGAACAGTACCAATCAACTGGATCTAACTGACCTTTATATAATATCTCATCCAACAACAGCAGAATACACATTTCATCATGTTGACACTGAACATTAACAACGATAGGCCACATTCAGGACTACAAAGCACAACTTAACGAATTTAAAAGAATTAAAGTAATATGTATTGTGCTCTCAGATCACAATAGAATTAAGGTGGAAACCAATAACAGAAAGTTAGCTGGAAAAATCCCAAAATATTTGGAGTTTAAACAACATGCTTCTAGATAACACACAGGTCAAATAACAAGTCTCAAGAGGAATTAAAAAGTATTTTGAACTTAGAAATATTTGAAATGGAAATGAAAACATAACATCAAAATTGTGAGATACAGCAAAAGCAGTACGTAGAGGGAAAACCATAGCATTGAATGTATCTATTAGGAAAGAAAATCTAAAATGAATAATATAAGCTTCTACCTTATAAAACTAGAAAAATAAGAATAAATTAAATCTAACATAACCAGAAGAAAACAAGTAGTAAAAATTAGCAGAAATCAATGAAATTGAAAGCAGGATATCAACAGAAAACGAAACTAAAAGATGGTTCTTTGAAAAGGTTGATAAAACTTACAAACCTCTAGATTGACTAAGTAAGAAAAAGAAAGAAGACAGAAATCACGAATATCAGAAATTTTTATTTCTGACATTAGTGATTCATTTATTTCTGATATTTCAGGAGCCAATTACTACTGATTCCATAGATATTAAGAGGATACTAAAGGATTATGAGGAACACCTCTATGCCAACAAATTTGATAACCTAAATGAAAAGGACCAAGTCCTTCAAAGACACGATCTGCCAAAACTTACACAAGAAGAAATAGATCATCTAAATTAATAACAACAAGAAGAGACTTGGAACTAATAATAAGCAATTATAGAAGATTTGCAGAATACAGTGTTAATACACAAAAGTCAATTGCTTTCTTACATAATACCAATGGACAATTGGAATCTGAAATAAAAACATAATACTATTAACATTATCACCAAAAATATTAAATACTTAGGTATAAATCTAACAAAATATGTCCAAGATCTATATGAGGAAAACGATAAAACTCTGATGCAAGAAATAAAAAGAAATTAATGGAGACATATTCCATGTACATGAATAGGAAGATTCAATTTTATTAAGATGTCAGTTCTGGGACTTCCCTGGTGATGCAGTGGCCAAGAATCCGCCTTCCAATGCAGGAGACACAGGCCTGACGCCTGGTCCCAGAAGACCTCACGTGCCACGAAGCTACCAAGTCCGTGCACCACAACCACCAAGCCTGCGCTCCAGAGCCCGTGAGCCACAACTACTGAGCCCATGTGCCATAACTACTGAAGCCTGCGCACCTAGAGCCCATGCTCCTCAACAAGAGAAGCCGCCTCCATGAGAAACCTGCACACCGCAATGAAGAGTAGTCCCTGCTGGCCGCAGCTACAGAAAGCCTGCGTGCAGCAACAAAGACCCAACACAGCCAATAAATAAATAAATAAATAAATAATGTCAGTTCTTCCCAACTTGATCTAGAAACTCAATGCAAACTCAACCAATAACCCAACAAGTTATTTTGTGGACATTGTCAAAACTGATTCTTAAGTTAATATAGAGAGGCAAAAGACCCATCATAGCCAACCATAACATTGAAGAACACAGAATAGTGACACTACTCAACTTTATGACTTACTGTAAAGCTACAGTTATCAAGACAGTGTGGTGTTGGGGAAAGAATAGAGGAGATAAAAGGAACAGAAAGGAGAGTTCATAATAGACCCACACAAAGTCAACTTATCTTTGATAAAGGAGCAAAGGTTATTCAATAGAGAAATAATAATCTTTTAACAAATGGTGCAGGAACAATTGGACATCTATGCAAAGAAATGAATCTAGACATAGATATTATATCCTTCACAATATTTAACTCAAAATGGATCAAAGAGCTAAATGCAAAACACAAAAATATAAACCCCTAGAAGATAACACAGGGGAGCATCTAGATAATTTTGGTATTGTTGATGACTTTCTAGATACAACACCAAAAGATGAGCTTTGAAAGAAAAAATTGGTAAGTTGGACTTCATTTAAATTAAAAACTCCTGCTCTGCAAAAGACACTATTAAGAGAATGAAAAGAAGCCACCAGCTGGGAGACAATCTGCAAAACACATATCTGATAAAGGATTGTTATCCAAAACTTACAAAGAACTCTTAAAACTCAAGATTAAGAAAACAAACAACTCAATTAAAAATGAGTAAAAGATATAAACAGGCACCTTACCAAAAAAGATACGCTGATGGCTAATAAACATATTAAACATGCTCAACATCATATGTCATTATGAAATTGCAAATACAAACAACAAGATCCACTACACTCCTATTAGAATGGCTAAAATCCAAACCACTGATATCTCCAAATGCTGGGAAGGATGTAGAACAAGAGGAACCTTCGCTCATGCTAGTGGGAGTGCAAAATGGTACAGCCACTTTGGAAGACAGTTTGGCAGTTTCTTACAAAACTAAACATGCTCTTACCATACAATTGAGCAATTGCACGCCTTGGTATTTACTCAAATAATTTGAAAACTTATGTCCACACAAATATGTAGAGCTTTAGCTTTATTCACAACTGCTAAAACTTGAAAGCAACCAAAATGTCCTTTAAATGAGTTCTTTTTTTAAAACATATATTTGCAATATAATCAGCACACCTAAAATAATAATAATGCACCTTAATGTCATCAAAATCAAGTGTGTCCATCTTTCCCTGATTCTTTGGGAATATTTTTTGAAGTGTTTGTCTAAATTTGGATCAACTAAGATTCATACAGTCAATTTGTGGATCCTTTTTTCCTTTTGGATTATTCTAAAATATTCCATTTTAGATCCTTCCTCTATATATCTGCCTCTTTATTCTGTCTTTCCCCTTGTAGTTTTCCATAGTCTGAATGTTGTATATTTTATCCAATTTGTGATTTTAACATGGCCTTCCATCCTCACAATTTATTAAAATTTATAGTCAGATCTAGAGTGTTGTTCAGTTTTGTTTGGATTTTTGTTCAAGATTGCTTCGTAGGTAGTTTTGTGTACGTTCATTATGAAGTATATAATGTCTGATTGTTTCCCTTTATGTGAGGGAAGATCATTGATAATCATAACCTAGATCCATTAATTCCTTAGGCATAAAAATATTGATATTTTACTTCCAACATTCCTCTTCATTGATTACCTGGAATACTTTCATAAAGACAAACTTTTGGTCATTGACTATTTGTTTATGCTGATGTTCATATTATATAGGATTGTAGGGTAAATGCTGGCTTAATTTCCTTTATTTGCCAATATTTCCTAAATATTTGCCCAACTTTCTCCAAAGGTGACTAAGTATATTAATGTAATTATGAACTGATGTACTTAAACATATTTGATGAGTTACAATCCATTGTACTCTAATCCTTATTGATGCTTAAATCATTTCGTCTTTGCTTCTTGGGAGCTTATTTAGGTTGACTCTAATTTTATGAATATGATCCTAGGTTTCTTGAATAAATTATTTGCTTTCTGATGTAACATATTTTCCAGGCTCATATTGAACATTACATGGTCCAGATTTAGAACATAGAATCAGCTTTTTCTGCAAGGGCTACTGTCCTTCCAGTGAAAACAGATTTTAGAAACTGCACTCTGAGTGCTAGGAATGTTCACTTAAACTAGGTTGGTCTTATTTCCTGGCCTTTTGAGTGGAGAGCCATAGAAATTCTGTGTGTGTCCACTTTTTTTTTAAGGCATGGTATATGGTCTGTTTTTATTGATGATTTTCAATTCAAATGCAGGATTTTAACATAATCTCATTTTTAATTTGTTTCTCCTTTAATCACAATGGACATTCCCAATCTTTGGATTTATCCCACAATATACACACAGCCAATTCAGAATAACTTCAACCTTACAGTCAACAGCATGGTATGGAAGACAAGTTAGAGTTATTTGAAGGCTTGTTTTTTGTCTTAGGTCTATGTTACCCTACAGATATAAAGGATTATTTTGTTTTATAATTCATAAAATATTTATATTGCTCCAAAGTCAAATCTACAAATCTATTATTTATCTACAGAGAAGTCCAGCTTCTATCACTATCCCATCGACTCTATTCCTTCCCATCCATTCTAGGTGATACCTACACTTACTTAAATTTCATGATTTATATGCCTATTTTAATATAACTAACTATTATATACATATATTTACACACATTTCCTAATTTTTAAATGGTGGCATACTATATACATAAAATAATATTAGCATACACATATGTTATGTGTATACCATGCCACATTTCTCTGAAATGCTTTTTCATTGAACAGCACATCCTAGAGATTATGTTCTATTTTTTTATTCAGCTGTATAGTATTCCCTTGTTTATTTAACCAATCCCTTATTGATGGACATATGCATTCTTTCTTATTGTTTGCTGTTAAAAATAGTAAGGCATATTTTCATATTTCTGTCAGTTTATTACTGATATGTTTTATCATCACTAAATGTGTAGCAGCTAGATATATGTCTTCTGATGGGAGAAAATACAAAGGAAAGAGTCAATTAAACTTTAATCTAATCAAACTCTAAATGTGATTGTAAGTTTATAGTAAACACAGGGGAATCAACCAAATCCAGAATGTGGAAAATTCTTCAGGGAAAATACCCAGAATTTTAAATAAATAAATGTCAAAAAAAGAAGGATGAACTGTAATATACTTTAAACTATTTAAAAGGATTAATTGACCAGATGCAATGTATAAACTGTATTTATATCCTTATTTAAAAACTATTTGCAAAAATTGAGCTCATCTGAAAAATGGAAATATTTTAACATGGGCCAGGTAATTAGATGATATTAAGGAATTATATATATATATAAAATTTTTTTTTTTTTTTTTGCAACACGCAGGCCTCTCACTGTTGTGGCCTCTCCCGTTGTGGAGCACAGGCTCCGGATGCGCAGGCTCAGCGGCCATGGCTCACAGGCCCAGCCACTCCACGGCATGTGGGATCCTCCTGGACCGGGGCACAAACCCGTGTCCCCTGCATCGGCAGGCGGACTCTCAACCACTGCGCCACCAGGGAAGCCCAGGAATTATATTTTTAATTTTATTGGTTTAAACAAACTTTAATTGTTAGAAATACATACTAAAGAATTTAGGGCGGAATGGAACTTTTTGGTGTTAGCCTTTAAAATACTTCAGTAAATAAGACATACAGATGACCAACAGGCACATGAAAAGATGCTCATCATCGCTAATTATTAGAGAAATGCAAGTCAAAACTACAATGAGGTATCACCTCACACCAGTCAGAATGGCCATCATTAAAAAGTCTACAAACAATAAATGCTGGAGAGGGTGTGAAGAAAAGGGAACCCTCCTACACTGTTGGTGAGAATGTAAATTGGTGCAGCCACTATGGAAAACAGCATGGAGGTTCCTTAGAAAACTAAAAATAGAATTACCATATGATCTTGCAATCTCATTCCTGGACATATACCCAGGGAAAACTATAATTTGAAAGGTACATTCACCCCAATGTTCACAGAAGCACTATTTACAATAGCCAAGACATGGAAGCAACTTAAATGTCCATTGACAGATGAATGGATACAAAAGATGTGGTATACATACACAGTAAAATATTAGCCATAAAAAAGAAGGAAATATTGCCATTTGCAACAACATGAATGGACCTAGGGATTATCATACTAAGTGAATTAAGTCAGATAAAGATAAATGCTATATCACTTGTAAGTGGAATCTAAAAAAATGATACAAATGAACTTATTTACAAAATAGAAATAGGCTCACAGACATAGAAAACAAACTTATATTACCAGAGGAGATAGCGGGGGCAAGGGGAGAGAGATAAATTAGGAATTTGGGATTAACATATATATACTACTCTACATAAAACAGATAAACAACAAGAACCTACTGTATAGCACAGGGAACGATATTCACTATCTTGTAATAACCTGTAATAGAAAAAAATCTGGAAAAGAATATAACTGAATCACTTTGCTTTACACCTGAAACTAACAAAACATTGTAAATTAACTATGCTTCAATTTAAAAAATGGCTAAAATGTTTTAAAAAAACTACAACAAAAATATTGGGGTATTCTTTGTTAATAACAGATATTTGAGTATTTGTGGGTGAAATGATATGCTGTTTGGGATGTGCTTTAAAGTATTCAAACAAAAAATGGAGGATACACAAAACAAAATTGGTAAAAGAGTTATAGTGGTTAGAGTTAGATTTTATAGAACTATTATAAGTTCCTCTTCAAAAAAATACTAAATCATGATAGTTTGGAGCAACAGAAGAGGTCATAAGCTCATAGATCTCATCAGTCTTCCGTTTACTAAATATTTTATATTTATTGAATTTGTTCTAATCTTCATTTCTAATGTTATCACAGAGGGTCACTGGAAATTTTTCCTTCAGTTATTGTTTCTTTATTGGTCACAGTTTGATCTCTAATGAAAATAGTTGACAAAATTGCATTTGATTTTTTTAAAACCAGCAGATTACTTCATAATCCACATATTTCTAAGAATAAGCTGTAATTCATTTGTCCATCACCCAAGCAGCTCTGAAGATTTTCAAAGAGAAGGGAAGAAGAGAGGCACGGTCTAGTTCAGAACATCAATGAAGTTCTGTTTCACAACAAAGCACCACTGGCGCCATACTTGCAAAGTTAGATTCTCCAAGTACTCACCAGTCACTGGTCACACTTCTTTCCGAAATATTGATACATGCTTCCTTTTGGTTATTGTGTTGGTTTTTTTTCCCCCAGGTTAATAGCTACCAAAATTGCCTATAACAGTGTACAGCACTAATTTTTAGATACCTAACAGGTCAAATGAATTCATATTTCCTCTGTTAAGTCTTTTAATAGGAACTAGTTAACATACCAGTGGGTAAGCTGTTACTACTTCACCCCAAAATATATAATTTTTTTGTTTTTTTCTTAACAATACTATGAATAGACAAAATTTCCCCTTGTTTTTATCACATTGCACAGCAGTTATTATTGTGTTGTGTTATATAATATACAAGTACTGCCAAGATAAAGTCCACGTACTGTCAGTTTAGCCAAAATATTGTTAAGCAAACCCTTAAAAACCTGAGCCTGTTGCTTCAAACAAATGTGTTAATAAATCAAATATCAATTTTAAGAGACGTGTTTTCTCTTTCCAAAAATAATTGTGGGGGGTTCAGAATTAACAAAGTTCTTATTTAAATATTAGTAGTTTATCATAAATTCAACTGAGAAATGGGAAAAAAAAGTGTTGTGATATAGGAAGAGCACTGGCACTTTATGACTATCATTGATTATTTTAAAAATACTACACTCTCTCAAATTGATATACTTTTCCATTTCATCCTTTTGCCTGGAGAGTGAGGTGGTAGAGATATGTTAAATGTTGAAGAAATATTTCAAGGTTATAACATTCCTTTTGGTCTCATGTGTGGAGTTCAGATTGTCCTCCAGTATAAATAAACAGTACACTCAAGACACAGTTCTTAGACAGATAGATGCACAAATGTTACCTTAATCACACACTTCTATTTTTGAAACTGGGTCCATATGTAAGTACTCAGGCATACATTCATGAGTAACATTGACCATTTTCTGAAATCAGACTATAGTATATTTTGAACATGCTTGATAGGTTTTCCTTATTTTTTCTTGCATTTGCATACTCATATATAAGAGGTCATCCACATTTGGCAGGGTCACTTAAGATAACCCCTTCAGAATATAAATGATATGAAGATAGTAATGATTCAGATCCTTTTATAGCTATAGTTTTTGAGATACATAGTTGTTCTTACTTCACACTTTATTTGACATTGTAAACACTATTTCTGTTATAAATCAGTGTCTCAGCTGCACTTCGCAACTTGGAGTAGACCATTGAGCCGTCCTCTTAAATATTATGACATGGAGAAAATCACATTGTGCTTTAACCTATCAACAAAGGAGCAAAGCAATTACAGAGCTAAACAGAGTCTAGGAAGACCCAATAAAGAAAAATCCAAGAAAATTTGGTGAAAATTCTTAAGGGGCCTTCCAATGTTTAATTTAGGCCTGAGGCATGATTAATATTCTGATTCTAATTCAAAAGACTGAACCACAAAGGTACATCTTTTGGGTATTTTTAATAAGCATAGTACAACACTCTGTGAATTAACAGCTGGTCTGACTGGTATTTTACTTCTTCTTTGCTTACTCAAGTGAAGCAGTTAATATTAGTATAATCATCAAACTAACAGTAGTCCGGCGGAGGGACAGATATTTTTTTTTCCTAGTGTTGTGATGGAGAATATAAATTTTGAAATACACACAAAAAAATCCATGACTGTATTAATATTAATCAAACCATTGTTTTAGATCAATACACAATAAAAGTGCTTTTTTTAAAAAAAGGAAAATACAAATTTAAAGCTCTATTCCATTGGAAAAAAATAAAATGGCATATTTGTATATTTCACAGTTTGAAAGGATAAGCAAACTATCAAATATTAAAATAATTAAATAAAATTAAATAGATGTTGACAAATATTGAGAATAATATTATGAAAAGTGATAAACCATTTATTGTCAGTATGATTACTAAAATTATCTAATAACTTTAAAATGGAAAAGTCTTTCTTCATAAAACTGTATGAACAATTATAATATATTTTATATAAACCCAAAACAAAGGTTATATTTTCCTAGTCAGTGAAGAATAATATTTAGACCATGCAGCATTGATTTTCATAATTTTGACTGTTTGCAAATAAGATTCCAATTTGTCATGCTCATTCAGATTCAGATTAATCATTAGTTGTTAATGTTGGTTGAAAAGAAAAATTTTAATTTATTTGATTTTGATTTCTAATACATTTGCAGAGGAAGCATATTTGAAGCAAGATTTGCAAAATAATTTTTTTACTCTTTTATTCAGGCCATATTTAATTTTCATGCCAAATTTCTCATAAGAAAGCTTATATTAAGTATTATTTGTAAGTCTAAGTCTTTTAACCATTGTGGTCAAATATAATCATTCTCCAAAAGTAAGTGAAACTACAATTTATATATATTTTATACCCCTCATTAATGACATTTAATTAGCTTGTAAAATCTTTACCATTTGCTGTTTGTCATTGCATTTATGGGAAAAGACAATGCAATATTTTTATTGATATCATGAAATACTAACCAAAATATTATTACTGTGTTTCTAATTAAAATCATTATTACAAAAAGTTAATTCTAATACTCAAAGATGTATACTAAAATACTAATTAACTGTCTTAATGTTTTGGGTTTTTTTTTAAAATTCTATAATCAACCATTTTTAAAAGATATGTAAAAGCAGCTTTAAGTAAGACTGTATTTAGAAACTGACCCATTTAATCACATTAATAGATATTACGCCACTTTCTATTTAGCAAGGTAGGGATATGAAATGTGTCACAATATTATGTACAGTTAACAATGTTTTATGGTCTTTAAGATTTCCTGAATCAAGTGCGAAGATTTTGTCTTTGAAGCATCAGTGGCACTATTAGTCTGATGACTGTCTTCATCCTTCCCAAACATTATTGTTATGAGAAGAAAACATCCATGCACCCTCCTCTCCAATAACAAAATGAAACAACCACAAAGCAATATTCATGCTGGTTTCAGTTCCATAACCATAACATAAACTGAACATCAAATGTCACACACAGAAGTAACAGGGTATGTAGAAACTGTGACACACTGGTAAGTCTGCCCTTAATTAAGCATTCAAATTCAATTTTTAAAAACTCTATGCAGTCAAAGAAATATACACTGGCAGCAAGATTCAGTTTCAAAGTCATTGATTTGGGATTCTGGCTAGTAAATTGTGTATGTCAAAAGCTACCCAGGTTTGTAACCCCTGCTTGTCAAATATTAGCTGCTGAACTTGACTGATAAAAGGGTGAATTAAATTACCAACTACTACAAAGGGCATTTGTGACTGGCTGTTGAGGAAGTCCTGACATCAAATGTAGCTTTACTGAAGATAGATAATTTGTTTTTTGGAGACATGTAGAAGAAAGATTGATTATGAAGTTTAGAAAAAGAGAAGGATAAAGAAGAGAGAAAAATAATAATTTCATTTTCCTTCAAAAATGCTCCAACCAGGACGGTAACACAAGCGTTTCAACTTCTTGCAATTATTAGAAGACTCCAGTATTGCAAGGAAACCCAGATTCTAGTACTACTTTGGTGAGTGCCCTAGAAATTCATCATAATTTTAGACCTCATTTAGAATTAATAAAACACCAAGGTTGTATTAAAGTATATGGTTTCTACTATTTTTTCCAGCTCTAAATCCTATAAATGCTATTTTTCTGGCATAATATTAATGGTTGAAACTGAAGCTTAAATCTCCACACAAAAATATTTAAGAAAAAATTTCAGTATTTAAAGGAAGAGAAGGAGGGAGGGTGCACGGGACCTAAAGGATGTAACTTCTTATATGATTCTGGCCTCCAAGGATAAAAAGTTTCTGGAAAAAATTTTCAGACTTGGAAAATTATTTGTAGTTTGAGATTTCTTAGAGTATTTATATATTATGGGTTATTTCAATATTAAGTATTCAGACAGAAGTTTATTGTCACATTTAATACAAATTTTATTTAATCTTTAGAGTGAAATTTTATTACAAAAGTATAATCTCTTATTTTACTAGTAAGAACAGAGGATTCTGTTAAAGGAAATTTACAGGGAATTTCACAAGGACACATCTCTTCTAAACCATAGATTGTATTCCTATTGGCAGAAACATAGCTGGGAAAGACTCATAGAATTTTACCTATAGAAATATTTTCAAAGATCATATTCAAGATTTAGTATGCTGTTCTTATAAAACTGTCTCCTCATTTTTTTTTTTTTTTCCGGTACACGGGCCTCTCACTGTTGTGGCCTCTCCCAACGCGGAGCACAGGCTCCGGATGCGCAGGCTCAGCGACCATGGCTCACAGGCCCAGCCGCTCTGCGGCATGTGGGATCTTCCCGGACCAGGGCACGAACCCGTGTCCCCTGCATCGGCAGGCGGACTCCCAACGACTGCGCCACCAGGAAAGCCCTGTCTTCTCATTTTAATATAGGACCCTCTATAGTCCATTCCTTTGTTTATTTACTGAAACCACACTAGTAGTACTTTTGGGTTACACTAAGATAATCAGTAAACAAGTAAACCATCACTTATTGTATAACATTGGCTCACTCTTTATATAGTAATCAGTTTTGCTTCTATTCTGACTGAATTTTTTAGCTACCATTTGAATTTTGTAAGCACATTTATTTATTACATAAATTTAAATTCAGTAAACTTCTATATTTCATAATAATTGTAAACCCTTATGTAATATCTTTTTAAAATAAAGATGCTAAATTAAAACAATTTCTATTGCCTTCCACAACTTATTTGTTAATGAAAAGCGTATTTGTGAAAACCCTCCATTTTATTTACCCCCATTAATTAAAGTGCGTGGCTTTGCATACATGAGATGTTTCTCAAGTTCAAAGGCTGTTTGCCAACTTTGGTATTATGGGAAGAAGTGGCCCAACAGTTGATTTGGGAAGTAACTAACTTGGGTGTTAAGAATGCCTGGATGGCGGACTGGTAATTCAATCACAGGAATCAAAATCGCTGGAGAAAACACGCTGACAAAGAGACAATATTTTTCCTAATGTTTTGACTGTTTTTTAATTCTGTTTCAGGATGTAAAGAAGAAGAATTGATGAGAAATTGGCATTACTTTGGGACAATGGCTGGAACCACGAGAGAATATGTGCAAAAATATGACAGTGGTGGCAGGTACTGGAGGAAGCCTGGCAGGTAAGGCCACCAGGGCTCAAATGGAGGTTAGGACTGTGTGTCCATAAACATTTAATTCTTGGTGTGTGTGTGAGGGGGCTGAAAATGCAAAAATTCAAATCAACGTCATGCATTAAGCTGTTTATATTTGTCATTTAGTTCATTGAGAAAGAAAATTATATTGACTAGTGAATAATCAAAAAACATTCTTTTAGGCAAGCAAGTGCTGATAGAAATGAATACAACACAATCCTTGCCCTCGAGGAATGAAAAAGAAACATCACCCCTGCCCTTTAGAAGTTTACAGTTTAACTGGGAAGATAGGAATGTTGTTTTGGAGATAAGGGCAAAATTATACAGTAGTTCAGGAATGAGTGAAATAAACTCTGGCTAACGGTGTTCCGATTGAGCAGAGTATTATAAAACGGAGTATAAATTTTTCAGAAAAAGGAGATGGAGGAAAGGAATAGGATAGGCACCAAAATCCATGGCACATTTGGAAATCATGATCAGCCAGTATGGTGTGGTGAAAGCAGAACATATAGAGTAGAGAAGTTGCAAAGGCTGATGTAGGAATGGAAAACTGATGGGAGGCACTGAAGCTCACAGATTACATGGTTATCAGCCCATAGAGTGGTGATCTCAACTCTGTCTGCCCCAAAGATCCATTTTTATAAAAAATATATATTTATTATATATGAGTAGTATGTGCACACACATATGCATATATATGAAATAGTATAAAGATATAATCTTCACTTCACTATTTAAAAATAAAATTTATAGATAATATAACTTATCCATATACTTAACTACAAAAAACAACTTTAATATAAAGAAGAAAATTTCAAGACAGAAATGCCCAGACGTGAGTGCATTAGAAGACATAATAAAGAATTCAGATGCTTGGACCTGAATCACTAAAGATAGAATCACGTATAAAGGCAGGCTGATTCAGGTGTGTTGAATTGGCAACATATATACCACTAACATGGTTGTTACAAGTGATGTAATTTTCCTAAATGGTGAAGTTTTTAAAATTTTCCCTCAATTTGCATAGGGCTACATTTCTGAAAAACTTCAGCAACAACAAAACTGTAAAAGAAAAAGACCTTTTACTTACTTGGGAAATGAAATTCAGTTGTCGTCTTTTCACCCAGCTACTATCCAGTGATTCTTTTGAAAATGATACAGAACTCAGGAAAAAACTTCATTGATTGGGACTGTGCCATACAGGACATCTAACATCCCTCCCTGCTCCCCTTCCTCATCCACTAATTTCTAGTATCCCCCAATATAATAGGTACATTATAAAACATAGGTAAACAGGTATTTAAAAGAATGAGATTGTAAGCGGTATTGGGAAAGTTGGATAGCCAAATGCAAATCAATGAAGTTAGAACACACCCTAACATCATACATGAAAATAAACTCAAAATGGCTTAAAAACTTAAAGATAAGACATGACAACATAAAACTCCTATAAGAGAACATAGGCAAAATATTCTCTGACATAAATTGTCCCAATGTTTTCTTAGGTCAGTGTCCCAAGGCAAGAGAAATAAAAGCAAAAATAAACAAATGGGACCCAAACTTATAAGATTTTGCACAGCAAAGGAAACCATAAACAAAATGAAAAGACAACCTATGGACCAGGAGAAAATATTAGTAAATGATGCAACCAACAAGGGCTTAATTTCCAAAATATGTAAACAGCTCATACAATTCAATAACAAACAAACAAACAAAACCTATCCAATCGAAAAATGGGCAGAAGACCTAAAGAGACATTTCTCCAAAGAAGACATACAGATGGCCAATAGGCACATGAAAAAATGCTCATCATCACTAACTATTAGAGAAATACAAATCGAAACTACAATGAGGTACTACCTCACACCAGTCAGAATGGCCATCACTAAAAAGTCTACAAATAATAAATGCTGGAGAGAGTATGGAGAAAAGGGAACATACTCTGTTGGTGGGAATGTAAATTGGTGCAGCCACTATGGAAAACAGTATTCAGGTTCCTCAAAAACTAAAAATAGAGTTGCCCTATGATCCAGCAATCCCACTCCTGGGCATATACCCAGACAAAACTATAATTTGAAAAGATACATGCACCCCTATGTTCAAAGCAGCACTATTTACAATAGCCAGGTCATGGAAACAAACTTAAATATCCATCAACAGATAAATGGATAAAGATGATGTGGTGTATGTATACAATGGAAAAAGACTGAAAATAAATAAAGTAAATAAGAATGAAATAATACCATTTGCAGCAACATGGATGGATCTAGAGATGATCACACTAAGTGAGAAAGTCAGAAAGGGAAAGACAAATACGATATGACATCACATATCTGGAATCTAAAATGCAGCACAAATGAACTTTTCTATGAAACAGAAACAGACTCACAGACATAGAGAACAGACTAGTGGTTGTCAAAGTGGGATGGGATGGGGAGAGGGAAGGACTGGGAGTATGGGATTAGCAGATGCAAACTATTATATATAGGATGGATAAACAACAAGCTCCTACTGTATAGCACAGGAGACTATATTTAATATCCTATGATACACCATAATGGAAAATAATATGATAAAGAATATATATATATATATATATATATATGTATAACTGAATCACTCCGCTGTAGGACAGAAATTAACACATTGTAAATCAACTATATTTCAGTAAAATTTAAAAAATAATAAAGGTATAAAAAAAGAATGAGATTACAAAGCAAAATAAATGTAAGTCTAATATTTTTTAAATACTCAAATGGGTCACTTGTGCAACTCAATGTTATATGAATTTCAGTTTGTAAACTATTGCTCTATGACAACAGAGAGCCAATGAGGGTGGGTGAGACAAGGCATAGCATCAGGAGGTTAATGTCTTCATAAAAGATATGTCTATATTTTAACACTGTACTAGGTAGAACACAGGGAGGGCAGGTCAACTGTTACAAGTCTGTTACATTTTGTTTGAATAAAATTTTAAAAGAATGATGGTTCAAACTGAAAATATTATAAGAATGACAAATGTGAGGAAAATTTTGATAGTATTTGAGTAGGCTTCCTATTAAAAAAAAGAGTATTATTAAAATTTTTATTAAATTTTAATTAAAAATTTTAGATTAAATGTCTTTTCAGAAAAATAAGGTTTATTCAATATTCTTTAGCCCTGGCTGATGGAAAAATATATACAAGCCTTCTAAATCCTAATTTGGCCACTAATCTACTCCTTCCTTCACCATTAACAACATACAAGCTATCATTCTGAGATTTTAAGGACAAATATGATTTTTAAAAATAGATAAGACTTTGACCATGTACTCTGTTAACTGGGGCTAAATGTGTAAGCTTCTTTTCTTTTTTTAGGTTAAGAGCCAATCTACAGACTGAATCTAAATGACCTACCCAAATCCTCTCTTAAATGGGTCACCTTTATTTATTTATTTTTGGCTTTATTAGAGTTAACTTATCTTCTCAGTAGCATGATTTAGGAGAGAATTTTCTTTAAAAGCTCAGCTGCTATAGCAAAATACCATAAACTATATTCCTTATCAAAACCAGAAATTTATTTCTCACAGTTCTGCCAGCATTGTTGGGTTCTGGTGAGAACCCTCTTCTGGGATGCAGACAGCTGACTTCCTGTATCCTCAATGAGTAAGCTTTTGCACTCACAGGTGGGCTAGTTCTCTGGCATTTTCTAAGAGCACTAATCCCTTTCATGAGACCTCCACCCTCATTATCTAATTACTTCTCAAAGGCCCCATCGCTAAATATTATCATATTGGGCATTATATTTCAGCACATATATTGAGCAGGGGCAAACATTCGTTCCATAACACACAAATATAAGCAAAATTTTTAAACCACTTTGTCCTTCCTTCTAAAATCTCCAATTCTATTATTATAATTTGTTTTTTAAGCATTTTTTTGAGATATAACTCATATACAATTCACCCACTTAACATTGCACAATTCAATACTCAAAGTTGTACAACAATCATCACAGCAATTTTATATCATATTAATCACACAAGAAAGAAACCCCACACCCATTAGTAGTCACTTCACATCACCCCACCTCCAACCTTCCCAGACCAAAGCAACCATTAATCTACTTTCTGTCTCTATAGATTTGCTTATTTTAGACATTTCATGTAAATGGAATTATACAATATGTGGTCTTATGTAACTGACTTCTTTTACTTAGCACAAAGTTTTCAAGGTTTATTAATGTTGCAGCATGTACTTTATTCTCTTTATTGTCAAATAAAATTCTATTGTATGGATATACCACATTTACTTATCAGTTATTGGACACAAGTTGTTTCCCTTTTTTGTCTATTATAAGTAGTGCTGCTATGAACATTCCCATGAGGACACTTCTTACCTCTTTCTCTGTGAAACTTCTAACTGGTCTCCTGTTTTCCTTGTTGCTTTCATAAATCTACCAGCCTCCTCTTAACTGCTTTCCACCAAAACCTTCCTTGTTTTTGACACGGTGTTCTTAGGCTTGAACTTCCTCATACTCTATTCCAAGTAGAGTCAGTTCCCTTAGGGAGAGTCATGGAACTCTCTGTTCTTGCATCCTGCCTCTTCCCCTGGACAGTTCCTCTGCATCATTGCTCCAGAATTGGCATGGGGACGGCAGCCTGTTTTTCTCAGAGTGAAAACCCTACTCTATCAGTGAGGCATTGGGTGGAGGTAGCAGCCTCTGGTCTTCTGAGCTTACCTTTCCCAGGTGAGATCCATTGCCCTATGAGTGAGCTGTAGTGATAACAATGAGGGTTCTGTATTCTCAGCCTGTCACACCTGGAGTGGAGCTTCTGCCCTACAAGTGCCTTACAAGGTTGGTAGGGTGGTTAGAAATGCTGTTGATCTGGCACTCCTGGGAGAAATCATAGCCCTGGACTGAATGCTGGGGTGAGAGGGAGCTTTATCTTGGCTGCATCCACCTGGAGTAGAGCTTCCATCTTGCTCACCTGGTGGGGAGGAGTGTGATGTGGAAGATGACCTTTTAGTTTTATAATTTTGAAGAGACCAATTCCTCCCTGCCCTGACATAGACTTTTTTCTTTTTTGCAGTTGTGGTAGAGTGCTTTGAGATCCTTCAAGTTTAAAGTTGGGGATAAACAAATATTGAAAAGGAAAGAACTAGAAAGAGCTCTCTATAATTGAATGAAGGATCTAAAGAAACAACTCTAAAGAAAATACATATATATATAAAGTTTTCATGTTGAAAGAAACAGTTGCAAAAATTATTAGTTCAAGGACAGGGTGACTTGATACTGTTAAGATATCAATCTTTCTGATAGTGATCTCTAGATTCATTGCAATCACAAACTAAAATTCCAAAAGATTTTTTTTTGTAAAATTGATTAAGCTGATTTTAAAGTTTTTGTAGAAATGCAAATAACCTAGAATAACCAAAAACAGGGGTTTTTTTTGCGTTATGCAGGCCTGTCACTGTTGTGGCCTCTCCTGTTGCGGAGCACAGGCTCCGGATGCGCAGGCTCAGCGGCCACGGCTCACGGGCCTAGCCGCTCCGCGGCATGTGGGATCCTCCTGGACCGGGGCACGAACCCATGTCCCCCGCACTGGCAGGCAGACTCTCAACCACTGTGCCACCAGGGAAGCCCCAAAAACAGTTTTAAAAAATAATTTTGGGGACTTCCCCAGTGGCGCAGTGGTTAAGAATCTGCCTGCCAACACAAGGGACATGGGTTCAAGCCCTAGTCTGGGAAGATCCCACATGTCCCAGAGCAACTAAGCCAGTGTGCCACAAGTACTGACCCTGTGCTCTAAAGCCTGTAAGCCACAACTACTGAGCCCAAGTGCCACAACTACTGCAGCCCACATGCCTAGAACCAGCTTTCCACAAGAGGAGAAGCCACCACAACGAGAAGCCCGCACACTGCAACACAGAGTAGCCCCTGCTCGCCGCAAGTAGAGAAAGTCCACGTGCAGCAGTGAAGACCCAACACAGCCAAAAATAAATAAATAAATTTATATATAAAAAAAGAATTTTGGAAGACGTATGACAATGCTATAGTAATCAAGATAGTGTGTTATTGTTAGAATAGATATATTAGTCAACGGAATAGAATAGATTATAGAAAAAGACTCACAGTTATTACACTTTTGACAAAAGCCAAAGGCAATTCAATGAAGAAAGTGCAGTCTTTTCAACAGTCTTGGAGCAACTGGATATGCATATGAATCTCAATATTTAATTCACACAACACACATTTAATCTTAAGAACATAGACCTAAACATTACTAAGTCACAAGTAGAAAAGTTATAGAAGAAAGCAGTAGAAAATCTTTGCAAACTTGGATTAGGCAATGATTTCTTAGATAGACTACAAAAAGTAGGAACTATAAAAGAAAAATATTGATAAACTGTGAACCATCAAAATTAAAATATTATGTTCTTAGAAGACATGATTAAATAAATGAAAAGGGTAGCCACAGAGCAAAATAAAATATTCACAACATATAAATTGTCAAAGAGCATGTATCTAAAATATAAAATGTATCAGTCATAAAATGGTAAATAATCTAATTAAAAGTGTTGAAATGACTTGAACAGTAGCTTCACAAAGGATTATATACAAATGGATGATGAATACAAGAAACAATGCTCAACATCATTAGTAATCAGGGAAATTTATATTAAAACCACAGTGAGATTCCACGACAAACATACAAGAAAAACTAAAATTATAAAGACGGAAAACACCAAGTGTTGATGAGGACATGGAGTCACCGGAACTCTCATGCAGTTCTGTGGGAAATGTAAAATAATACAAACATCATGTAATAGAGTCTAGCAGCTTCTTGTAAAATGAAATTAAAACACTCCCTAACACCATATTCAAAAATAAACTCAAAATGGATTAAAGACCTAAATGTAAGGCCAGACACTATAAAACTCTTAGCAGAAAATATAAGCAGAATACTCTATGACATAAATCACAGCAAGATCCTTTTTGACCCACCTCCTAGAGAAATGGAAATAAAAACAAAAATAAACAAATGGGACCTAATGAAACTTAAACGCTTTTGCACAGCCAAGGAAACCATAAACAAGATGAAAAGACAACCCTCAGAATGGGAGAAAATATTTGCAAATGAAGCAACTGACAAAGGATTAATCTCCAAAATATACATGCAGCTCATGCAGCTAAATATCAAAAAAACAAACAACCCAATCCAAAAATGGGCAGAAGACCTAAATAGACGTTTCTCCAAAGAAGATATACAGATTGCCAACAAACACATGAAAGGATGCTCAACATCACTTATCGTTAGAGAAATGCAAATCAAAACTACAATGTGGTATCACCTCACACCGGTCAGAATGGCCATCATCAAAAAATCTACAAACAATAAATGCTGGAGAGGGTGTGGAGAAAAGGGAACCCTCTTGCACTGTTGGTGGGAATGTAAATTGATACAGCCACTATGGAGAACAGTACGGAGGTTGCTTAAAAAACTAAAAACAGAAGTACCATACAACCCAGCAATCCCACTACTTGGGCATATACCCTGAGAAAACCATAATTCAAAAACCAAAAAAACAATACACTTACCATACAAATACATTTATTTTTAAGTGAAAATGATGGCTAAATGGAATTAAACAGTTAATCCAGATGACTGTATGCCAAAGTTTAGAACAGATTTGACAGATTCATATTAAGAGAATTTGAAATAGTCATTCGTATTTGACATGAATAAATTTGAAAAATAGTATTGTAACTGGGCTTGATACTGCATAACGAGTCAAAATCACATAGATGTAACACTCTCTTACACATGATTTTAAAAATCACTGTTTAGGATCCTAGTGACATTTAATCTAAACCTTTATACACTTCTGCTGTCATTGCTCCTATTAAAAGTCAGAGATCACTTCATTTCTACCTTTTGCTTGTTAAAGTGTTACTTTTAGATTTCTTTTACTTTCAGAGTACAAAATATCTGACTAATGGTTCCTAAATGTTTGGAGGGTCATACATATACAGCTTAAAATTCTGAAGAAGCAATGTTCTCACTTACCAGAAAAATATAGCAAACTGCAGGTACAGGAAATTTAAGATATAATTTTATAGGGTCATTGGTTCCCTAAGGCACGTCCATATACTTCCTAGGGATCTATGGACTCTAAAAAAAAAAAGTCCATGATTCAAATACAATTTAGAAATGTTGACAATATGAGACAGGCAGATAATATATCAAAATTTCTTTCAGCTTGTCATAGATCTAACTTAACGTAATGGTAAACAAAACTCTTTACCACATAACATTAAGCATTACTTGAGGAACCAAAATTTACATCATTATTGGAAGGAAATAGTGGATGGTGGTTTTAAGTATCATATCTTAAATCATTTGAGTTGAGTTGAAATTCTGGATCAGGAAGTATGACTGTGGCTAAAATTTTAACATATCAAAGCCTCAGTTCTTTCATCTAGGAACTGTGAATAATAATGAAACCACTCTTTTCAGTAGATATAAGGAGTAGGTGAAATAATCCATAAAAATTACTTAGTACAATGACTGGCACGTATAGTGCACTTAACACATATTAGCTATTATTGATGTTCTTATCGGCGCTATAAGACATCATTTGAAGATAACCTTCCAAAGATGTTGAGTTTCTGTAATTCTAGTATTTGTTTTAAGTGGTTGCTTCTCACTATCACTTTTACATATATGTAACAAGGGAATACGATCTTTACTTTGGACCCTAGTGTTTAGAACTGCACACATTCTTTTCCTTACATTATTATAGAACAAGAGAACTCTGATGATACACTGCCCCACACAAAGCTTCCTTGTGTAATATTAAGATAGATCATTTGCCAAAAGAACAACCTCACTAAGAAGCCAAAGGCATGGGGCAACAAAAACGTCTTTATGTAATGACTGGTTCACAGGCATCCTTTGCCTTGAAGCATGATTCAAATTTCCTCATTGGATTAATTCTGTACAGCTCTCACGCATACCCATGGCCCTCACAAATCAACTTTCCTAGCTTCTAGATTTCATTAGGGATCTCAGCTTCTCTTTAAAATAATTACAATCTAACTTTCCCCCAGTTTTGTTTTTAGCATAGAACAAAGAGGAGCTGAATATTTAACTCCCTAGTTAACAGTAAACATATTAGTAATAAAAGATAAACGAAAAATTGGACAGAAAACTTGGATACCCAATACACCATGCTTTTTTGTTGAAATAAAGTTGCTCAAGTCATAAATTTACACAATTAAACTTCTAAACAGAAGAATAATTAAGGTTAAAGAAAACATGCAGGCCTAGAAAAGAGAAATCTGGAAATTATTCCATTAAAACTTAATCATATTATAAGCTCAATTTTAAACGTAATCACATTCAGAATTTGAGGTTAGAATAATGAAGAATGCCTCCTTTTAAAATTAGTTTGAAGGTTTAAATCAAGCTCAGCAAATTTAACGAAGTAGATTCTCAGGTCACTTATCGCTTTTTTTCCCCTTTATGTTCTATCTTTTTAACATTGCTTCGCCTTCATTGACTCTTTTCTGTCCATAAATAATAGACAGGGATAGGAGTAGTGGTGAATATTGAAAACCTAAGGGTGTTTAGAACCAATATCCATAACTTAGGATACAGCTTCCCAACTTCAAAGGACTATTATAGTCATATACAGAAAAAATAAACAACTTATATACTGTATAGCTCCTTGTGCCTCAAATCAGAAAAAGTGTGTTGTTTACACTGAAATTTCTGAAAACTGAATGTTGTATCTCCATTTTAGTTTTTGTTGTTGTTGTTGTTTGTATACACGTGACTGAGATAACTACTTTTTTTACATCCTAACCACATTAAATGGATTTAATCCACCCAAATAAAATTTAATGACAGCATATAAGTGTATAGTTGGTCTTGGTTCTTCATTTGTGCAATTTACCTAGAACGATTCTGTTTACACCATTGCAAAGAAATCAATTTTCTTTCATTTTTCTAGTTCTGCTGTACTAGAATGGAATGTATTTTCCATTCATTTAACTTCCTTGATCAAATATTATCAATTCTACCACTTAAATATCTCCAAATACATGCTCTTTTCTCCATTCCATCAGGCTCTTTATATGTCTTGTTTGGATTATAACAGTAGCTTCCAAATCAGTGTGCTTTCTGCATGATTTAGTTCCCTTTTATCTCGTCCCTAGATTGGAAGACTCTTTCTAAATGCAGAGCTAATCAAGTCACCCCTGTTTATCATACATTTAAAGTGGTGTTAATATGGTGCTGTTAATTTGTACTTTACATATACATTTTAAATTTTCTGTATTTATGCACCCCAACCTCAGAAAAGTAAACATATACTAAAAGCATCCCACTACCTGAATAACAAAGTTCAATCGTTGTACAATGAGAATCAAGGACCTTTATGTTTCAGCCTCTGCTTCTCTTGTCTGCATTGTGTAGCCTGTGTCTGCTAACTGTGTAGCCTAAATTTTTTATAGTTTTTAGAATCTAGTATGATCTTGTTAGTCTCTGTACCTTTGACACAATGTTTCTTCTGATTAAGAACGCTTTCTTCTTTACTTATTTAAAATAACACCTCATTCATTGTCTTTCAAGATTCTGCCCAGGTGCCACCTCCTAACCTGTTCAAAACTAGATTTGTAGTTTAAATGTCTCTCATAGGAGACCAGCAACGACTCAAGGACAAAGACCCTGTCTTATCAGTCTTTATGTCCTCAGCACCTATTACCTACTTAATGCTTATAAATATGTGCCAATAAATGTGGCATGTTTGAGCCTCTTCCTAAATTTTCACTTCACTCCTCAGATCAATTCACCCTACACAGTATTTTGAATAGACCCCCCTGGTCCTACTGACACTCTATCAAACACATTTCTGAGAGTTTGTTAAAGTTGGGAGATAAACATGTGTAGTACAGCAGCAAACAATGAGCTTAGATTTATAATCTAGGCATTAGGAAACAAATGAGAAAATTTAAGTGTTATACAGCCAGATTTGCATTTTAGCATTATCACTTTGATGACAATCTGAAAAACTAATTTGATATGGAAGGGAATGGTGTCCGGTGATCAATTCAGAGGCTATTTTAATAGCCGGGAGAGAGATACTGAGTACATGGATGACAGTGGGGCAGGAAAGAGATACTTAGGAGGTAAAATCAACAACTTTTCATTAAGAGATGTAAGACTGAGTCAGAGTCAAGGAGAATTCCTAAGTTTCAGGCTTTCCCACGCTGCCAAATCAGAAAAAGAGGAAGAAATTTGGGGGTTGGCATATGGGTCAGTGAGGGTGCAGACGAGATGATCAATTCAATTCAAAATATGTTAAGCTTAAGGAATATACTGGACTTTGAGCAGGAAGTTTAGAGCAGGTTTAAATGTATAAATGTACAAATCTTGGGATGGCCAGACCTATGGATAAATATTCGATAATATGAAGCTTAAAAATACTATTTGAAATCATGAGAGTGTGAGAAATTTTCAAAGGAGACAATAGATTTTTCTCCAAGAAGTCTAGACCATATTTTTTTCTACACTATATAGCTAATAAAATTGAAAACTGACTTACACAGAAGCTCAGAGAAAACTTAGCATGTTTACCATTTACAAAATAATAATAAAATTAAGCTGATTCATTCCACTGGGGGATCCACAGAGTTTCATTTTCTTACTTAACTCTGTCACTCTGTTCCATGCACCCTAATATGGTGCATCGTTTTGCTTTGCATGTCATATAGTACATTTATATAGCACTCAAAATAATTCCTTCGTCTTTGTCTTTAATCCAGAATAATTTTTCATGGTTGGCACTTCTTTATTTTATCCAAGTTCTGTCTTTTGGGATTGTGTGTAAAAGCCGAGAAGGGTCAAATGATGTGTGGGTTGAAAGTAGTTTCATGATTCATGGGAACTATCAACTATGCAAAATGATCACTCTGGCACAATGAGTTTCTTATGAAAGGCTTCTTAATGCAAAAAGGAAAATGGAGCATTCCATGGATTTTCCATCTCAAAAATATGCTAAGAAGTACATGGAAAATAGTCACATAACAGTTTCCAAATAATGGCCATATAGCTCTGTTATCATGCAAACATTTTTTCTACTGTTGCCTAGATGCAAGTGCTATATATGAACTAGTTCTCTTGTAATTCTGATAATCTACTGCCTGACTCCAAGCTTATTCAAATATGATTTTTTTAATGTTTGTGGTCAATTTTGAATAATTAGAACAATAATATCTTGGGCATTTGTTCAAAGCTTTGCTATTTATTAAATTATTTCACGTAGATTATCTCATTAAACATACAAACTATAGGTCACCCGATAGCAAATTTTTTTAAAATTATATTTCCATTAGACGTTCATTGTTCACTCTTCTGACCACACAAACATGTAGTCATTTTAAAATTGTTTCTCATTCTAGCCAATATTTAGGAATAAGTTTTATAAATTAAATACATTAACTTTTACAAGTGCTCAAAACAGTGTCTAATAGAAAATAAGTACTTATTGAGTCTGTTAAATAAAATTTTTAAAAATAGCTATCTTCAAGAACATTTTATGTCTCTTCATTTCACTTGATCCCCACCTACTTTTACTTCTCTACACCACAGTCTCTTCTTATCTACTAGGCTTATTTTAGCCTCTCCTTCAGATGTTCCTTGCTATAAACCACTTAAAATACTGCCCCTAAATTTAATACAATTAAATTCCAATCATGTAAACTCCTGCAAAATTAGTATTATTTCCTAACTTTCAAAATCCTTATTATATATTTCAAACGCAGTCAGCCAAACCTACCTAATTACCTATTACCTCTCCCTGAGCATTCTGCTCTCTTGACATGGAGTATTCAATACATGGAGAAAAATCATGCTAGTCTGTCTGTCTTTGTGAAAAGTCTGCCAGGTCTAACTCAAAGGCTACATTTTCCATTGAAGACTCACCTGATTATTACAGTCAGATAACAAGTTTCCTTTCTTTCCACTCTGATGGAACTCAGTGCTTAAGATTCAAAAGACATTCATCACCCAGAGTAGCAGGGTGGAAGCTGATTAAGGACAGACTTGGCAAGTTATATATTCACACTGTTTTCCTGAATGTTTTGAATTAGTTCAGAAGTAGCCTATGATAGATTAATACTTTTACTCTGACTTTGCTATAGAATTCAAACCATCCCTGGCTTCTCCCACCTTTCTGGGGCATCTTCAACTTCTGTTCACTCACCTAACTGGAGCTAGATTTTCTCCTAAGCCCAAGATCTGGCCAGTGAGTGTCCCTTTCCTTTTCTCTTCTTCTCTTCTTTTCTCTCTTCTTCACTTTTCTTCTCTCTTTCTCTCTCCTCCTTTGAAATATGAATTATAAAAGTTTTGCTGAAAGAATGAATAATGTAAAAAAATACAGGAAAAACCTATGTTTTCATTTCCTAAGGCCTCGGAAGTAAGCATGTTATTGAAATTCATTAAATGAATCATTAAAAAACTAAAATTAGGCAAGAAAAGGAAAGGAAAAAACATTAAAGTATTGAAACTACCTAAAATTTTTCATTAACAATGCACTAAATGCATTTGTGTCTGATTTCCAACAAATGAGAGAAATTTGGGAAAATAGAATTAAGAATTGACTTCAAATGTTTTCTTCATACATCTTGGTGTCAGTATGTTACTGTTTAATAGGCAAGTGGAAGGATCAGGTAGGAGAGAGCCAAAATGAAAATACCTAAGAGAAATGAGTCTATTTTACACTAACATTTTGATGTTATGATTATTAAATTGGACAATGCAGGCAACATTCTGGTATTAAATTAGTATGATTAATTTCCATGAGTATATTTTCATATAGAGATTATTGTCATATATCATAACAAATACTGTTGAAATATGATTATAAATATAAAAGTGATATGCAGCTAATCAGTTTTAATGTCCTTTTAACACATATTTTCTCATTAAGTGCAAATACCTCTCGCAAGCATTCCAATTTGAAAACTATGTATTGCTATAACTTTAACACTATGTAATAATGTAACTGTGGTTGTTTTGTAACTTTTTCAGAGGTTAAAAAAAAAAAAAGCAAATGAATGAAAAATCCAGGAGTTTCTTTTGATGATGTTGATTCTGAAACTTTCATCAATTTAATTCCAGGCAACAGACAAGGAAAATATTTAGAAATCAATAAGTATTACAAATTTAAACAGAGGTAGCAAATACACAGCTACCAAACATTCCAATTCCATGCATTGTGTGCAGCACCAGAAGAATTTGCAGCTCTGTCTGCACAATTCCCAACATTATACAGTTTAGCTTACTGTTTTCCTGCTTAATTACCTAGCTAAATATATATTATATATGCATGTGTCTATTTAGTCTTACGTTGACAATGTTTTCAATTCCTAAAGATGATTGTTAACATTCCTAAAATTTTCAGAAACATAAAAGATTTAATCACACCAGTTATCTCTAAATTTAGGAAAAGAACAAGGACATCTCTGACAGTAAAAATAAAACTAGAAATTAGCCAAAGTTAGTGAAAATAATACCAAACATATGGACTATTTTAACAGTTCAAGCTGTTAAGCTAAAACTATTGGACTGACAGTCAATGTTGTTTTTAAATTTGCTAAATAGAATACATTTAGTAAAAATTATGGAGCATTCATGATATGTTAGACACAAAGGTGACCTCCTATAAAGATCATAGACTTTCAGGATAAACAGTTACATTCATAAAATTAATATACAATTTGATTAAAAATTATATAAAGTTTTGAGGGTAGTTATATTGCAAATTCAAGAGAAGGGTGATGAACACTTCTGACAGAGTTAGAAAAGCCTTCAGAGAGGAAGTGATATTTGGGTTAAAACTAATAAGATGGGAGACAAACATTCCAGGACAAAGAATAATGCACGGCTTATTGCATGCAAGAGTATAATTATTAAACGGCATAGGGTATGCTCAGGTATTTGCAAACTTGGGAAACAATAAGTAAGTTTACAGAGTAAAAAAGGAACCACATCATTAAAAGCCTTCATCACATATTTTTATTAATAAGCAATAGAAAAAATGAAATTTTATAAATAGAGATATAGAATTACTAGTATTTTCATTAATTCAACAATCCTTCTAAATGGCAAACACTTTCCTAGGTCTGAAGATACAAGAATGAATTAGACGTGGTCTTGTTCTTCAAAAGTGGGAAAGTCATTGGGAGAAACAGTCAGATTGTTTGAAATGATCTATTATTTATGTTGCTCTGATCTACAATTTTTTCAGATAATATTTAAGATAACTTGTGAAATTATATGACAACAGTGTATTTTAAAATATGGGAAAATATACAAAAGACTATTAAGGAAAAATACTGGCAACGAGGCCAGAATTTTATGGTATAAAGACATACACACACACCTAGTACTTGGCCATAATTGATGGCCCCAAGGTTTTTTGCAGCCAAAATAAAAAAATAAGACTTGGCAATTACACAGGTCACAATGTTAATAAGATTTTTTTTTAGACTCAAAACCACCATTCTTCTTTGGAATGAAGTTCAAACAGGAATTTCTCAGCACAGACCTCATAAAGAGCCCCTTGTATGATGTAATGTATATCTTAAGCAATATGAAATATGAAATAAGGAGTTTCAAAATAATAATATTTTGTATAAGAACACTCAACAAATAAGCATATAGATCCCAATAAAATGTGGTGAAACAAAAATCACAGAAACTAACAGTTCCAACAACTGCTTCTCTGCTTACCTCAGATGAAAGTTTCTTTTGTGACACTATGATAATCAGTTGAAGAGCAGTCTAAGACTCAAGGCCACCTATTGAAAAATAAATAAAACATGTTATACTTTATCTGGGTGGATTTTCTTGAAATGGAGCAATGTCATCTGTAACACCCAATTTTATATTTCTTTTTTCAGTGAAATACCCTTATTGTTCTCACTGACTTCTAAAATATCAGTTTCATCTGTTTTACAAATGAGATTCTATGCAAGATCTAATTTGAAGAAAGTTTACTATCGTTGATTTAAATTTGTCAAAAGTATGGAAATCACTGCTGTATTCCTTGGAGTCCTCTCAGTAAAACATCGTGACAGTGTTGAGATTTCCTTTCCCTGACAGTCCCCACTTTATTTTTATTTTTTTAAAATTTTATTTATTTATTTTTGGCTGCATTGGGTCTTCGTTGCTGCACGCGGGCTTTCTCGAGTTGCGGCGAGCAGGGGCTACTTTTCGTTGTGGTGCACGTGTTCTCATTGTGGTGGCTTCTCTTGTTGCGGAGCACAGGCTCTAGGCATGCAGGCTTCAGTAGTTGTGGCATGCAGGCTCAGTAGTTGTGGCTCGTGAGCTCTAGAGCGCAGGCTCAGTAGTTGTGGTGCATGGGTTTAGTTGCTCCGTGGCATGTGGGATCTTCCTGGACTAGGGCTCGAACCTGTGTCCCCTGCATTGGCAGGCGGATTCTCAACCACTGCACCACCAGGGAAGTCCAGACCCCACTTTTGCCAGCCTTCCTACTCAGGAGCCAACCTTTATCTGTGTCCTTAACGAGTGTTTATTCAATAGAGCCAAATTTGAATTAGTATCAAATCAACACTGCTTTACATCTAATTAGGGAGTCTGAATACTGGGAAGATGTCTGCTCAAAATGTTGGTGATGGTAGCTTTGAAAAACACATTAAATGGTGAGTGTGGTGTCTGGGAAGAATGCTGTTTTGATTTTGAACATTGTGGAAGGGTGTCATTAGAACAAATATTAGAAACTTTCCCTGTATGACTTTAGAGACAGATGCTCAATAGCATTCTTTACTTACTTTTAACCATTGTAGCATCTTAGAATGTCAAAGTTCAAGACTGATTCATATATAACGGGTTAATTTAATAACATCAGAATTTTATTGGATGAAATCATATTTCTGGTCATTCTCTTGGGCTACATTCTGAGAAAAGTTTCTGCAGTTGGATTATATAAGCTTTCCTCAGTAGTAGACAGTAAAGATATTTTTAAACCTGGACTCGGAACATTGTAGTAAAGTCTAGAGAGCAAGTAGTATGATTTCTGATGTGTAATTTATCATCTTATTCTTCATCACTAAATTCCAATTAGGAGAGATGACCAATTATCTGATTCCATTCATGTTCCCATTCAATAAAGAAACATCCATTTCAAAATTTTGCTTCAAAGGCAAACTGTATTCCTTGTATATTCCTGTAGAACTTCTCAGAGTTTAACCCCATGTTAGACATTAAATGACAATAGCAGATTCATTCAGAGGTAGAAAGAAAGAGTTAAAACAGGAGGCTTTGGTCTAGCATCAAAATTAAATAACCAAAAGTTTAAATTAACCTCAGCAGAAGACAAAAACTCAACAATAAAAAGGGAAAACACAAAAACAAACTGAACAATTCTAAACAATTCATGGCACGATACCCAGAACTCACTGAATGAAAGAATATTAGAAAACTCTTAATGGAATAGCTACTGTTATTTGTAAGGATGATATATTCACGAAAAAAAATGTTCTTTAAAATTAAATTCCCATTTTGTTTAGGACACAGCACTTAATGGGTTCAAACAAGCTCACCTTTTCAACAAGGACAGCTAAATATTTGAGCAGCACCAAGCAATCCCTTCACCCTCCTGAGTAAAAAAACATTGCTTGAACTGCTTTTCTTCCCAATAAATTACTTTTAAAATGATCAAACTGTGTCATATTATTTGTAATGCTATTAAGAATAATATCTAAAGTACTTAAACTAATTATGCCTATTTTGTAAGATTAATTACCATTAATAATTTAACATATTTTATCATTTACGTCAGTATCCGTTCTGATCTTTAACTTTAGAGAGTGCACTGTATATGTACCACATAATTAGGGCTTATGTATCACATAATTAAGGCTAAATACTAGGAAATCAGACTAATGAGACCAAATCAAACTGAATTATTTAAGCTTTTTTTCTTTAATTTTAGAGGTAGAATATTTAGTAATTAAACACTGATTTCATTTTCTTGAACTTGCATATGTCTCCTTTGTTTTTGAGGTCGTTGCTATAGAAGCCCTCAAAAATGTTGCTCTGAGAAGTACTGTAACGAATAGAGGCAGGTGGTTTTAGTCTTTTTCTGTCTCGCCCTCCTTCCTCCTCCACTCTTTTGTTTCCTGGGGTCTTCATTGTTTTGTTGTTGTTGTTGTTTTTCCAGGGTCCCAAGGATCTGCTGTCAGATGGGAACTTGCTCAGCTTCCTGTCATTTTATAGTCCATGCTGTGTGGGGAATTAATAGCTATTCAACAAAAAAATACGATTCAGGATTTCAAATTTTATGAAGAAATACTTTAGACAGAAAGACTTTTGTGTTCTTCTCAACACTTTACTCATTTATTCATTCACTTGTTTAATCATTCTTTGAACAGATGTTTGTGAATGGCTACTGTGTGTTAGACTGTTGTTATATAGCACAACTGGTGAGACTTTGGATATGTGACTCTGATAAGTAACGAATAAGTAACGAATCACATTGGAGGATGTCATCCCACAAATTTTCACTGAGGGTCTCCTGTGTTCCCAGGAGCTGGGATAGGTGCTAAGGATAGTGTGTTGAGTGAGAGCAACACGATCTTTGCTCTCAGAGATGATGGTATTGTTGGGAAGACATAAACACATCATTCAATAAGATGCCTTATGATGGAAGATATGTAGGGTCATACACGGGATCTAATTTCAAGTAGGGGTCAAAGAAGGACTCCTGGAGGAGGTGTCATTTAAGGTAAGTCCTGAAGGATGGTGAGAAATCAGGTACACGAGTGTGTATGTGTGTGGGGATGGGAAATAGCTGATTAAAGTTAAATTACCGAAGAATATTCCACATAGAGGTAACAACACATGTGAACGCTGGAGGGATGAGAGGACCATAACTTGATTCAGAAACAGTAACACATTCAGTATAACTGAAATGTAGCATTAAATGAGTCTGGAAAGGTCAATAAAACACAGAGCAGAAACTGAGGTCCTGTAGTTAGTTAAGTGCTTTAAGTGGACAAATTTTAAACCTAATTGCTGATTCTAAAATCTCCATTATATCTGCTGATCCTCTGCACCAAGAAAACATAAAGAAGTTACTTAATTTGAAAATAATCTTTATTTTATTAAAAAAATGATTTCTTAGAAAATGTCTCCTTTCAATAAATTTAAAAACGTCCATTTTCAGAAAAGCTACTGATGTATCTGCACACTTGTTTAGCTATGATTACAAGACATTATGTGTTTCAAGGAGATGGAAGGGAAGACTGACCCTCTTACTTCACCTCCAACTTGACTCCTCCTTGATAACCTATTTTTTTCTGTGTTAAAGTATCAATTGGATCCACACAATTAAATAGAGCAACTGGGTCACTTCTCATGTAGACAAACTACCTGCAGACAAGTTGTTTTTATCAGTCAATCTGGAAACCTCAACAGGTAGACCTATTGAACGATGCTTGACATATGCCCCGTGGTTATCTGGCATTATTCTCTGCTGGGAGAAGAGTGATTGGCAGTGTAGCCCTTATCCCTGGTCCACTCAGGTAGTTCCTTGTCAGCAGTTCAGCCCCTCTGAGATCTGTCTGCCTCACTCTGCTGTTCTCATTATCACTCAGTGATAGCAAGGCTTTGAGGAAATTAGAAGTAATTTTTCTTTTCAGAAGAGTCAGTAACCCTTATTTGGGACAAGACACATACACTACTCCAACGGCAAGTTCTGAATCAGAACATGCTACTGGTTGATAGTGAAAATGTTGGCAAGGGTAAAGAATGACTTGAATACAAATTGGCATACTTTTTTTTTACCCTATCCATTTACCACTGAAGAAATTTTAAGTAATTTTTACCAACATATTTTTGACATGTACTGGCTATTTCTCATGGCCTCAAAACTTACCATTACCTGGAATTATTTTTCTTTTTTTTACCGGGGAAAGAAAATAAGACCATCATCACCACAATATTCATCTTGAGTAGCACAAAATAGCATACACAATTTGGACCAGGAGACAAAATATAATAATACCTTACAGATGAATTTCTTTTTTTTCCAAAGTAGATTTGGGAGAAATTATGAATAGAAAAGATCTTAAACCTGAGTCAAGGAAATAAAGTTCTTCATTCATCACAGAAACAAACAGTATAGAAATGACATAATTTCCCATAATCTCCCTTGATCGAGTCAACCTATTTCACTCATTTTATTATACAGGCTCTTCAAATGTTTTAAATCTAGCCCATCACCTGTCAATTCATGCTTCATTATCCTGGTTCTCAGTGTCATTCAAGGTTGACTTCCTTTCCGATAGTCATTCATGTCCAAACAGGAGTCACGCATGCCATTTTCATCCCCACTGTCATTTCAAAACATGGCTTCCTATAATTGTATATTTTAGAACTCATAGTGAGCTCAATTCTCTCTGCCAAAGAGAGGAAAGAACTAAAACTCTCTAGGAATAGTGAACCTTCAGCCATTTTACATTTGCTGGGAGATTATGAATTAAGATACAGTGTTTGCGCCACCTTATAATCCCACAGAGGGCCACAAAAAGGGCCTTTAACGAACAGCAATCGGCGAACCTTGTCATGCAGTCCTTTTTAAGAGCATGGTTGTGGACAGAACAACAAAAATATCTATGAATTTCCCAGAGTAGAGCCACTGCTTTAGCCTGCTGCAGTTTCTCTGTGAACTTAAGTCTCTTTGACACAGAGGACAGGCTTCAAATTAAGCATTTCAGGTTCAGGATGGCATGGTCAATTCACTTTGCTACACGTGGGACAAAGGCTACTGTGAGAGTCCTGTAAGGAGGAGCTACTCCAAACCCATACATTTTTCTAATCACATTATCACTGGCTACTGATATGGTTTATGTCCCTTCTGCCACATTCGTAGTCAAGGAAAGTAGTAGTCATAATGAAACAAAATGAACAAACATTTAAGTACCTACTATGAGCTATTACCCTTTACTCTTGACTTTAGCTCTGTCTGATCAGTTTAATTATCTCAAATGTACTCAAAAGAAAAGTGAGGATGGGAGAGGTTGTTCTGGAAAAATTGTCACATCAATAATACATGGTAGAGTCTAAATAGAAACCAGGTCTTGGGGACTCCAAAGCTCATATTTTGTCCCTTTCGCATTGTATTAACCTCCACATTTACAGAGGCAGAAACTGTGGCACATATTGGGTAAATGATTTAATCAAGGTCACATAACCTTCTGTGAGTTAGAGCTAGCACAAACACCTAAACTTGTGATTCCCAGCTCAGCTCTCTTCTGCACCAAATTCAACTAAAATGATGATAATAGATATTACAATAACAATCATCAATATTATTATCACCATTACTAATCGAAACCATACTTCTAATTAACATCAGAACTTCTGTGGGAGTACATTATTCCCTGTGGCCGCATTGTCTCATGCTTCCTTGAGTAACAGCGTATTCAGCATGGACCATGTACTGGTTCAGTGAGAGAGAGGTATCACTAGAGTCAGAGCTCTGGAAGTCTTTACTTTCAGTATGTTAAGACTTAACGTTTTCAAATATAATTGTGTGTCTAAGGATGGACAAGTAGCCTATTTGATCTTTTCACTTCTCTGAGTTTTGCTAGGACTAGGTTCATTTCTAACCAGAAAGAAATAGAATACTTTCATTTGACTGACTGTCTTGATGAAACGTTGATGCCTTCTTTGTGCATTTTTTTCTCTTTTTTTTTTTTAATGAGGAACTATATCATTTATCAGATTTTCAAAAGGTTAGATTGTGTACTGCTTTGAACAATGAATTAGTTTAAGTTACATGATTTTACCAACGCACAATATGTGGAACATATAGAAACTATATGGAAATAGGGGCAGTCTGCATATGTTTGCTCACTTGGCACGGTAGGTATAGTGCATATTCACCTAACCTTCTTCACATGGTGCTGTGCAAACTTTTCACTGAATTGATTTAAAAAAAAAAAAAAACAGGCACTATTCCAACATTGAAGCACCATAGGAATATGGAAATGCCAGTGCAAATTCCTATTTTTAACTATCCACTGATCCAAATTCAAACTGGAAAGAAAAAAACAGGATATTACCATGTAATGGCAATTCTCATGATGCTTGTTGCTTCATAACATCATTTGCAGATCAGGCACAAAGATTAATTTAGGACCCATTAATAGGAGAATTTTCAGAGGAACTTGAGCTCAAATTATACCAATCTGTTACTGTTCCAAAATAAACGCGTCAGGTGGCATTTAAATGCAGGTGGTTAACCGTTTTATCAGTGCAGATATTTAAGCTATTAGAAATATAATTAGAAAAATTAAATTAAACACACTTAATGTAGATTCTAATTCTACATTAAGAATTAGAATGTAGAATTATGTCCTTAGCATTATGCTATTTCTATTGTAAATTACAAAATGTGCCTAAATTGCACAGGTTTGTTTCTAAGTGATAGCTGAACTCAGATAATTAAGTTGTTAACCATGAACTTCAGTGGTCAACATGGTTATATATCTTTGTCTTATGTCTACTCCTCCTTCTTGTTTCACAAATCTCAGGGGAGGCAGATGAATGGCACTTGGCTCTACCCAGCTACACAGTCGACTGATTAGACATAGCCCCGTACCACAGGTACACTCAATTATATGCCTTTCAGAGAGTCAAGCATTTCCTGAAGCTAAAAGTGTTGAATCTGTTGATTTCACACATTTTACACTAGGAGAAAACTGTGATCAAACATATTTAAACCTTCAATTTTATTTCATAACATACATTCTCCTTCTACTTAACACAGGAGGTAAGGAATTTATTGAGATTAAAAAGGGTAAATCAATTTGCTTCCAAACAAGTCATTAAGAACCGGACAATGACTTCAATTTTAGTAATTAAGTCATCTGTGTGTGGGAAAACGTGACGTTAGATTTAAGGCCCAACTAAGTGTCCATCATAATACAACCTTATACGTAAATTTTAAGGTGTCACATAGAACAAATTCAGTGAAAGGGTAATGCCCAAACAATCATATTGGCTGTCATTATCCTCATAATAGAAAAGCACTGTTCTTAATGCTGTTTGTATGGTAAGGAAAATGCTCAGTGATGAAGACAAGCCTGAAAGCGTTAACTGTAACTAGTAAATACACACTATATATAAAATAGCCCTTTCAATGGATTGAGCCCCAACATATGTTTATTGCTAACATTTTCTTTTATCATATGTATAATGAGCTGCATATCCTTTATATTCCTTTATTCACTCTGTTTCTAAGTGATCATGGACAAAGGGATATTCAGTTACCTAAATTCATGCCTAGTGTAAGGCAGGCATGCATAGTCACTTAAATGCACAGTTATTTGACGGAACAAGACATAAATTACTCCCTTTTTAAAACTTAAAAATAATGATATATTCTACAGTTAGAAATCCAGTAGATCACCCATACACACTAATCTTAATACCCTTGGTTTTAGCCAATGCTTCAAGAAGCTCTTAAACATGCTAAAATCTCTAACTTGGCATAGTATTTGAAATGGCAAAATAATATCTTTTAACAAGATAAATGAAGAAGCCTGGCAAGAATTGAGAAATCTTAGAAATCACGGGATCTTTTTCACGATCTATTTCCTGACCAACACAATTGGCAAGTCCTTTTATTCCTAAACTTTATCATAAGCTAACCACTAAACATTTTCTGCCTATTTTGGCTTTAATTAAGGTAGATATAATTTCTGAACAAGTTCAGGAAAGTACTTCTTTCAAGCAGGGAAACTGCTTAAATTAATTAAGCTAATTAGGTTGATGAATAATTAAGGTGATTCTTTCACTCTTCCCACAATTCAATCTCGTCACCTCTTAGTCATAAGTCTTAAATGGTGGTATTAGAACTCCTAAATACAATCACACATTATACTTCTGTTTAATATTCTACATCACAATTAAGACTAAATTTTTTTTTCTCTTAGTTTATAGCTTAAATAAGAATGGGTCATCTCTCAAATATTGAGTATCTCTCTAATTAGGAAATGTAAATATCATAAATTAGAAATTAGTCTAGACAACAGAAGACTTTTAGATATTACAAATACTTTTAATAAGAACTCGTTTCAAAGAGTGATAGGTCCATAAGCATGTATCTGTCATACTACAGGCTCTGCAAAATAGTATTTCATGCGATCCTTGAGCTACCCAAGGAGGTGTTTATATTATCATATTTTCATAGTTGAGTAATTGAAGGCTCAAAGTTGTGAAAAGACTTGCTCAAAATCATACAGCCTGAACATAGCTGAACTTGAATTTACCTGTTTCAAAGGAATTATTAAATCCTTTTAGCATTTAGCTTATTTTTGGAATGTGAACATGATATTACTTCTCTAAATGTATAGAGTATATTTCTATAATCTGCATATTTCCAATGAGTTAACCAATTGGTAAGAAATGAAAAATTGGTGAAAATACGATAGCAAAGAAAGATTAAACCGAATCAGTCAAGTGGTAATTTGTGTCTTTTGTATCCCAGACCCCTATCCTCCTGAACACATTGTCAGTAGTTACCCATGTTGCATTTTAATTTAGGTGTAAAGTCATAAAATTGGATTTTAGAGAATAGAGATATTTTGCTATTTACATCTATGATCACAGACATAATTCTGTCAGTCAGTCATCTAACTTCAACTAACCTTTGTCATCCCCCTCACCACTAAGGGGCAATACAGCAGCACACATGTCACTATAATTAGCGTGCAGCAGCAATTTTCATTAGACCGATGATCTCCAATAAGATTTTCCCAAGGGCTGCATTCAGTTATATGTAATAGTTAGGCGGGCCACACATGTATTAGCATATAATTTGCACATGATTTGCATATGCATTTAAAGATTGCATCATATTTCTCTGACTATTTCAAGTAAAAATGTAATTACTACAACACCGAAGGTTATGATTTCTATTTTTCTGTACTATCCCACCACATCTGACCCAGATGGCTTATGACAGAATAGCTCAGCAGAAAACTAGGAAAAGCTGGTGTGGGAGGGAGTGGGTGGGCAAGGGAGCGGGTGGGGGATGAATAGTCAGTAGAGATGGTTAGGGTCAATAGAAATCTTTCTGGGGAGCACCAGTGATAACTACTGAGAGTACATTGCATTAGACAATTTGTCTCTTTTATAAGGATAAAGGAATAACTGCACACTGGGTGGACCTTCTAAGAAATGCCTTTCTAGTTACTGCTGATATCTTGTTGAGCATCTTTTTTTCAAACCTCATTACAGGCTAAATGGCAAATTATCTGTTATCACTTGGGAAATCTCAGTTACCTCTTAATTCTAATAGTGTCGTCACATAACAACTTTAACTGAGTTTTCTTCTAAACCTAATTACTCTCTGTTTTGAACACTAATTTTAAACGAAGAGCTCTCTATTTCCCTTTAGTTTTTTATACATATGGACCAATCCTACACAACTGGAGAGCATACCCTCTTCCACTTAAAGAGCTTTCTGATGCATTCGTATTTGGTTAGGTAGAGGAAAAGTTAAGAAAGGGAACAAGGTTTGTACAGGGAAACAATTGGAAAAGACTGGAACTAGGTACACACATAAACATATGGACACGTATTTACTTACACATATTTTAATACATACTTGCTCTTGCATTTATGAAAAGAATAATTTCCTCCTCTCCATCTCTGTCTATCTGTAATGAATTTAAAATCTACACTCATTTATGTAGAAAAAGGATCTTACCGCTGATTAGGCTGGTGCTAGACAATAGAGAGATAGATAATGCTAGATAGATAGATAGATAGATAGAGGATAGATGATAGGTAGATAGTTGGATGGACAGGTGGATAAATGGATGACAGACAAATGATTATAAAACTATTGTGTTGAAAACATATACTTTAGTAAGAAATAGTTCTCTGTATGTTCAACCAGCATTTAATTTATGCTTTCCTGTTTCAGATGATCAGAATCATGTGACTACAGAAAAGCAGAATTTTCTTTACCTACCTTTTGAACTTCTAGGGCCAGGCCAGTAATCAGTGGAAAGTCTTCAACCAATTCTCAGTAACTGACTTGCCCAAGGTCACACAGGTTTTGGGTGATGGAGCCAGGACTTGTACCCCATTCTACTTTTAAAGTTATTATTGTTGTTATTGTATAATGTCATCTTTATCTGTAATAAATAGACATCATCTCTGTTTTGTAAGCAGAACAGACTTAAGTAATTCTCAGTACCTTGGTCTTGTAGTTCATTGAACATGTATGTTATCCAAATACTTAGCTGACATCCTCAACCACGACTAAGTAGAGAGGAGATAAAAAATCTGTTTTCCCCTTGTCTTCTTGTATTCAACTTGTTCTTTTGCATCAAATTCTCCTATGATTTGATACCATCAGTAACACATGTCTTTGATATATACCACTGTATCCCTGGACAGTGACTATGCCAAGAATATAGTGAATTCTCAGTGAGTATTTTTTTATTAGATGAATAAACAAATGATAAATATTCAAGTACTATATAAGGTAATTTATTACCATAGGAAGCAGTCCATGATATATTAAGTTAAAATGTAGATTAGAAAACAGTGCTTTTAGAATGATCCCATTTTGATGGAAAAAATATATATGTCTTCATGGAAGAACAAGTATTAATGTATTTACGTTTATCTATAGTGTGAAATTTTTTTCTTAACTTTGTTTTATTTTGGGGAAAAGAATGTATTTTTATAATAAAATAAGTGTTTATGGGCTTCCCTGGTGGTGCAGTGGTTGAGAGTCCGCCTGCCCATGCAGGGGACACGGGTTTGTGCCCCGGTCCTGGAAGATCCCACATGCCATGGAGCAGTTGGGTCCGTGAGCCATGGCTGCTGGGCCTGCGCGTCCGGAGCCTGTGCTCCGCAACGGGAGAGGCCACAACAGTGAGAGGCCCCTGTACCACCAAAAAAAAAAAATAAAAATAAAATAAAATAAAATGTTTTATGTTTGTTTTGTTTATTTTAAAAGTCTTCCCTTATACTACATTTCCATAGTACTTTCTAGAAAACATTTGGAATGCCTACATTACAATTAGTTTTCCAGTGTTCCAATTTGAAATGTGGCCTTAACCTTCTTATTCAAGAGCTTCAGCTTATTTCATTTACTGTCCACTGTTATTTGTATAAAAACTGTCTCTTCCTTTAAACTGAAAGTATTTTAAAGACCAGAAACTGTATTTTATTTATTTCTGAGCTATCGCACCCTTACAGCAATCCTAGAAATAAGCTTGCACACAGCCAATGCCAAAAAATATGTAATAAATATTTGGTAAGTCATTCATCAAGTCCAAAGAACTTACATAGTTTTCATTTTAGGTTAAGTAATATCTCCACTGATTTATTTTTTCATAAAGAATGAATACTTGGGCTCAATGGCAAAAAATTAGATTCACAATAACATTTTATATCAGAGCTAAACCCTGCATTGTTTATGCCACCCAAAGTTACCCTTTCCGGGATAATCCATGAACTGGGGGTTTTTCTATTCCAATATACTAATTTTTTTTTTAATTTCGTAATACCGTGCAAGCTACACATCTGACAAGATCATATGTGTTCGTAGGCCAATGTGCAGTAACAGTTTAACCTTCCAGGTAACAATTGTGATAATGCCTGAACCCAGAGGAATATCTCTAATTCTAGATACTTCAGGCACCATAGCAGAGGTGGAAAAAATATTCTAAGCCAGTTGGATCTATAAGTACTTTGTGCTATATTTACCAAATAGATGCTTTGGGGTAGCAAAAGCTCAATTAATAGTCAATCTCAATTAATAGTCTTCATGATTCAGTGTTTGCTTCAGCTCTTGTGGCTTAGCAACTTTCCTGCTAAACAAATGTGTAATCACAGCAGTTAGTCTCAATTTTCCTTTAGCAGCAGAGCTAGTTTAATATTCTAAATTCTTGAAATTATAGAGTAGTACAAAAAGGAGTAGAAGGCTATGTAAACTGGAACTACAGAATAACTCTTTAAACAAGGTCAAAGCATATCACCATTATTCTATTTCAATCATTCATGTGGTATTTATTATTGTACTTAACTTACCAAGAATATATAATATAGTACAAATTTCAGTAAACAACAAGCATTAGTTGCTTGTGAGACTGTTTTGAGAAATAGCTTTTCAGTAAATTCACATGGAAAAAAATAAATTTTAAAATACAAACTCTGAAGTACCATTTCTACTTTTGGCAGACTCTGTTTCAATTACCTATAAGTCTAGGTAATTCATATAAATTTCTCTCCTTCATTAATATTGAGCACCTGAGAAAAATCATATAAGGCTTTCAGAAACCAGATTTTCACTAGATAAATAGCAAAATGAAATGATTATTATTCATGATACCAGCTGGCCTCTTTAGATACATACCTAAGACTGTGGGTGTGTAAATCCACCATGTTTAACGGAGTACATCAGCACTGAAGACTGAATTACCCACAACCCCGGGATAGAAATAATTATATTATAGCTCATTTCAGACCATGTAGTTCTCTATTAGTAGTTGTATTGGGCTACTGAGGCACAATCATTAGAGACATAAAATAGTCATTTTGTATATTAGTAGTAAAAGAAAAAAACGTAAACCTTTAAGGAGAATTCATAACATACGTACTTTTGACTCACAGTTAAAACATTGATTAAATTGCACACTACAAAAGAAGGCATTAAAAAATAAGAGCCATCACCATGGAGGCCTACTACCAACAACCACCTTAACTTTTTACAAGTATCCAGTCACCAATAATGTAACATGCACAGGACTTAGAAACACATATTTTATTAAATGCACCTAGAAAATGGAGACGTTCTCCATCAAACTGCTAAATGTTCTGATGGAAGAACAACCTGACAGCCAAGGAGCAACCCTGAGCTGGTAGAGATGGAGGGTGTTGCTAGTAGTCTATGGCTCAATTTTTTCTTAAAAAAACTTCAGAGACTTCTAAATAACATCACCATGTTATGGACTTTGTATAATAAATATCGTTATTATAATTATTCAAAGAAAAACTTATCTAATTGGACAACAATTTTAAAGCCTGCGTATTGTTTTGTGTTACTGTAACTGTCTCTAAACCTTGGATTTACATTGTATTATTTTGTTTCCCTGTAAACCTACAAATATAGGTAGATGCTTCTCATGTATTAACTTGCTTACTCCTCACAACACAGTGTTGTGAGATCTGTAATTCGTTCCATTTAAAGTAGAGAAAACTAAAGCACAAAAAAGCATAGACATTTGCCTAATGTCACACAGCTTGGAAGTAGCAAATCTGGGATTCATAACCAGATATTCTGGCTCCAGGGCCCATATGTTTACTTTTATCAGTTCCAAAGTTCACTTTGAACATTGTTAAAGAAATCACTTCTTACTTTTACTTATGAAAGTTTAAATATTAAAACGTTTAATGTGTTCTTTTGTCCTCAAAAGAAAACTGAGACAATGTAAGAAGGCCGGTGAATCGTGGCTTTATCAATCACCCTCCAAAACCCTCACCCTTTCCTCATCCAACATTTTGAGTGGTGACTATGTTGAAGTGAGTTAATAAAATTGGTCACTTCTTTTTTAAGCTAAAAGAAATAAAAACGATGTGTGGTCCGTTGAATAACCTTTTTTTTTTTTTTTGAAGATGCTCTCCCAACACACATTGAAAGTTAAATATGAACTCTATAAAAATTCGCAGTGGCAATGCCACTAAACAGAAAAAAGAGGCAAAATTAATTATACCACCTATCCTTTAGGCAAGCAAATTGGTTCTTAACATTGAAATATTAATCATGTGAGCTACCTCCACAAACTGTAAACACATCTTGGAATCACAGTAAGATTTAGGCAGTACTTGCACTGTAGGAATGGTATCTTTGAAAAATCGAAGTATGAACCAATACGAACATGAACATGGCAACTGACTCATAGAAAACAGGGTACAGGAGCTGAGCCCTGGCCACATGTCAATTTCCTACAGTGAGTTCCAGAGTTCTCTACTGTGAAAATATATAGAACAGACAATCACATATGTCATATAAGTCCAGAAATACAGAAAAGAGTTTCATGGCCCCTTTTGGTTCCTCTTAAACAAAGTCATTGATGTTACTTTCATGTTGACCTATCCATTCCTGCTCTTATCCTGACCAGATGTAGACTCAGTTAACTTTTTTTTTTTTTTTTTTTTTTGAGGTACGCGGGCCTCTGACTGTTGTGGCCTCTCCCGTTGCGGAGCACAGGCTCCGGACGCGCAGGCTCAGTGGCCATGGCTCACGGGCCCAGCCGCTCCGCGGCATGTGGGATCTTCCTGGACCGGGGCACGAACCCGTGTCCCCTGCATCGGCAGGCGGACTCTCAACCACTGCGCCACCAGGGAAGCCCTCAGTTAACTTTTAATAAGTACTGCTCTTTTAGTCTGAACGCAGTCCCCCACTACCACAAATTATGCAGTCGAGTCTCCCACATTTGGGGAAATTGTAGGGGTCAGCACATCTGGAGTGCAATGGATAAGCTTTGCCCTGGGAAAACCATCTTCATGATCATGGTATCTCCCCTGCCAGGTAAGTATAAATACCTACTATTTTTAATAATAGACATTAGATCAGGAGTTTTAGCAATATTATTTCACGATTATCCACAGTTTTACAAGAGAGGAAACGGAGGCTCAGAGAAATTGAAGAACCTGGCTCTGGAATGGCCAGACAAGGCAGCCAGTAAATGGCAAAGCTAGTACACAAACTCACATCTGCAGACTTTGTAATATAAAAGAATTTTAAAAGAGACATCATCTGAAATTAGCTCTGCTTTCAAAGGGCCACCATATTCTGGACTGACCCTAACTCTAGCAAAGAGGGCCTTATTTTTACAGTAGTGCTTGGGTCTGAGTTTTTCTGCCAAGAATCCCTTGCTCTGAGCCTCAGGCCACTTAGCTAGGGCCCTAATCCCTGTTTAGCTTCATCCAGCCTTCTTTTCAAGAGGGCACATTTCTGTTGTCTCTTCCTAGACACTACCCAGGTCCTGTTAAGTTCCTCCTGATTTCAGCAACTGCCTGTCCCTTGGACTAATCCTCTCTAACCTTATTCCCAGAAGAAGGGGCAGTGGGAGCAACGTTTAGGAGTAGAATGAGAAGGGAGGAACAGATTTTAACTATTTCATAGTTAAATCAGACTAAATCTAAATAAGGAAATAACCATGCTTGTTATTTGGGTAGAGCTTGGTAGAGTACAAACTACATTCTTTGTAAGAGTTTAGCTTTAAAATTATCTCCATTTGATAGATAAGGAAACAGCCTCATGGAGAATTAAATGGCTTAATGTAAGATTGTTTGGCTTATAAAGGCAGAAATTCTGGACTATTCTTAGCCATTGCCATCCAATCTGAAATCTTAAATCATAAATCTACTTTTAAAAATATATTAGGTTAACTTTAGTTTATATATAAATATTCGTGGTGGTGCTTTCAATCAGACTAAATAAATAACATGGCAATATTTTAAAATGATACCTAAAAAAGCAGTCAGGTTATGTTCTCAGTGTCTAGTACTTGCGGAAGAACTCTTCAAATGCAAAAATACTCCTATTGGCTTTTTATTTTCAGAGAATATGTGAATCTCAAATAGGCTGCATTTGCATTCTGGAGAAAGTTTTTAGAGTCAATTTCTACCGCGTTTAACAAAGCTGATCTTGTGCTCTCTTAGTCATCACTACAGAGGGCAGCAACAGACAGCAGAGCTCCTTAGCATCACAGAGGAAACGGTAAGATGAGAATAAAGACACAGACCTACTAGAGAATGGACTTGAGGATATGGGGAGGGGGAAGGGTAAGCTGTGACAAAGTGAGAGAGTTGCGTGGACATATATACACTACCAAACGTAAAATAGCTAGTGGGAAGCAGCCGCATAGCACAGGGAGATCAGCTCAGTGCTTCGTGACCACCTAGAGGGGTGGGATAGGGAGGGCGGGAGGGAGACACAAGAGGGAGGGGATATGGGCATATATGTATACATATAGCTGATTCACTTTGTTATACAGCAGAAACTAACACACCGTTGTAAAGCAATTATACTCCAATAAAGATGTTAAAAAAAAAAAGTTCCTAGTAAACAAGAGGGTTAAAGACAAAGTCATGCTTAAATCACTCCAAATTTTCTTTTGCCTTTATGCTATTTAAAATTAATCACATCTATAAACTCTCATATAAGTTAGCAGGCAAATGGATATGGAAAGTACCAGGAAAGACTACATTTTTTCAGAAGTTGAATCTAAGACATTTTGTAATTCTGCCCAAACCAGCGTTAAAAAATAAACATAGACTATGTGTCATGTAATACTGCAACAAGTGAAATTTAGTCTGCTTTTCTACTGGTTTTTTACTCATTTTTTTCTTTAAATCTCTGTCTTAGCAAGTGAAAGTATTTTGCATAAAATATTTACTATCTTTATAAAAGATATTTTTTAAAATGTATCCAAATGTGTTTTCAGTATGTAAGAACTTTAGAAGCCATGGTTTTACAATAGAAAGATTTACCTACAAAGTGCCTTCCGTACAGAAATGATTGGGAATAGCAGTCTGCAAGGATGAGGACTTAGTACTTACTTCTTAGCTTGGTTGCATAGACCTACAACTGACTGTACATGCAAAGGAGGGCAGCAAAGGTCTTATGATCAAAAGGGAAGAAATGACTGACAACACAGAGCTAGTTCAAAGGAACTAATGGAATAATTAGTCCCAAAAAGACCAAAAAGACTGAAGAATTCATGATGTCATAAAAAGCAGAGCTACTTAAATTGGATTAGAAAATAAAAATGACATGAACATTGTAAATATTCACAGATCACATCATTGACGTGTAATGTGCCGTTAAATGATGTCAAATTAAAGGAGAAATTACATGTGTTAGAACTAGGACGAATAAAGAGAAGACATTTAAAGATACATGGTCCTTCAAGTGAAAATTCCTAACATATATTACACAGATGATCATCACCAGACAGTGAAACTGGGTGAATGAAATGTAAAATAAAATATGAGGGAAAAGATACTGGCTAAAAACAACTCATTTTCCAATATTATAAATGATAGTGAACTTTAGATTTCAGAGGAGCTATTTTGGGAATTTGTTTTATACAAAGCAAACCCAAATATGGTTATAGTAAATAACTGATAATGCCATTAAGCTCTTAAAATTTTAGCATCAGCCCTAAGTATTGAATTAGTAGTATGTAAATTTGTCAGAAAAGGAAAGAGTCTCTAGGTCTATTTTAATGTTCATATGCTCAGTTTTCTCTATGTTGTTTGAAGCATTTCAGTGATTCTGCACTTATTTTGAAACTTATATAAGTGATAAAAAGAGAAACAACAAAAACACTGCACAAGGTAAGTGTAACATTTGCCTTCTTCCTGGGTCTTGCTAATATCTCTTGTTGACACTTACATTATTAACACATAACTAACCTGAATTTGACATACAATTCAAATACTTCCAAAATGTATACAGACACTTGAATAACTTCGTGGCAATATACAAATGTTTAGCAAAGCAACATTTCCATTCCAGACACATTTCATTTTTGACAAATACTTTAGAAAGTATTAAAAATCATTCACCTTTTAACTGACTTATTCTTTCCATTTGTCTATTCTTACTGTCAGTAAGTTCAGCTTTACTGGAATCTTCTGTCATATTAATGAGATACCAAGTAACCATTTTTTACTGAGGCTTACTGTTAGTAATAGTCAGCATATTGTACTGTAGCCTTAGTACCTCAAATTAACACAAGAAGCAAAGCCCAGATTAACAGCAGATATTATACTCCTTCAAACTGGCCACATATATTAATACTCAAAATGTACTGTCAGTGATCAACAGGACTTTTCTCCATTTTCAAAAGTTCCATAGGTTTCCTTATGGTATGTCTGAAAAGGCAAATGGGTTAAGAAAAAAAAGGTAATCCAGGTTTCAATGAAATATTCACGGGAGTGCTTTATCAACAGACATAATCCCCAGTTTTAAAAGAGTTTATTTAAGCATTTCACCAAACACATGGAACTTGAACCGGCTACTTATATTCCCCACAAAGGAAGAACAAACTTTCCAAAAATATGGCAAGCAGTGGTTGTTTGTGAAATGGTGGAGAGTGTTTTTCTCCCTCTCTCATCTGTGGTTCTACTGATATCTGTAAAATAAATTTTCATTCCTCAGAAGGCAAAATAAAACTCTGGAGCAGAGGGGGAGAGTGCTTCTATTGTGACACGGCTAATTAATTCATAGATGGAAAAATAGGAAGCGTAAATCCTTAAATATTGCACATCAGTACATAAAATGCCCAGCTTTTTTTTCAGCCTTAGACCAAGGATATCAATTACTTCTACACCTATATGAAATAAGAGAGAAAAAGGAAAATAGATTATTTCCTCCTTGTTGTAGGAAAAAGGGAGAAAATCTACTGTGAACCAGGTTTTGTGCTGGTCACTTTTTATATGTCACTATTTTAGTCCTCATAATAGTGAAGAAATAGGGTCAGAGAAATTAAGAATGTTCAAGATCAGTCATACAATAAGCTAATTATAAAAATGAGACTTCGAGCCCATTTTACCTGATTTCAAAGTTGATAATCTTTCCCTAATAGACTTATAAAAATCTCATATTCTATAACCATTATGCATAAAAGTGAATTTTACAAAAAAAAGAATAACTGACCTGATTTGGGAATAAAATTTTGGCCCTGACCCCCAAAACTACTACTTTATGGAAATCTAGCAGTGTCTATGGTTAAGAGTACAGAAATTGGGAGCTACACTACTTAAAATTTCTCTCTTTACTGTCAACCAGCTCTTTGACCTTGAGTAAGTTACTCTGCCACAATTTCCATCTGTAAAATTGTAATAATAATAACAATACTGCACAGGGTTGTTCTGAGAATTAAAGCAACTACTTATACAAAGAATTTAGAGCAATCCTTAGCACAAAGTAAGAGAATCGTAGGTCATTTTAAGCAATATCAATCTACAATTGAAAGAATTAATGACATTTCATTAACACTTCTCACAAATAGAAGAGAAACTAAAGTTGCAACTGCTGTGTGGAATTTAAGAATCTTAATTTGGGGTGGGATATATTCAAAAAGACCATTGATAAGAAAAGTGGGGAAGAAATACAGAAGCAAAGCCGAAAATGCCAGAGAATGTAAATCAAATGAATGATTGGATTTGAAATAACACATTATTTAGAATTAATCATAGATAATTAAATATGCATTAACTTCTCAGTACTCTAAAGAAGAGAAAAATTCAGACTAGGTTTGAATTTCTGAAACAGTAAATTACAACCCTAATTTTGCTTTCCTGGAACCAGCTTAAATTATCTCAATATACTAGTTTGATTTTATTTTGAAAGGGGGAAGCTTAAAAGATTGGATTCTCCATTCAATCCCGCTTCTAGGTTGGAAAGGGGAAAGAAAGGAGGGGAAATTCACTCTGGTAATGGTTAATTTTTTCAAAGTGTTCTGAACATTTTAGATAATCAGTGTAGACTATGCCAGTGTGGAAGCTTTTGAAGGATTAATAAATCTGTTCTGAAGATTCCTACTGCAAATGTGGCAGGTGGGAAGGGTATATATGGCCTAAGGTAAAACCCTTGACAAGACAGAGGGTTTCGGGATTCTGAATTGGCCTAGGTTATGACAAGTGATTGTAAATTTCCTTTTGCAGTCTATAATCTTGTCAGAAACTAATGCAATTCTCTCTGTTGCAATTTTCATTAATATTTAGACTAGCTTTAATGTAGAAAATGGACTGAATATTGGGTATACACTATTTTATTGACTCAACAAGTAGATAGCTTTGTAGTTCTACCAACATTTCTAAGCCAGCTGCAATGATTTCAAAGCTAATAGTATACAAATAATTTTTATATGCATACTCTTATTTGCATTCTCTGAAGGTTATTTTCTGATTTACATTAAATTTCAAAGAAAAACAGTCCTATAACATATGAGAATGTTCCCATATTTTAACATGTATATCAATAACTAATGAATCTAAATGGTGGTCAATAAAGAAATCAATCTATGAAGAATAATATTATCATATTGTATAAGTGAATTAATCTTATCTAGACATAATGTGAGGAGTATAATTTAATGAATATTTTCTTTTTAATGAATATAGGCACTCACAGTAGAGGAAATGTTCATAAACATGTGGACTTACTCTATAACATTGGAAAAAGCTAATAAAGCTAGGATATCAACCATAAAAAGTAATTTTCCAATCATTTTCTTATCATCTGGAAAAATGCAATGAGAATAAGAAATACGCACATTTGTTCTAAAGTATGCCAACCCCACTCCAGGAATAAATTTACTCATAGGGGATTAATATATAGTCCATTTCCTCCTAATATCAAGAATAAAAATTCCAAATAATAAAAATATTTGAATATTTTTCTCAAGGTCTTTTATAAATCTTATTACTGATTCCTTGCCTCCATATTATCCTCATGACACTCTATCTTTGGAAATGTTAGCATGGATTTATGTAAATTGATTGAATAGAGTTCTAGCCAAATAGAACAATTTTTATATAAACATACACAAAACAGAAAGTAAATCAAGCAATAGGTCTTTATTTGTAATAATTTACATTGTTTGAGCTAACAGCTATTTCTAAATGTACGTTCAGTTCTCAGGCAAAATAATGTGTAATTTTTTCTCATTGAAGATGAAAGAAATTCAATGATATCAGAAATTATTTAACAAAAGAAAGTGTTTAGTCTAGAGTTTTGAAAGCAAAGAAGGATGCAATAGCATTTGACAAGGACTCCTAATGAGAGAGTAGGTTTTTTTTCTGACAGATTAACTCCAGAGCTACAGAGAGGAAAGTTTCAGTTCACCATAAGGAAAAATTTTACAAAGTTGGCACATAATGGCCTCAAACACATTAAATCTGACACAGTGTTTAAAATTTAATTATAAGAATCAAAATCCTGAAATGGAGAAAACAATTAGAAATTGAAACCCCACTCTAATAGGGTATTTTGGAAGAATAAATGTAGAATAACTCTACTAAACCATAGCCAGGCTCTCACTACTTCTCAGGATTCTTTTTACATTGTGTGTGTGTGTGTGTGTGTGTGTGTGTGTGTGTGTGTGTGTGTGTGTGTGTGTGTGTGTGTGTGAGACAGAGACAGAGAGAGAGAGAGAGAGAGAGAGAGAGGAACTCTGAAACAATCTCCACCTTGCTCAAAAGAATAGCCACTTTTGCAAATTGCCTTGGCTACTATTTCATGAGAAGATGGAGTTTATCTGCTGTGAGCACCCCCTTCTACTTCAGAACCTCAACGTTTTCCTCTTGCCTTTAGTCTCTGTCTTTGTTCAAGAAAGTGATGCTTCTTTTATTTGAACTTGCTTGCGCTTCACTTTTCTAGAGCGTTTCAACCCAGGCATGATTTCTCTGCCCTAGAAAAAATTTTCCCTTTTCATTTTCAAGACATCATCTTATCTTCGGTTTTACCTTTGCTGCCAAGTATTTAAAATTGTCCTCTATCATCTCTACCGCACATCTCATCATCCACCAACTTCTACTCTCTTGAAATGTGGATTGCTTCTCACACCTGGGCCAAAACCACTCTCATGAAGGTTAGCAAACCATCAAGCCATAAATTTCAAAGTAAAATAGAATCTTGCTTTATTATTTACCACTTTCTTCAAGCATGCTTTCTTCCTAATTTTCTAATTTTATTAATAGCACCTCATCTTCCCCATCACTCAGAATTGTCTTGAACTCCTCATTCTTCCTTACTCCTTATTCGTTGCCCAGTTTCCATGACCAACCTATGACCAAAGTCAGTAGATTCCACCTCCTTTCATTGTGGGATGAGGTTATTGCCCTAAGGAAAGCACAGAAAATCTAGGAGCGAAACTTCAAGAATTTTGAGGTAACCAAGGAATGAAATTGAAAACTGCCAAGAGACACTGAGACTTTACTGAAATGAGAAGGAACTTCAGACTACGAATGCAGTCCTTTGTGTTCCAGTGAAAGTGTTGCTGTACTAGACTTAAAGGATATACTGACACATTTTGCTCTGTACAATGAAGGCTTTTTAAGAAAAATGAGGAGTGGGCTCTAAAGTAATGAACTTATATGCTTGTTTATGTGACATCTTTCTTAGGGCAAACTCAGTTTTGAAATACGGCCCTTACCTTTGGTGTCGATTCCAGTCCCCAAAACTCTTTCTACAGGAGGGCACATGCTATGTTCCATAACTTTATATCACAAAGCGAAATATTGATATATGGAACTGAATTTGAACTTTCAGCTTTGCCTGGAGGGATTTGGGTTAGATGATGAGAAGACTTTGCTGATCAAGTAGGTTCTGTGATATTAGAAAGGCTGATTGATTAAGGCAATAGAGAATTTTTTTTAATTCCATTTTTGATTTTTATAAAAAGAATAGCCAATTAAACTTCTAGAATATAGTCAGAGTCAAGTTTTTAGATAAAGCAATGTACTAAAATGTCTTGCCAACCTCATCCTGGTTGTACACAACATAGATAAAACATTCTTCTAAACATTCTAAAATTTCTAAATATTTTGAGCATTAAAAAACTTGGTTTAGCCCATCATGAGTCAGATCACCCATTTTGCTGCTGTTAGTATTTCTACAATTTTAGCCTTCATTAGAATTTAGTCAAATTCAAAGTTAATTTGCCAAGAAGTATTTAGAAATAGGAGATAAATCAACATTGTTGGTAAAGTATATATTTTTGTTTTATTTCTCTCATTTTTTCATTTACACTAGCTCCTGGAAATACATCTTCCCAGTATTGTTCTCTTGCAGATTTCCCAAGGAAGGGATGAAACATTTTTTTTTACGCAGCATTGAGTAATACAGAATAAAAAATAGCTGAAACATAATATTTCCCAATATGATTGTTCTAGAGTAACTGCTTTATGTAGTTAATGATTAAGATATTTCTCATAGGTTTTCTAAGTAATATGAAGACATTGCTTTAAATTAGAAATATTTACATCTGGTATAAACATGAAGTATATTTAGAGAGGATATGATTCTTTAAAATATTTTTTAAATTTTGGCACATTTTTATTGATTTTAGTTTCTAAGTAAAAGCTTATTTGCAAGAGAAAGAAAAAAGTCAAACCAAAAAAAAATGGTTTTTTTAAAGAATATAAAACTGAATAAAATTAATTTTATTTGCTGTGGTTTCTCCTTACTGACATGCAGAATTTGATACAGCCAGGAAATAGATCGAGCCAAAGAGTGGCAGACCTACTAGAGAAGGGACTTGAGGACACATGGAGAGGGAAGGGTAAGCTGGGACAAAGTGAGAGAGTGGCATATACATATATATGGGAAGCAGCCACATAGCACAGGGAGATCTGCTTGGTGCTTTGTGACCACCTAGAGGGGTGGGATAAGGAGGGTGGGAGGGAGGGAGATGCAAGAGGGAGGAGATATGGGGATATATGTATAGCTGATTCACTTTGTTATAAAGCAGAAACTAACACACCATTGTAAAGCAGTTATACTCCAATAAAGAAATAAAGATGTTAAAAAAAAAAAAGCTCTTAAAAAAGAAGTTACTTCCTACTCAATAAAGTTTTGTTTACGAAATAAAGCAGAATGGAGGCAGAACAATAACCTGGGCCTTTAATTTACCCTAAAATTAATTTGCATAATCTGGGAATAGAAAGGTGTTGATTTTCTTAGCTACAAGGACTATCGTCTAAATTTCTCACTTAAGATCTCTACTTTGTAGTACTGTCTCATTAATTGGAAACAAAGTAAAGAATGCAATGGAAATTGTTAAGCACAAATGTTGTCAGGGGCATAATATCATTCAGAAGTTAAGATTGCACTCAGCCTATTTCCAGCAGTTGACTTTGCCTCAATCTGAAGTGAAATTTCTCCATTTCTCTTTCTTCCCATTCTAACTGAGCTCTTGCAAAACTGTCAAGGGTATCTTCCTGGAAGAGAGAGAAAAAATAAAGGAGGGAAAAAAGGTGAAAAGAAAAAGGAGAAAAGAAATCAGGACAGATGTCACTTGGCTGGTCAGACATACAAGATGCTTCAAGCTCAGCTTCCATTCTTATTTCACCAGCTATCACAGTGCTGCAGTTTCCCATGATTCAGCCACACTGGCAAGTCTTCTCTTTTCAGAAGATACATGCTCCTTCACACCCTAATATTTTCTCTTTTCTTATGCTTCTTATGCTTTTCATTCATCCCAGAATGCTTCCTCCTCCCCCTCTTTATCTCATTTAATTAAGATCTTGGTCAAATGTGACTTCTTTCTCAAGGCTTTTCCTAACAGCTCACATAGAATTTGTTGTCCCTTCCAATGTGTCCTTATTGCAACTAGATTATAAGCTCCCTCCGAGCAGAGATCATATCATAGTTGATGATAATAAATGCTTCCTGGGTTTAATTGAATTGAACTTCAGCCTCATCTAAAATAAAACTTTCTCCATGAAGCATTTTCTGATCCTCTATTAAATATGACTTCTTTCCTTAAGAGCTGAGGTTTTCATTCTTTTATGCCGCTGACTTTATTCTTATAATTAATATGTAAAAATGTTACTTCTGATATACATCATAAAATACTTGGTGGCAAGATTGTGTTTTCTAACATGTACTCTAGAGTGAATTGCACATGATAGGTTCTCAAATACTTATTAAATAGATTTTATATTTTTCAGAAATCTTCATAAATGTATGTATCAATATTAAAGTAAAACCCACCCTCAAATCCATATGGTCAAATTAAGCATCAGATTTGCAACACATGATATTTATAGGATCTGAAACATCAAAAAATATAACAACAAAAAATATATATATAACAAAAGTTTGAGAGTGAGTGTATTTAGATGTCACTATGAAAATTCTTTTATTTTCTATTTTTTCTGTTATGCTTGACTGTGAATTTTTGAATTATGTATCACTTCACTTCATAATTAAAAATATAGACATTTTGAAAATCAGATATATGATCTTTACAACAGGATTGCTATCAGGTCATTTGCGTGTCATAAAACCTCTCCCCTAAACTTAGCATATTAATGATATGAGTAGATCCCCCCAAAATGACTAATTTATGATCAAGAAAGACAAATTTTACCTACCTATGAACAATTTAAATGGTTTTTCCCTCTCAATGTAATGCTATTCTCATTATTAAAGAATTAAATCTTTCCTGAATAATTTTGAGGGAAAAAATAGTGAAGCAATTCTGTTTTACTCAACAGAGAAATAGTACAATGTGTTATTGTAATCTGACTTGTATCTTACTTGTAAGGTCCTGGAAATTATTATTTTAAATTATGATGTTAGATTAGATTTTCTGCAGCTTAGTATATTGTAAATGTAACATAATTGCTAAATGCAAATGAGATGCTGTACAGTTTTTCCATAGAGTTGTTCATGAAAGCCAAGCATTTTACATATTACAGTCAAGTGCATGTTATTATCAAGAAACACATTATAATGAAGCTCAATTTAGTATAAAGACAAGATACTGTAGCTTTATAATGGGTGACAGTACAGTAGTGTATGTATGTACACAGCAAATCTGCCACCTTCAACTATCAAGAGCATTAAATATGCCAGGAGTGACAGCACCGCACTTTAAAAATTTCCACTTGCTCCTATTACTTCATGTCAAAGTTACACTTGAAAGTTATTTTATCTCCCAAACACTGACCAATGTTTTATTGCCAAATAAAGCCTGGGATTCATCCAGTAACATTCCAAGGAGTGTGAAGGAGGTAAATTCCTCTTCTTAACATTAAGGGTAAGTCTATGAAATATGACCTAATAATTGTTCCAAAAAATAACTGTGATCTGATTAAATTGAGCAACAAAACTGTTAGAAAGCAAAGCTCTATGGAGGAAGTACATAAGTGCACAAACCATGGTATCACAAACAATGGCACTATTTAACATCATAGTATTCTGTGAACTCTCAAAACCACTCTTACAGTTGGTGAGGATAAACCACACAGCTGCCATCCAATCATACTGAAGTATATGGCCCTGCCTAACACATCCCATCTTCATACAGATCGTGGGGAGACAGTCTTTGGGAGAAGAGGGAGGTCAAAGCACAGCAATTAGTACTACTAGTAAAATGGCCTACAAATTATAAAAGAAAATTTCTCAAAGATATATTTCTTACTGTTTCTAATCACAGTGTTCATTAAATAAAGCACAATTTTCAAAAGAAAAAAGAAAAGATCAGGGACACCAATGGGCTTGTTGCATGCAGAAGAAACCAGCTCAAAAGCAATTCATTATTAATGCCTGAATATTCTTGCTAAACAGTTCTGATTATTTCACAAGAAAGAGGTCAAGGTAGTGGAGAAAGGGATTTAATCAAATAAACTCTCAATCTCTCTCCAAATAGCATTTTCATCCAGCTGCATGTAAATTCATCAGATGACTAGCCTCCAAAAGCACAGGCAAGGTTAATCTGCTATGACTGTTAAAACTTCTATGATATGCCTATTGAATAAAGATTCAAAATGGGATGAACCGTGCAAGTTACCCCAAATTAGATTTTTTTTTTTGCTCATAACATACATGAAATTTCCACTGTTAAAAACAAACAAATAAACTAAATATCTTCCATCTAAATTAGAGATTTAAATCTTCCATCTACATTATTAATTTCTTAAAAAAGGTTCTTTATGATGTTGTGTAGGTTTCATTTACTGGAATTTTTAGGACTTCCCACCCTCAGGGTCCAGGAACCCAAAGTATTTCTACTCTGGATGAAATTAGCTTAAAAACCTTAAGACCTACGAAATCATATAAAAGAAGAAGTTTATAATAAGTTTTACAATATTTTTTAAATCATGTTGATTTACTTTTACTTATATGCAATATTATAAAATTCATCATATTTTTATCCAAAGGCAATATCACTGGCAAACATTACCAAGTGTGTTGATGATTTATTACTTAAAAGATAAATGTAATTTCAATTTCCAATTATCAAAATGTAAAAATATATGAAGATAATATCAGTAAAAGGGTATATTAGTATGCATTTTCACAGACAAGGAAAATGCATATGAAGATAAAATAACTGCACAGACACAATTTTACTGATATATTTTTATCTACTTCATTCTCCATGAAACTTTACCACTGTGTATAAATATATTATAAAAATTAAAATCATGTTTTAAGATATTGCAAGGTATTCAATAGATTTTACTTTGAGAATGAAGAACTCTGAATTTATTTTCTAAAAATCTATAGAATTATGCTATATATAGATGTTTCTAGAATTTTTAAAATGTTAAACATAAATAATATTTGACCAAAATATGTAATTTACCTTCAGTAATAGATAATTGAAATGGAATTTTTTAAATAAAGCCAGTATCACAATTGTGAACCTATATAAAGATTTTTAAGGCATCCATGATCTCTTCACTAATTGAATGCTCATTTTGTAGATTTTTTAATTTATAGTTCTAAAATCCATATGAAAACATATCATACCATGGTAATGTTTAATTCAGCCTATTGCTATTTCAATAACCCTTAACATTGCCTTTCTTTCCTGCTACGTTTATACAATTTCTTTTATGTTGCATATTTCATTTCTATATTTAAGAAATCATGCAGCAGTTAATAAATCTTCTACCAAAAAAATCAAAGTGTTTTTCTGCTGGCATTTTTGGCATTCTTAGCTCTCAGCACCTTTCTTGAGTCTTAGACACCATTTTACATGAGGATAATTTCTAAAAAGCAAAATAGAACTGTCTAATTAAGGGCTGTGCGATTGGCTAGTCCGTGGTCTCTGTGACAGTTGTGACAAATACACATATTGGCACAGACCTAACCTCACTTCACAGTTGGCAACACAAAGATGGTATTTTCAGAAATGTGGAGAACACTCTGATACAAAGCTTCACCTTGTCTAGTGCTATTCCATTTAATTTTTTATTAACTGCCTGAACATATGCCATTCTAGAAGAGGGTAATAGTTACAAAATGTCAGCAGAAACATTTAAACTGCTAAAATGTAAATGATTTTATAAATTTGTAATGAAAGGTAATTGGCATGTGGGAAAAGTAACAGAAAAACAGATATGTGTAAATGCAAAACTGGTACAAAATACATCTTATGAGTTGAAGGTAGGAAAACCTAAGTATATTTTAATGAGTACTGTAAGTAGTATTTAAATAAAATTAGATTCATAAGCAGAAAATGTGAATTCTATAATATTTTATTTTCTAACATTAGGAAAGTTCATAATAATGACAAGAACTCATAGAACTTTAATGTGCTAAATTCAATAAACAGTAAGACTTTAAGATGCTTCACCTCATTTAAAAAAAACAAATAAATCAAAGTAGGATAATATAAATAAAAAGTATCCTTGGTATCAGCACTATAACTCTAAAAGCACAATATTCAAACATGATTAGCTTGTTTCTTTACTTTCCACTACAATGAAAAACTATTTAGTGATTAAGCCCTTCAGCAACATAATGCTGGGTCAGTACTTTCAGATATGTCAAGAAGACGACTCCAGCAAGGAACTGAGTATTTCCTCAGCCACCACACAGAGAAACCACCTTCCAGTTAGGTTTGCGGGCAACCATCTTTAAATGCTTGAGCTGTTCAGCGTGGCCATGACAAGATTTGCAATTCTCTACGTTTATTTACACACCATCACCCCAACTAGACATCACATAGAAGTGGCATGGTCACAGCTGACCCCAGGGTAGTCCCTGTCTCTGCCGATCCAATTTCATCGTGCTCTGCAATTGAACTGCAGTCATACAGTAGAGGATGTATGCACAGGACTCCGTGCCACAATAAAATTAGCAGAAGCTTGTCAGGGGGCATTTTCCTGTTTTACCGTGACAGACCCTGGACAAATAAGTCTGCTTTCCAGAAATCCATAGAGGTCTGGCTCTCTTGAAATGTATATGAGCCCAGCATATTTGTGTCACAGTGTTCTATATGGTAAGCATGTTACGTGATAGTTTCAGAACAATGTTAAGCCTTTGCTGTGTTTTTTCGTTTTGTCTTCACAGTTTTCAGGGCACTTAAATTGCCTATGAAGAGACAACTCATTTTTGATTTGTAGAAAAACAGCTTCTGTTTATTAGTAGTAACTAAGAAAAAATTTATTCCTTCAGAGAAAGGATACAGCACAGATCTATTCTATTTTGAAAGAAAAAGTTCAAAGGAAAATTTTTTTTTTGTAGTTTGATAAATCAAGCTTCAAAAGTCTCTTTCTTGACCCCTCATTTTACCTGTAAGAATCTGTTATACCACAAGGAAAATCTAAGAATACACACATTTAAAATATGCTTGTAAATAAATTTAAACGATTTTTTTTTTTGGTTTCAGATGAAATGTTAAAAGAATAATGTGGTAAATAGATACATTTTACCATTATGGGGCAAAACATTTTAAAACATAATATGTTTTTTAATCCAGCCTAAAGTAATTTTATTAGATATCCTGTGCAGTTCTTATATCAAACATTCTCAGAAGCCCTGGGATCATTTTATATTCAATGGAAGACAGAAAGAAATCCAAAACCTAGTTAAATAAATTGTTCATTTATTCCTTCCCTTTTATGCACCGAGATCTACATGTGATCATTAATTATAAAGAGACTATTATAGCACCATATTTTCATTCAATACGATGTCCTGGTATATATCAAAGAAGTCCCATAATTAAAACAGAAGGGCCACAATGACAATTAAAATTACAATCTATATGGGGAAAGAAAGTACAGTTCTGCAATTTTTCACCCTGTCACTGTCAGCTGCATGGAATATTCTGGTCACGTCTCTTGTAAAGCAGCCTAAATTCTTCTTCACCAATGCAACCTCAAAAGCATTATCAGCACCTAAGCAAAAGCCTATGCAAGTATAATTTAATACGAAGCCACAGTTTGCAAGTAATAGCGTATAAAGTGATATTTAAGTGGTGTTTTAAGCACACTTCTGATGGCTACAGCCGCTTTTCCCTGGTAAATGCGTTTTCCTTTGAGTAGTGATTATGAGTCCTAGGTGAAGAGGTCCTGTGTGCAGGTCTGTCTGTAAGCCTTACTTCCAGCTGCCAATCTTTACTTCACAGTGAAGAAAAAGCCACATAGCACCTTGTTCTTACTCTTGTATGCTGTCATCCCCTGAGCCTGATAACACAAAATCATTTCCACATAACACTTTCCTGCTTCTGCCTCTTAAACCTTGAGACCTACACATTGTGCATGCACTTGCACCCTTGGCAATCGGCTCCCTGGAAACCCCTTCCTTTGAACCATCAGAGTCTTCTAGCGGACTATTTTTAACACTCATCTTGGTAAATATCTGCATTAACAGAGTACAAAGCTTTTTGGTAGCAATATGTATTTGCTACAATTTATTGTCTATAAAAGTCACGAACAGTGAATTATTACTCTTAAAATTGTGTTTTTCTTTATAATAACTTTAAACTGAGCACTCATATATGAAGCATGCAATGGAGATTGAGAAGGTTTTGTATAATAAAACTGTGACATGGTCATTTTTTCCAGTTTTGCATTACAGAGACACACTCATGCATGGTGCTTTTTAAATTCTTATTATGTGGGAGGTCAGGGGGTCGAATGTCAGAAAGCACTGTTAATTTCACGGGGTTAGGGGAAAGTAAATTCAGAGGGAATACAGATCACTTAGCACAGAAAACCAGCTCCTCTGAAGTTTGGTTTCACATTTGTTAACCATATCCTTCAGCTGACGAACCATTGAGACCACGGTGACATTCTGGTCCCAGATATAATGGCTTGACATGCTGCAGTGAGACTGTGATTCCGTCGCCCTGCTCCCTGTGCCAGCCTCAGCCTTCCTCTGAATCAATGAAGCACTAAAACTCCACACAACTGGAACTGAACAAAGCATGTTGCCATTTTGGCTGTGATGTTTAAATTATAGAGAAAGCAGTCAGGATGTCTTAAAGTTCAATCTGACAAGAAATGTAAAATATATTTCTGTCTTCATTCTCTGGGAAGGTAGCATCTTACACTGCGCCGTATCACTACCCAGAGTCCTTTTAAAGTGGTTCATAATAGAACATCAAAGACCAAATTCTTGCATTTCAGGGATTTTTAAGTAATCAGAAAGACATCTTACTAGCACTGGCCAAAGTTTCGTGGGGAAGAGAATGACCTAGATAATATGGTTTTATTCAGTTGGTGGTGGAGGGATATAGTTCCTTTATTTTACTATTTGTTCTGAGAGACAAAGTTAACATGCTGGCAGGGACGTACAAGGCACAGGTTATACAACTCACCACCAACGACGAGGTAAAACAATGGCCCGTTTTACCGTTGGGATAGATGAGTAATAACCCAAATATGTTTTAATGTGAACTTTGGTAAAACCTGAAATTTTATTTAAATATAGTTCACTGGGCCAGTACAGACAGATGCTGATAGGTTTGGTTGGGTAGTTTATTAGTTTTTTTTTTTTTTAAATAAGATTTTTCAGACTCAAAACTCAAACTGGGCTCAGCTGCCCCCTTATAATTAAATTTTAATGACTTAGGCTGAGTGTTTGTGTTTTGGCAGCATGCTTAATAGTGTTAGCATTTAAATGGTTACAACTAGACTTTGAAGGGAGGCAAACCCATAGCAAGTCATAGGTGAAGCTTCTCCAAAGAAGCTCTGGTTTACTGGGATGCTGTGGGATTTAGTGGGACAGCCAGCCACAGGTCATTCGGTTATAGTAAGTCATTAAAAATGAGTTAGAATAAAATGCTACATACTCTAAATTCCACAGTAGCCTGAGGGCCAATGCTTTTCAGTCTTAACACTTTTTCATTATAAGGAACAGTTTTATATGTTTTCGTATGCCAAAGGGTCTACTGGTAAATAAAAGCAGTATGTGGCTCTGCTCATAAAATCACCCTTTCTCCCAAAATGCCAGGAACAATCCAGGGTATCCATTTTAATCAGTTCTTTTTTTAAGAATTATTATTAACTTTGCAGTGGTATATTTCACAGGTTTCCTTTTTATAATTAAAATCTTGTTTTCCTCTCAAATCCTCTTTCCAGCAAGCAGCCTGTTGCCTGAAGTTTTAATCCTTCATTACTAGTTAAAACAAAATCACCAATTAGGCACATGAACACGTCTGTATTAATCTCATTAAGGTGATGGCACCAAATAAATTGGAACTATTTTTGTGCTTTTACTGTGTTCCTATGGCTTTATCAGGCCCTGTGGTCATATACAAAGACCTCGAAGCTTAGTCATTTAGAGTCATTCGGTTGTGGACTGAATGTGGCATTACCATCTATGGCTGAAAATTGCTTTCAGCTTTTAAACTGCACTGACTAGTCTGTAGTTAATCTTAGATCATTCACTCGCAAAATTAAATGAGCCAGAACGGTGGTCTTTTTTTTTTTTTTTTTAATAAAATAATACATCACAAAACACTTATTTGCCCTGCCCAAAAGAGAGATCAAATTCATTTAAAATCCCATAAACCAGAGTTGTGAATTTTTAATTTTATTTAGTAGCAGAGAAACAGAGGGTAAGCTATCTTTCTATAGCACATCATTGCTATAAATTTACATATGGAACATGGTTTGATGCTTAACCAACCTTTAATCTACCTTTGATGTATACTTCTACTTCAATGTGGTCATGTGACATCCTTATTAATGCAAATGTAAAAAAGACTGTTTTGGATCTCTGATATAATTAGCCATAAACCATGTTAAAAAAAGAGAGAGAGGGTGTGCCTACTTGAGTCACTGGAGTTGCATATAAAGTTCACAGTTATCATCACAGAAGAATAACCTTAAGAAACTAAGTTTAAAATTTTTACTTCATTCATTCTTATATTTTCTGCCCAAGTAACTATTGAAGACCATTTTTCTATACGAGTGATAGTCAACTAAGATTTGATTGCTAAATAATTCATTTTATAGGAGTAAAACACTTTAATATTCGTAGGATTTTTATCCTGCTTCTTGTAAAAGTAAAATCACATTGAGAGAAAAGTGCTAACTGAGGCAAAAGGGGAAATGTAAGACTTCTTATCCTGATTAGCATATATTTCAATCATTTCAAATACATTGTCTTTTAAATGAATGTGCATTTTCTTGTGGTTGGTTCCCTCCTTTCTTACTGCCCTACCCCACATTGTGTGTCGAATGTCTATGTTTTGATTTTGGCGGCCACTAATGTTAGGGTCCAAAAAACTTGAGCCACTGCAAATGAGGTGAAGGTCACCTCATAATGCCAGATGGAGGGAAAAAGTTTGGATATTTGAGGGGCTGACCCAGTGAGTACCCTGGTGGATGACAGAATGCTAAGGTTAGATATTGGAAAATAAGGTTCATGCTACTCTGTCACTGGGGCTGGTGCCAGCTGCTTGCTTGACAGAGAAGGTGGTATGTGGTCTGGACCTCAAGAAAAAGGAAGTCAGCCACCCAGATCAAAAATTACCCTGTTGACCATCCAAAAAAATGATTCTGACATCAGCTTAGTGAGACAAGAAGAAAATGATTTTTTTAAAAAAGTTAAGATTGTACTTTATTCTAGGATAGTCTAGGGAAATTCACAGATCGATCACAATATGATGAACGGAAGTTCCTGAACTAAGAATACAATTGCCAAAACCACATTGGCGACATCTCTTCATTTTTACTACGTGTTGCAAGTGCACATGACTCAAGTTGTGCAATTCTGGAAGCTAATCACTCATTGTTTTTAAAAATATAGTGTTATAAGAGTAAGTACAATAAAATAAAATGCATTTCTATTGACTGTTCTCTTTAAACAAAAGCAAATTGACTGAAATTGACAGAAGCCATTCATTGGTTATGCAATTATTTTCCCAGCTATGAACATGTCTTTCTGTTTAACTTGTAATAACTTAGAAAAAAGGTTTCAGTGACCAAAACAGGATACTCATTTTTATTGAGACTGCCCTTCCTGTCTTAAAAACTTCCTTGAGACTCCTTGACCTGATTCTAATATAACTGCGTTCCTTAAATCTTATTATATTGCTACTTTAAAACAGATATTGGGTTTATATTTTTCAATAGATTTTAATGATTTAAAAGGATCCCAATCCATTCAAGATTTGTCCCTTTTCTGAGACTATAGATGAAGCAAAAGATACATACATACATATATATATATATATATATATATATATATAAAATCAAATATCAGGTGACCATTCTAAATACTGTACAGTATAATTTTTTCCATCTCAAGAAAAATATCTGCATATTGTTGTTTATTCTGTAAAATATTCCTTTTTTTAATAGCCTGAACCAAATAATTTCTCATTTTTACAGGCTTCACTTCACTTTTCTCACAGTGAATAAATTGCAACTTATTTCCATGAAATTCACAGATGACACAGATCTTTATTTTGCATAAAGGCATAAAGAAGTGTCTAATATCTTCAATATTCATCTGCTAAGTGGACATTTGCATTGGGTTAGAACGGAAAAAGAGCCCCAACCCTCCCGCAGTGACAGCTGTACAAAGGGATGACATCTGACAGCTGTGACAGTGCTGAAGGGAAACTCAGATGACTTGCAGCATCCATGATCCAATTACAGCACACATCCCTCTGACAGACCCAGCAGCTTGACTCCAGCGTTTGGAAGGACAGTATTGATCTCTTGTCAGAAACCAGTTGCCTGCCTGCAATTGTGCGCTGCTGAACTTTGAAAAGCTATAGTACCCTCTTAAATGATAGGGGCAGTCAGGTTATAGTATTCAGGTACAAAGAGAGGTGCAAAGGGTATCTGCTAAATGCTCTAAACTTGAACAAATCATAACAATATGACAGTCCAATCATACTGAAGGAGCCCAGCTGATCTAGCTGGCTACTGTCTGTGCTAATGGAAAGACAGCTCTTTGTGTTTAGTGGGATGATCTTACTTGATGAAAAGGCCACTGCAATTAGTGCATGCTGGTTGGCTGTGCTGGGTGACAGCAGCATGGATGGTATAATGGCAGCTGCCAATAACCCTAACTTCAAGAAAACAGACAATTAGGACTTTGATCCTAACGCTGTTAGTCCTTTACTCCAGACCTCTGCTCCGCTTTTACTGTAAACCTCACAAGGGCAATGTGGTACAACCTCACCAAACAGAACAACTTGGTCAAGGGGTCAGTTGCCTTTCTCCTCTTGACTTGTGTACCTGCCTTCCTTTAGGAAAGAGAAGGGGGGGGGGGGGAGAGACTTACGCAAAATGTAACAAACATAAATATCTCCTTTCAACTATAGTTTAAAAGAAGCTAATATATGAGCATAAATGCTTTAAGATGCAAAAATTTTAAATACATTTTAAAAATAGGGTGGTAAAAACAGGATGCTAAACTTTAAAAAAAGCTTTCTAATGGCAAGTGAGCTCATGTTTTAAGACACATGTAGGACTGACTATTAAGAAATTAGTATAAAATAAATAGGATACAAGGATGTAATGTATAGCACAGGGAATATCACCAATATTTTATAATAACTTTATATGGAGTATAATCTATAAAAATATTAAATCACTGTGTTGTACACCTGAAACTAATATTTAAATATTGTAAGTCAACTATACTTCAATAAAATAAGAAATTACTAAAATAATTAAAAGTTATCTCCAGTTTTTATTATTTTAGGATTGGATGAAGATAGATGAAATATTCTGAAGACTCAGCATACACAAAACTTATAATGCAGATTATTTTAGTGTTTTTCATCAAGTGCAGCTCCAGAACACTTAGTAAAGCACTTAGGTAGCAGTGAAACAAGTTAAATTAAATACTGGAGCACACATACACACACAAATTATACCAGTATAGGCAAATCTATAATTAGAAAACTTAAGTTTAGTGCTCACTTCAGCAGCACATATGCTAAACTTGGACATATACAGAGAAGATTAGCATGGCCCCTGTGCAAAGATGACACCCAAATTTGGGAAGGATTCCATATTTTTAAATGAATATTCTTTCTTTCTTTCTTTCTTTTTTAACTTATGTATTTATTTATTTATTTTTGGCTCTGTTGGGTCTGTTGCTGTGCGAGGCTTTCTCTAGTTGTGGCGAGTGGGGGCTACTCTTTGTTGCAGTGTGCAGGCTTCTAGTTGTGGTGGCTTCTCTTGTTGCGGAGCACAGGCTCTAGGTGCATGGGCTTCAGTAGTTGTGGCTCACGGGCTCTAGAGCGCAGGCTCAGTAGCTGTGGCACATGGGCTTAGTTGCTCTGTGGCATGTGGGATCTTCCTGGACCATGGCTTGCACCCGTGTCCCCTGCATTGGCAGGCGGATTCTTAACCACTGCGCCAGCAGGGAAGCCCTGAATATTCTTTTTATACCTCAAATTTAGACTGTTTCTTAACTTTGAAAGTTTTTTCTGTAATTGTGGATCAGGTAGTATTATTAATTCTAGGTAAGTAGGTACTGTAAATCAAAACCCAGAGGAAATATTACTGTTCAAATTTCATTAAATTGCAAGGATTTAAAAAAATGAAAAAAAGTTAAGTCTGTATCACTCTCAGATTCTTTCTAATGGAACAAATATAATGGCAAAACTGGAAAACTAACCTTATATAAAACATTTTATATTTCAAATAGGGTATGGAAACTAGAGTTTTGAAAATGAACAGAGAACTAGAGAACAAAAGATGAAAAAACAAACTTTGGGAGAGCTTTAAAGCAGAGAAAAACTGAGATATAATAGTATCTAAGATAAATGAAGACAAAGAACCAATGTGCTTCAGCAGTACAAATCCTTAATTATATCCAAAATACTCCTGTTCACTCGTATGTACATTAATGCTAATTAAAACACATGAGATCACCCTAATATAAATTGAATAACACAAAATTAGTGAGTATGGAGAAACATTCTCTTCTTGATAGAAGTATAAATTGTAGCAGTCTTTCTTAAGATTAATTCAGAAATATGTATCCAAATTCCATATTACTTTAATTAGAAACATTCTTCACTTCACGAAGAATTGTATGAAAGAACATTCATTGAAGTATTACTTATAATGGGAAAAAAATTAAAACAACCTAACTACCCAGTAGGAGGGGATTAACTATATCATGATAAAATAGAATAATATACAGCCAATTAAAAGAATGAAGTGGATTTATATAAGTTAATATGAATTTTTCCAAGATGTAAACATAGTATTATCTTACATGTATAAAAGTATACACAAAACAAACATATATGTATGTGTGTCTGTGTATTTGTACTTATTTGAATATGTATAAGATATTTATATCTACCTATATATGCTTCATGTATATTAACATTTCTAGAAGTACAAACAAGAAACTGTTAATAATGGTTATCTATCATGAACTAGAGATAGTAAGAAGGCTCACTTTTAATTTACATTTCCTTACACTATCTGCATATATACTATTTTATAATTTTTATTAAAACTAGTTAATTAAATTTTTTGTGTTAATAACCTCTTGCTACTTATATAAAACTAGCCATGACAGTTCTTCATGTAGATGGGAGACACAACAAGAAGAAAAAAAGGCACATTTCCTAAAAGATATGCATGTTTAGAGATTTAAAATTATAAAGATAGACCCTAAACAATTTGTACTCTTCATTCCTTTAGTAAACATTATTAGACATCCATTGTTAGATTTAGGCTAGTTGGGGAACATGAAGAGTAATAAATAGTGTGCCTGCCCATAAGAATCTATGGTCTAGTTGAGAAGATTTAAAAAATAATAGTACAGTGAAAAATGCTGACCATTAATGGTAGGCAAAAGTGGTTTAGAGTACAACAGGTGGAGACATCTCGGCCGTAGGATGTCAAGGAGCCATTCCTAGAGGAGACTAGATTTAAGTCTCAGATGATGAATGTGGTCAGCCAAGTGAAGGAAACTCATGGGCAGCAGGATTCGAAGTGCAAGAACTGCATGGGCAAAAGAAAAAGGGAGCGTGTAGGCAGTCCATCATGATGATTTCTTAAAAACAAAAAGATTAATGGTGAGAGATAAATCTGGAAAGGAAAGTAGATATCTCAAAGGAAAAAAAGGGTACTTTCTGATCAAAAAGACCTGAAAATTTTCCAAATTTTTTCATTCATTAAAATAGTATAGAGATGCAGTTGTCCAAATACACTGAAAAATAAGAATTACCTGGACTTCAGGTTAAAAAAAAGATTCTTGGGGTCCAACACAAATTCATCAAATTTAACTGATAACCTACAGGTATAATAAGTATCCTGGTGATTGTTATTATCTGACAAGTTTAGAAAATTTCGGTAGGTTAGAATATCCATGATGCTGTTATCTTTAGCCAAAACTTGACCCACTGAGAAAAAGCAAACAGATCAAATCAAAAACTTCATCTTTGAATTTATTTCTACAGTGACAAATGTTAAGTGAAATATATGACAATCTTAATTCCACCAAGAGCCTATTATGAGATAATTATTTACTTCCTTGGCAAGTCAAACAATTATATTTCCTTGGAAGCATCTAGTAGAACAGAGAAGGTCCACATCCTCTATTTATCTGACTTTTCAGTACAATTTATTACTAATTGAAAGTGTAAGATAATATGAACTAATATTAGTTTTACCTCCTTAACTAAACAGATGAATAACTTCACCAATAATAACTGACTATATTTTAATGGTATGTGTTTCCTGTAAGTCTGGAAATACAGACCTCTTAAGGCTAAACCACAGCAAAGAAAGAGAAAATATATTTCTAGTATCTTTACAGTCCTCAAGATGGTGAGCTTATTGGTTTGAGTATTATACGTCTATGGTCTAATTCTAGGCATTGGTATCCTTGTTGATCACTTAACATTGTTCTGCTCCATTTCAAAAGAATGTGCCCTTAAACCTGTCTACCTCTCAAATACCTGTCATTGGTTAGAAGAAAGTGAGGGAAGAGTATGGACAGTTTCATAGAAAAATATACAACTATTCAATTTAATTAAATTCAACTCAATTCAATTGAACAGAAACTTAAAGAACTCTATGCCAGGAATGCAAAACCATGAACCGTAAACTGGAGTTCAAAGGTGTTAGAGCTTGTTAGCAGAGATAAACATGTAAAGAGAAATAATAATTTAATGTTGTGAACACAAAAGAAATATATCCAAGGCACAGGACAGTGAGGATCACTGATGGGAAAGTAGGAAGGAAGAGCATATTTATGAACTTAAGATAATTCTAAATAATACATAAGAGTTCATCAGATTTAGAGGGTATTGGCAGAGGTGAATTCTGAGCAGAGAGAGTAGCATGACCAAAAGTGCATGGAAGTGTGCATGTCAGAAAACTATAGCATTTAGTATTGATGGAATGTATGTTTTGAGGAGGAGAAGGAGAGACTCAGTCCTACTGAGTCTTTTTTCAAATTTGGAGGTACAAGCATACCAACATTATGGTGACAGTGCCGTGTCTGTAACAATGGATACTGAACTTGGGAAGCTCTTAAGGAGGTTGAAATAGGTCAATAACATCTCCCAGCTTTTGGTTCTCTTCTTAATCTAAATGGTTTTGTAGGGATAAAAATCTGCTATGGTAACCTGAAGACAGTGCATGTAACCACATAGATCAATAGGCAATGCTTGACCAAGTTTTGGTGAAATGCTTGACCAAGTCTTGGTGATATGCCCTGCAAATAATGATACATGGCTATTGCATGCAGTTTCTTATCTATATTTTTATGGGAGAGTCTCATCCTTATTCCTCATTGTAGTATCATGCAGGTCTACCTTGCCCCATTTTAAGGTATAGCTCCAGGTTTCTCTGTGAGTCTATAAAATTGCTATGTAATATACTTCGTGGATTCATTTGGGCTCCTTGTTTTCTCATTGGCTGAATCTATGTAAGTGTGGCAAGGAAACATGGCAGCTGCCACCATGGTATAGTTTATGGGCTGCTTGATCACTTTACAGATTTAATAGTCCTAAACTCCATGGGAAATACTGCTCCCCCTTGAGGGAGAAATTATGCTTGGCGACACAACTAATAGTAATCTTCAACTAATGTGTATAAAATAGTTTCTATACAGTGAGCATATAAACATTCTACTTTATAGTATGTTAAATCTTACCATAGAAACCATACTATAGAGTAGTGTGAGATTTAAATAACATTTAACATATTAACATCTATTGGACACTTATATGTGCCAGCCACTATTCTGAGAGTTTTATACACACAATCTATTTTACTCCTCACACCAATTGCTTTATTAGTTCTAATTTATAATACATATAAGGAACTTGGGGTTTGGAGAATTTAAATAACTTCCCCACAGTTAGTGCAGAGCTAGATTGAGCCAGAGCCAAAGTTGAAATAGAGGCAGCCTAATTCCAACGCTCTCTTTTTTTTTTTTTTTTTTTGCGGTACGCAGGCCTCTCACTGTTGGGGCCTCTCCCGTTGCGGAGCATAGGCTCTGGACGCGCAGGCTCAGCGGCCATGGCTCACGGGCCCAGCCGCTCCACGGCATGTGGGTTCTTCCCGGACCGGGGCACGAACTGGTGTCCCCTGCATTGGCAGGCGGACTCTCAACCACTGCGCCACCAGGGAAGCTCCAATGCTCTCATTTTTAACTACAGTTTTATTCAGCCTCCCCACTAACAGTGGTCACACCGAGTCTGATTTGTGCACACATCAGCCTTTCTTATTGTGGATTCTTATGCCACACAAAATTGGTCACTCTGTGTGATCAACTATTTTCTCAGAAACACCACTTTCCCTAGTAACAGTCACTTAACCATTAGAGTAATCTTTCCTACCAAGTTTAGTTTATGTGCTAATATAAAAGGCATCAACACCCTACCCCTAATCCCATGCTCATCTTCTCCATGACATTTAAACATTTTAATAGGAACGTATTCTAAATTGAATTATTTAGGAAAAGATTCTGGTCATTTAAACATATCACACTATTTAAAACAGATATAGACCTATCCTTAAAGGGAACATGGTAATGAGTGATCCCTAGTAATGGATATCCGACCTGTCCAAAATTCAAGATCAAATATTCACTTATGTTGCCACATATGTACTTCTTGAAGATTGTTTACTATTTGCTGTGCTCTGTTACCTGCTTTCAGCTTTTCAAGAACAAAATTCCAAGGAAAGCTTTCCTTACAATGTCCTCTGCATAGTAAAGCCTTGGTAGAAATGGATACACTTCTCATCTCTAGCCTTTTTTTAAGTTCTCAATTTCATTAGATTTGCGTTATGCAATCATCCTTGTTTGAAATGACCTTGTATTTCCCATCCACACAGAATTCCATGAAAATCAAGCAAAAGAAAATACAAATGAAAACATTTTCAGAATTAATTTAATGTCTTATAATATCTACTGGCATTTTGATTTAATAATTAATGCTTATTCTTTTTGTTTGTTTGCTTTTTAAAGCTTATTCTTACTGTTGTTTTTTAGTAAAATATACTTTTAACCTATGGCTATATACTATGTTTTCCAAGCTATTAAAAATTTTCCTAACTAAATATAAGACAAAATTTGCTGAGAAAACTTCAGTATAGAATTGTGTTTTTCAATAAAGCAGAATAGAACATTTGGCCCCAAAAAAGTATTGGCAGAATTTACCAATAAAGAGATTTGAAAAATAGTGAGAGATGAATACTTATCAATGACAAGTCTAAAAAGGAATATATATATTTTAGATGGAACATTTTATTATGTATATGAAAGACATGAAATGATTGTTTAAATTCTTGACTATCAAGAAATAAAAGGAATAACAATGAAGAATTGTGAGTCAGAGTCACATGAAAAGCATCACTTTATATTTTCTGTTGACTTTTGCAATTCTTTGTCTATGTCATTTTTATAAATACTCATATCTGAAAATTCATAAAGGAGCACACACAGGATGATATTTTGCTACTGTCCACCTCAGCTTTAGAGTTAATGCATAAAGTCATACTAATTTAAATGAATATAACAAATATCTTAGTGCTTTGAAAACTGACAGAATTAGTTTTACATATTTTTACTCATTTGTTTCAATTTATGAACTGCAACCCATGGCCTCTGAGTACATGTGCATGATAAAATTATCAGAAAACAAATTATAAATAGCAATCAGTGACCTCTTTCTTAGCCACTGAACTTTATCAATGGCCTGACCCAAGATCCCAGGTCTGAAGGTCAATCAACTTGTACTCTATCAGTTCACAAGGCAAAGAAATTTCTAAATACAATCCCCTACGTGAAGAAGTGCCAACCTCTAGTTTGATGAAGCTGAGATTCACTGATTGTTGTCTGTAGTAGTCATATAGCAAATTTTAATTGTGAAAATATAACAGCAAAATTTACTACAGTGATCTTATGGAAACTAGTTTATGCACTTAATTCATTTTTTTCTAAATCAATTTATACCAATAAATACAATTTGATAATTTAGAATTTCCAGTCTGAAAATGTTTGTTTCAAGAAATATAGTTTCATTTTAATAAGGGTCCATGTTGACAGAATTAATGTGATAGCAATTGACCTGAAAACTATAACAAATTATGAATTTTTCAGAAAAATTACATTTTCCACATTTCAATATAGAGACTAGAATTCTGAGAAAACACTAAACAGTTACTTAAAATTTTGCAATAAAAGGAAATACTTGCTTTTTATCTGTAATATTTAATTGCATCTATTTTTTAATTATTTTCTTCCATGTGTTTATGATCTTCACAACACTTTGTTGCTATTTAAAAAGTGTGAAGCACTTGTTAATCCAAGGCCTCACTCTCAAAGAACATTGAGAAAAAAAGAGGATAAGAAACCAGGGGCTGTGAGGGGAAGAAAGAACAGGAAGAGAGAATGAGAGAGTCAGAAAAAATTTCAAGTCCTTTAAAACTTATTCAGGTGAAAGTGGAACACCTGAATTAGACCAAAGCAAATGAGGAAATTATGAAGAACTGAGAAAAAACTGAAGGTTTAAAAAGAGTACTACAAGTATTCAGAATGTGTACTATATGTGAAGAAAAATTTTGACACATTAAAGTCATTTCTTTTGGAATGGACAATGAAAGAGGACCTATCCTACTGTATATAAAACAGATAAATAATAAGGACCTAATATATAGCACAGGGAACTATACTCAATACTCTGTAATGGCCTATACGGGAAAGGAATCTAAAAAAGAGTGGATATATGTATATGTATAACTGATTCACTTTGCTGTACACCTGAAACTAACACAACATTGTAAATCAACTATACTCCAATTTAAAAAAAAGAAAAAAAAGATAAACCATGTTTGTACATGGGGAGACAAAACACCCCAAAAGCCAACACAATACTGAAGGAGAAGAGCAATGCTGGAAGACTGATGCTACCCAATTTCAAGACTTACTATAACTCTACAGTAAGCAAAACAGTGTGGTATTGGCTAAAGAAGAGACAAATAGACCAATGAAACAGAATAGAGAGCCCAGAAATAGACTCAAATAAATACACTCAAATGATCTTTGAAAAAGGAGCAAAGGCAATACTGTTGTTGAACCCAAGTTCATGTACCTTATGCACAGTGAGGTCAAATAAACTGAAAAGTTGGAGTTTGGAGCAGAGAAAGGTTTATTGCAAGGGCCATGCAAGGAGAACAGGTGGCTCATGCTCAAACTCCCTGATGGTTTATGGGGAAGAGGTTTTATAGGCAAAGCATGAGGGGAGGTCTGCAGGGTGTGTGACCTTCCTCTGATTGGTTGGTGATAAGGTAACAGGATGGTGTTCCAGGTATTTCAATCATCAGCCTTTTGTTCTAAACAGTCTGAGTTCCACATGCTTGTGCTCAGCCTGAAGCTACTATCCTCCACCTGGGTAGGGGCCTTAGTTCCTATAGAAGAACGCAGAGATATGTATCAAATTGTTATGTATATCCCTTGAGGAGGAACCAGGACCCTGACCCATCACCACTGCCCTATTGTTTCCCGATGGCCTTTCCTTTGTTTCTGTATTCCCTCACTCCTCTAGCAACTGTTTCAATCTGCCCTTTGGAACTCAGGAAAGGTTTAGGAGGCTGAAACCTTTTCCTACAAACAATAAATGGGGGACATGAAAGGGTTTTTGTGCCCGGGAAGGCCCCACAGTGTCCTGCTTGGTTTCAATGCAATGGAGCAAAGATAGTCTTTCAATAAATGGTGCTGGAACAACAAAACATTCACATGCAAAAAAATTGAATCTAGACAGACCTTATACCTGTTTGTAAACATTAAACTCAAAATAGATCACAGACTTAAATGTCCAAAAGCAAAACTGTAAAACTCCTAGAAGATAACATAGGAGAAAACCTAGATAACTGGGAATGGTGATGATATTTTAGATATGACACCAAAAAACAATCCATCATAGAAATAATTGATAAGCTAAATTTCATTATAACTAAAAACTTCTGAGTATAACTGAAAACTCTGTGTAAGACCCTAGCAAGAGAATAAGAAACCAAACCACAGGTTGGAAATAATATTTGCAAAAAATATATCTGATAAAAGACAGATATATATTTTTATATATATATATATATATATATATATTTCAAAATATACAAAAAAATTCTTAAAACTCAACAATAAGAAAACAACCAATTAAAAAACAGGTCAAAGATCTTAACAGACACCTCACCAAGATGATATGCAGAAGGCAAATAAGCATATGAAAAGATGTTCCACATCACACGTCATCAGGGAATTGCAAATCAACAATGAGATACCACTAAAGCCTATTAGAGTGGCCAAAATCCCAAACACCGAAAACACCAAGTACTGGTGAGGATGTGGAACAACAGGAACTCTCACTCATTGCTAGTGGGAATGCAAATGGTACAGCCACTTTGGTAGACTGCTTGGCAGTTTGCTACAAAACTAAACATACTCTTACCATACAATCCAGCAATTGCACTCTGTGATATTTACCCAAAGGATTTTAAAACTTATGTCCACACAAAAACCTGCACATGAATGTTTATAGCAGCTTTGTTTATAATTACCAATGCTTGGAAGCAACTAATATGCCCTTCTGTAAATGCTGTAAGTGAATGGATCAATAAACTGTGGTACATCCAAACAATGGAATATTATTCAGCACTAAAAATAAAAGAGCTGTCAAGTCATGAAAAGACATAGAGAAACTTTAAAAACATATTACTAAGTGAAAGAAGCCAATCTGAAAATACTAAATACCATAAGATTCCAACAACACGATATTCTGGAAAAGGCAAAGCTAAAGAGACAGTAAAAAGATCAGTGTAGGGAAACCTATCTGCAGTGTATTTAGTAATACAATATGGTACTATGGTACAGAAATGTTCAGAAATACTCAGCTTTGAAGTGACATCAAGGCCAGGGAACAATGTTAGTATCCATTCCAACTTTTGTTAAAGATTAAGATACTTTATGAAGATTTTAGTGCAACTAACAAATCTGGAAGTGTCACATAACATTCTCTTTCCTCCTGATTTCATTATCCACTCTAGACAGTTAGATTGCTACTAATCCTTATAGTCAAGTGGTCTCTTTCATCTGGAATATATCCTATCTGCATGGAAATTTAATAGTATTTTTATCTAAGTCTGTATTTGTATAATACAGCTTTTATTTTCCAAAATTGAATACTTTATTCCTTCAGCTTATTGTTGAAAAATTGGAGAATGGATGGTACAGAACTCAGACTGAGGCACTTACAACTTCCTTAAGTTTGGTCACATTTCATCAAGAATTAATAAGTTATGAACTAAGCCAATCTATCTTAATATGACTATTTAAAAGAAGCAGTAGAGAGATATACTTTTACGTAAAAACAGTAAATCACAACATGGAAAAAAAAAAGCCTTCCAGAAGAATACATTAAGTCCCAAGATGAGGAAACTTAAGATTTTTCTCATACCACATCTCACAAACATGACTTAAACTATTGACATTATCTGATTACAATGCCCTTACGGGTAAATTCTAATTGTTGACATTAAAATTAAAGGGAAAAAAGTTCTGAGGCAAGCTAAGTATAGCATTCTTGCTCCAGTATGTACTTTTCTTCTCCAAATTTGGGCATAATTGTCAAAGTAGCATGATAACTTGCCTCAAGAATCATTGTTCAGGCCCAAGAGTCATTAGAAAGATTATGGATTTAAGTTTTGGCAAATGGACAAATTTGGAACCTTAGGATAGGATCCACAGGTAATCAAGTTAATCCTTAAGGAATGAATATTTAGCAAAAAAGAAATGGACCCATTTATTCAGAAGATAATATTCCAAATATGTTTACTCCTTATTGAGGATTAGTTTCAAAACTGACCAGAGGGTTATTCCTTAAGAATGATATCTACTAACACCATTCTAAGATATTTCTGTTCAAAAAACCACACAAATATTTTCCTGTAATCTTTTCTCTTTATTATAAAATAATAGTATTATAATATCAATATTGAATCTAAATATGACAATAACACCAATAAATCTGTAAACTTAGATTTTTAAAAATTCCCCTGATTTAAAGTATTGCTTCTTATTCAATTCAGGTTTCTCTCACCCCAAACATCCGTGATGATATAAAACCAACATAACAATTAGATATGTCTAAGAAATGCTCTTAGTACACTGAGAAGTCTAGTGAAGCTAGGATACAACCAAGACTGAGACCAGACCACCATACATGAATGAACACAAAGCAAAAATCTTTCACTTGGAGCAAAAATCTATACACTTACAATGACCTTTACTCCTCTTGAAAGAGGAAATAAAAATATTTATTTTATCAGCAGGACTAAAGCTGAAATTATATATATAGAATTGGACAACTACTGCTGATTATTGTTCAATCATTACTAATTTACATCATTTAACTGAAAGCCAGCAATAAACTGAGCACTGTCAAAGTTTTATCTTAGTATACAAAAAGTTTTTGCATTAGTCATAATGTGGTCAAAATTATAAACAGATGGGGAAAATAATAAGCTATTGCCAAGGTGTTACCTCACTCCTTTAAAATTTTATCAGTTATCTATCGTGTAATAAAACACCTCATATTTAGTGGCTTAAAACATTAATAAATTGGTATCTTGCTATTCCTCACAAATCTGAAGGTGGGTTGTATAGTTCCTCTGCTGAATTTTCTGTCACTGTAGCGACTGCTGGGCTAGAATGTTCAAGATAACCTCACTAACTAATCTGGAGTTTGCTTCTGGTTCAGTTTTCCTGTATGTGGCCTCCCATTCTCTTCTAGGTTAGAATGGCTTTTTTTTTTTTTTAAACATGGCAGCTGTACGGCAACATTTCAAAGGGTGAAAGCAGAAGCTGCAAGACCTCTGGAGAGCTAGGCTGGGTAATTCACACAATGTGATTTCCACATTATATTAGTCAAAGACTAGACCAGATGGAAGAGACTGAAAATAGATCACATCTTTCCATGAGAACTGGCAAAATAGCATGAATCTGTCTTTTAATCTACCACAGAAGTGAATAAGGTTTTTTCATGAGTACATAATAGATAAGAATATCTTGGTTGATTGATGAAGATGAGAACCGTATAGTCTAGAAGGACAGCCATTTTTGCTTGCTCTCTCTTTGATTAGTGCATTTTAGATCATACCTATTTTATAATAATGAAACTCTTCAATATGGCAAGCTGTTGAACATTCCTTCATATTCTTATGAAATTGAGACTATGGAAAATTGAGTAGAAAATATTAAATCACTTAAAAAGATAATAAAAGAACACAATATAAAGAAATATGTGAGAAATGGCTATATCTACAAATAAAATCATTTTTACATATTGCTTGGCAGCTTTAGAAAGTGTTTTTAAGTTTAAAACTATTTGATTTGATTTTCACAATAACTCCGTGAGGGAGAGAGAAAGGGTATCATTATCCCTATTTTACAGATCACGTTCAAACATTTAAGTAACTGTTCTGAATCCATATTCCTGGTAGGTGGCAGACACAGATCTAGAATTCAGGTTTCCTAAATTTAATAATCAATCCATTATGTTCCAATACTAAGCAAAGTATATCTCTTTTGTCTAGTGAAAAATTACTTAGAATATGCATCTTTAGGATAATTCCTAGACTTTTCTTGCTTTTCTTACTGCTTTTGGCCATGCTTTATGCTTTTTATTTTAATTCTCTGTTATGAAAACAGAGCCTGAATTTTGTTTGATTAACCATTAGACTCAAGCATAGTGGTGCATTCCCTGTGGGTGGTCATAACTGTCTAATAATTATGATAATGTTGAATATCAGAGGTCTATGGACAAAAACCAATAAAATTTTTAATTAATTCAAAATTAACTATATCATCTGTGTTATGCTTGAGTACTATATTTTAAAGATTAAGAAAAAATATATCCTTACCTAATTGCCAATTTCAAAATGAACATCTTAAAATAGACTTCATTTGCTTCAGAAATTTTGCACTTGATTTATATAAATAAATACAAATACTCTGAAAGAAATGATATCCTAACTGAAATATTGATCATAGACTATTTCATCACCTATTAAACAAAAAAAATATGTATCAAGACTATAAATTTGATGTTGCCTATTTTAACATTTAATCAAGTTAGTATCAACTATGATTTTAAAACTCTGATTTGTAACTCGATATTAAAAATTAATTCAAGGAAAATGTGTCAAAGACTATTAAATTATAATATACTTTAAAAAACTAACAAATCACATCAGAAGCTTCTTTATAATTTCAGAATTCAAACTTGTATGTAATTTAGTTTTTAGATAACATTTAGGACTAAAATATGCTGAATATTCAAGAGTGAAGAAAATCCCTATTTGCCACTTTTGACCATGAATATTGCTGCTAATAACTGAATTATAAACTGCTAAAAGTATCTGTATCCCTGTTCATTCTTTAAAAAATTTATTAAACAAAATGATTAATGGGAAGTTAGACAAACATCAACATATGAAACAAATAAAGGGTTTTATTATAATGTGAAGTATGGTAATGAAATCCCTATATCGTGTAGGAGTGTAAAGAAAATATTATACATGACTTGACTTCAGCACATTTGAAAATTAAAAACTAAAATTTTGACATAGTGAAAATTTTCAAGCAAATTTACATTACCTGTTCTTATGCAAAATCCACTTCTCTATTAGTATAAGTGTTTGGCCAGTAGTTAAGCAACAGATTACCACCATAATGCAATTCTCATAAGTTTAGAAAATGGGAAACTGTCTATCAACATGTTACAAAGTATTTGTCTTCAAGAAATAATACATTCTCAGAAAAGTTAAGTGAAAGGAATGACCAATGGTAAATCATGTAATAAATTAGATGATGCAAAGGTAGAATTCAAGAAGAATATAATTGAGCAGGAAAAAAAGTGTTATATGACATAAGAAGAAGTATAACAATGTGTACCTTTATGAAGTAATGACATAGCAATGAATTGTATAACCAAAAGAAAAGTGAGAGAAAAGGAGAAAGAAAATTAAAAATACAGTACAGATAAAAATACAAAAAAACACAACCAGAATAGAAAATTTAAGAATCTCTCCAACCAAAAGAACAAGTAACAAAAATAAAAATGATAAGGACTTAATTTAAAAAAATAACTGGTATGAATATACTTGTATATGTATATCAAATCATTTGCCTCAAAAACAGAATATAAGATGCCTTTCATATATTTGTGGAGTAGGTATTGATTCAGTTATGGCAGAGTTGCTACTGTCAAACTGGCTTTTTACAGATAACAATTATAAACTCTGCATGAAATGTAAAGAATAACTATTTAAAGACACTGAAGAGTGACCAAATGTAGGTAGAAATAGGAGAAGAGGCTGATCCTTGAAAGAAGGGTGCTATACTATGTAGGACCTAAATTTATACAATTTTTCACATTGAGAATATTTTATAGTCCCCGCAGTAAAGGGCAGCTAAAACTCAAGTAGAAAGTCACAGTCCTTGGTCTTACGGAAGCAGAGGATAACATTTAGGATGAAAATGAAGGAAGAAATCCCAAGGAGGAGACAGCTACAGAAGGAGAAGCCATAAAAGCTGCATTTAAACGCCACCTAAATCCTTGTTTTACCCCTAACCTGTACATGCGTGAGGAAGATTTCAAGGTGAAATGCCATAGCTGTAAAGCTGAAAACTGAGCAGAGGTTTCACCTTCTTTCAAGTAGGTGAGAATTGAGTTTGAGTTCAGCCAAGGTAACTACATAATAGTTAAGAAATAATACGCTTCAAAAGATAAAGTAGAGAGAGTCTACAACATATTATCTAAAATGCCCAGTAATCAACAAAAAATTACCAGGAAAAAAACTAAAAATTACTAGGTGTGCAAATATACACAATATTGACATATCTCTAGTCTGACTGACAATGAAAAAAAGAGAAAAAGCAATATTACCATTATCATAAATGAAAAAGGAGGACTTCACTACAAACTCAAACAGATACTCATTTCAAGGATAAGTATTACAAACAATGTTTTGCCCGTAATTTTGACAACTTAGAGTAAAAAGATCAATTCCTTGAAAGACATAAACAAAACTCACTCAAAAAGAAACAGTTACCTAAATAATTCTCTATGTATTTATTAAATACATTTCTGTTTCAAAACCATCCAACAAAAAACTTCAAGCCCAGATGGTCTACTGGCAAATTTTACCAGACAATTAAGGAAAAAAATACCAATTCTACACAATCTTTTCTAGAAAACTGAGGAAAAAGATCTTCAAAAATTATTTTATGAATCCAATATACTCCCGTCTCTGACATCAACACTAGACAAAGACTTTGCAGGAAAAGAAAAAAATAGCCCACTATTACTAAAAAACATGGATGGAAATATCAACAAAACATTAGCAAATCAAATTCACCAATATATAAAAACTATAATATATTATAACCAAGTAGTTTATTCCAGGAATGCAAGGCTGATTCACCATTCAAATATCACTCAATGTAATTCACCATATTAATAGACTTAAACACACACACAAACAGACACACACACGAATGTGGTAAATTGATTTTTGACAGAAGTGTAAAGGCAATTCAATGGATAAAAATACCTTTGAATGAAATAGGGCTGGACAAATTGGATACCTCTATGGGGAAAAAATGATCTCAATCCGTAACCCTTACCATATACAAAACAAATTAAAAAATGTGTCATAGAGGCAAATATAAAACATTTGACTAGAAATATTTTAGAAGAAATCTTTGGAGAAAACCTTCATATTCTTGGTTATGAAAAAAGTTCTTATATATGACACCAGAAGCAATATCCATTAAAAAATGTTAAATTGGAGTTTATCAAAAATAAAAAGGATGCTCAGCAAAGGATCCACTAATATACTATTAATAAAAAGACAATTTACAGACTAACAGAATATATTTCCAATCACATAACTGATAAAGGACTTGAGTCCAAACTATACAAATTATTCAGAATTCAGTAATGAAAAAAAAACAACAATCTTATTAGAAATGGAAAAAATATTTGAAAAGACACTACATTAAAGAAAATATATAGACAGTAAATAAACACAAGAAAGATGTTTAACATCAATAGTCAGTCATTAGGATAATGCACTTTTCATATAGAAATTGATAAGCTGATTCTAACATTCATATGGGAAATGAAAAAAATGAAAGTGACCAAAACAATAATAGAGAAAAAAGAGCAAAGTAAGAGACACACTATCTGACTGTAAGTCTTAATGTAAACCTACAATAATCAAGAAATTTCTACGTAGAATCCAGAGATAGCCCAATATTGATATAGTCAATTGATTTTTGACAAAGGTGCTAAAGGACTCCAAAGGGGGTATAAATTATTTTCAAAACTGTGTCTGAACAACTGGATATCCATATGGAAACAAAAAATAAATTCAACTCCTACCTCAGACAATGCTTAAAAGTAAATTTGGGGTAGTACAAACTTAGCTTAAGTAAACAACCAAAAAAAAAATTTCTAGAATAGAGCATAGGAAAATATTTTCAGGGATGGGCAAAAATTTATTAGAAAAGACACAGAAACAATATCTCTAAAAGGAAAAAGTAGATAAATTAGAATTTATCAAAATGTTAACTTTTTAAATCAAAAGACACTAAAAAAATGTACTAAGCATATGTCTGATTAAAGATTTGTATCCAGATTATACATAGTTAAAAACAAAAACAAAAACCTGCATCTCAATGATAGAGTTAAAAATAAAAGACAAAATATTTTAATAGAAGCTTACAGAAGACATATGACTAGACAACAAGCACATGAAGGGGTAACTGGCATTAATAGTAAATCAGAGAAGCAAAAATTATAAACATGAGGTTCTAAATCTCACCAACTACAATTGATAATATTTAAAAAGTAACACCAAATGCAAGCAAGGATGTTGGCTAACTGGAATGCTCACAAAATGATAATGAGAATGTAAACTAGAACAATAAGTTACAGAAAAGTGTGGCAGTTTCTTATAAAATTGAACATACACCTATGATATAATCTATATAATTCCATTCCTAGGTATTTATCCAAGAGAAATAAAAATGTGTTCACAAAAGGTTTTATACTAGAATAGCTGTAGAAACTTTGTTCATAAGAGCCAAAAATTGGAAATTGTTTAAATGTTCACCAACAGGAGAATGGATAAGCCGATTGTGGAATATGCATGAAAAAAAAATCATGAAATTAGCTTGGAATGAGAGGGTAACAACTAGAAAGGAACCTGAGAAAAGTCTCTGAAGTAATAAAAATATTCTATCTCTTGATAGGGATGGAATTACATGAGCATTTGATTGTGAAAAAACTAATTGAACTGAATGTTCTAGATTTATATATTGTACAAAGAGAACAGTAAATAAAGATCAAATTCCTTTTTGTAGTCATAAGAATTAGTAATTTTGAAACTACCTGTATGGTCTAGGCTTGAGCAAATGAATAAACATATTGACAGTAATGAAAGCCCAGTTTCTCACTTTTAGAAATTTAAAATATCAGTATGAACTCATGGTTTTTAGGAAAGAGAGAAAAAATAAATGGATAGATGTGAAAATGTTACTATATATGTCATATTCCTACAAAGAGGGCCTAGAAGCAATGACATGGGTATCAATGAGCACACCTATCACCCTGATCTTCGTGTCTAAACACCATTTTCCAATAAAGGTTATCAGGTGTTTTTGGAGAAAAAGTTGATTACAGAGCTGGGATATGAAAATGAATAATAAGTCTGAAATGTCTTATACTGTCTTTAATAAGAAGGTATTAAAAATGGGAACAATCAAAAGGACACAAGTGCCAGATTTGCCCATTGAAAAAATCTGATATAAATTGTACATCAAAACTGAATAATGATATTAATGGAATACAATCTATTGCATAGAATAAAATTCCATGAGCCACACTAATGTAAATAAATAAATACATAAATAGATGACTATAGTTTATCAAGCATTCATAGTTGTTTTTAGTGGGAGGTATCTATTTAATCATATTGGTGAAAATGGAATTTCTTACAAACCATTTTGAATATCTAAAACATATACCACTGTGCTTACACATAGTATGAACTTAAATATTTGTGGAGTCTAGGAATAAAATACAGTAAGAAAAGCAAATGATATTGCATTCATTGAATGGTCTTATTTTCAACACAATATGCTATTAGACATTTTATAATAAATGTTGAAACAATTTATCCAAACTACATGTTTTTACTCATCTTTTGAGTAAAAAATTACCTAGTCAACCCTATTAAAAACCACACCTCCAAGCAGCATTCTTCCCTTCCTGATGATTTCCATGATAGAGTTCCCAAATATTTCACAAGGGAATCTCATACAGAGAAAATGAGACACACACGCTGCCAGAAATGGGACACCAGGGAGCTTACTGGGATATTAATACATGTGAGTTACAGTAAATTAAACTAAATGAAGAGCTGTCGCATAAGGCATTGTGTCTACTGATTGCATATGAACTATTCTGAATGAACGGCAACTATCACCTATTCACTCAGCATCAAACGAGGAAATAGGTAATATCTGCTTCTAGTTGCAGTGTAAAGAAGAAAATCTGAGTGTTTTTTTGTAATTTAGCTCTTGTTATACTCTCAAACACTGAATATGCCTTATATGCATTATTTTCATTTTAAAGATTAGGTCCCCAAAATTGTATCGCAGTCTCATAATTTTGTTAACCTAGATGCTTAAGAAATGGCATTTTTAAAATTTCAATTTGTGATGATTATTTTTTCTTTATAATCCTTTTATTCTTCCTGATTCATGTATTTTTCTAATAATCATATGTTTCTGTTAATTAAAATATATTGGACTTTAAAATGCACTTTCAGAAAAATAAATAACGAAAAGACAGCCACTAACGCAAGTTTGTTAACCTGGTTATCCAATGCCAGCTACACTGAGACACTAAATCTAAGCCTTAGCTGAGCTTTTTCTCACTGGTAATGGACATTTTACAATTCACTGTAAAGAAGTAATTGGTTTCATCTGCTAACCTTGATGTCAATATCACTGTTTTACCTTTTATACTGAACACCTTACTCTATACAAAATTTGTTATGTTAGATACCATATTTGGGAAACAAAAGTAAATAGCTCAATTTATGTGCCATTTGAAACCTTACAGCTTCTCATACCTTATTACTATATCCTCATAAAATACAAGCATGAAATAATGGGAAGTTCCTTGGATTTCCCAATGAGTTAAATTCCCAGACAAAACAAATTTGGTAAAGCAAACTCCTTAGTATTAACAAATTAAGCAAATATTATTATCTCTTTGGGCCTCAGTTTTTCTCACTTTTAAACAAGATAATCCCAAGTGTTCATTGTATATTTAAGTGTGAAATGCTTATTTAAGTAAAATGAAAATAAAGATAAGAGAAATGAGAATAAAAATATATATGAGTTTTCCAATTAAGAAGTCAAAAATGATATACTTCCCCTGTTATATAGGATAAGGATATCCTCAGATTATAGGAAGGGATGCATTTCCTAAAACACATAAACCATATGCCAGTCACCCATATTTAGGTACCTGCATATCTCAGCCAACCAGCTACACATCTGGAGTTTCCAGCTCTAATGACATTTCCAGACTTGGATGAAACTCTGTACCAAGGAACATGGTACAGAGCTGCTCTCCAAGTGATGATGTAATCTTTAAGTATGAGGAAGTTAATACCTAGCGGGATAAATTTTAACCCATAGATTAAAGAGACAAGTGGGAACCTGGGAGATAAATCCCCCTTCCTTACTATATTACCCTGCCAGGGCTGCTATAACAGAGTACCACAGATTGGGTGGTTTAAACAGCAGAAGTTTATTTTCTCACAGTCCTGGAGGCTGGAAGCCCAAGATCAAGGTGTCAGCAAGTTTGGTATCTCCTGAACCTTCTCTCCTTTGTTTTTGGACAGCATGTTTTTTCCCTGTGTCATCACATGGCCTTTCTTCTGTGCATACACACCACTGGAGTCTCTTCCTCTTCTTATAAGGACACTATTCCTATCAGATTAGGGTCACACCCTTATGACCTCATTGTGGAGCATGGGCTCTAGGCACATGGGCCTCAGTAGTTGTGGCAGGTGGGCTCAGTAGTTGTGACTTGTGGGCTCTAGAGCACGGTCAGTAGTTGCGGTGCACAGGCCTTGCTGCTCCATGGCATGTGGGACCCTCCCGGACCAGGGCTCAAACCCATGTCCCCTGCATTGGCAGGCGGACTCCTAACCACTGTGCCACCAGGGAAGCCCTGAACTATATTATTTTCCTCATTTCTGAAAAACTGCTTTTAATATTTCTTGCAGGACAGTTTTGCAGGCAGTGAGTTCCCACAGTTTTCTGTTTGTCTGATAAGGTCCTTATTGCTCCCTCACTTATGAAGAATAACTGCTCTGGATATAGAATTCTAAGTTGGTAAGTTTTTTTTAATACTTTATTTCACTTCATTCTATTCTGACTTGCATGGTTTCTAAAGATAAATATATTTCTTATTTTTTCTCCAAGAAAAGTTATTAATTTTCAGTTTTCTGAACTTACCTTTTGTTGTAATTACAGAATGGTGAATTCCAAGCTCTTTACATTTAGAACCTGAAACCAGAAGTCCCTGAAGCTAGTTTTGGATTTTTCTGTTCTGTTTGTTTTGTTTTTAATAAGAAACTACTATGGATTAGGAGCTCTGGTCTGAAGGGCTGTTGCGAGGTCTGTGAACACAGCACCCTATGAGAAACTGAAGCTAGACTACACAAAAAGGAAAAAAAAGAAGTCCACAGGAAGAAAAGAGAATATGAAGAATTAAAATTCTTGCTGCCTCTGAATATTATTGGCCCTTGAGGTGGAGTAGACTACAGAAAACTCCAATTTGGTTAAGGAATAAACTTCCGTGTGGCTGATAGGGTCTTGGTGCTTAGACTGGGTGTCAGGCCTGTGCCTCTGATGTGGGAGAGCTGAGTTCAGAACATTGGACCACCAGAGACCTTCCAGCCCCACATATTATCAGTCTGATAGAGCTCTCCAAGAGACCTCCGTCTCAATGCTAAGACCCAGCTCCACTCAATGACCAGTAAGCTTCAGTGCTGGACACCCCATGCCAAACAACTAGGAAGACAGAAACACAACCCTACCCATTAGCAGAGAAGCTGACTAAAATCATAAGAAGTTCACAGACACCCCAAAGCACACCACCAGACACGGTCTTGCATACCAGAAAGACAAGATCCAGCCTCACCCCCAAGAACACAGGCACCAGTCCCCTCCTCCAGGAAGCCTACACAACTAACTGAACCAACCTTATCTCCTGGGGGCAGACACCAAAAACAAAGGGAAATATGAACCTGAAGACTGTGAAAAGGAGACCTCAAACACAGTAAGTTAAGCAAAATGAGAAGACAGAAAAATACGCAGCAGATGAAAGAGCAAGGCAAAAACCCACCAGACCAAAAAAATGAAGGGGAAATAGGCAGTCTACCTGAAAAAGAATTCAGAGTAATGATAGTAAAGATGATCCAAAATCTTGGAAATAGAATGGACAAAATACAAGAAACGTCTAAGAAGGACCTAGAACAACTAAAGAGCAAATCAACAAGGATAAACAACACAGCAAATGAAATTAAAAATTCTCTAGAAGGAATCAACATCAGAATAACTGAGGCAGAAGAACGAATAAGTGATCTGGAAGATGAAATAGTGGAAATAACTACCACGGAGCAGAATAAAGAAAAATGAATGAAAAGAATAAAGGACAGTCTCAGAGACCTCTGGGACAACATTAAATGCACCAACATCTGAATTATATGGGTGTCAGAAGAAGAAGAGAAAAAGAAAGTGTCTGAGAAAATATCTGAAGAGATTATACTTGACAACTTCCCTAATATAGGAAAGGAAATAGCCATTCAAGTCCAGGAAGCACAGAGAGTCCCATACAGGATAAATCCAATGACAAAAACGTCAAGACACATGTTAATCAAACTATCAAAAATAAAATACAAAGAAAAAATATTAAAAGCAGCAAGGGAAAAGCAACAAATAACATAGAAGGGAATTCCCAAAAGGTTAACAGCTGATCTTTCAGCAGAAACTCTGCAAGCCAGAAGGGAGTGGCAGGACATATTTAAAGTGATGAAAGGGGAAAACTTACAACCAAGATTACTCTACCCTGCAAGGATCTCATTCAAATTTGACGGAAAATTAAAACCTTTACAGACAAGCAAAATCTCAGAGTATTCAGCACCACCAAACCAGCTTTACAACAAATGCTAAAGGAACTTCTCTAGGCAGGAAACACAAGAGAGGGAAAACACCTACAGTAACAAACCCAAAACAATTAAGAAAATGGGAATAGGAACATACATATTGATGCTTACCTTAAATGTAAATGGGTTAAATGCTCCAACCAAAAGACACAGTCTGGCTCAGTGGAAAAAAAAAAAACAAAAAAACACCTGTATATATGCTGGCTACAGGAGACCCACTTCAGACCTGGGGACACATATAGACTGAGGGGATGGAAAAAGATATATTCAATGCAGATGGAAATCAAAAGAAAACTGGAGTAGCAATTCTCATATCAGACAAAATAGACTTTAAAATAAAGACTATTACAAGAGACAAAGAAGGACACTACATAATGATATAGGAATCAATCCAAGAAGAAGATATAACAATTGTAAATACTTATGAACCCAACATAGGAGCACCTTAATACAAAGGCAAATGCTAAGAGCAATAAAAGGGGAAACTGAGAGTAACACAATAATAGTATGGGACTTTAATATCCCACTTTCACCAATAGACAGATCAACCAAAATAAAAATAAATAAGGAAACACAAGCTTTAAACGACACATTAAAAAAGATGGACTTAATTGATATTTATAGGACATTCCATCCAAAAACAACAGAATACACTTGCTTCTCAAGTGCTCATGGAACATTCTCCAGGACAGATCATGTCTTGGGTCACAAATCAAGTCTTGGTAAATTAAAGAAAATTTAAATCATATCAAGTATGTTTTCCTACCACAACGCTATGAGATTAGAGGAAAAAAACTGTAAAATATACAAACACATGGAGTTTAAACAATACGTTCCTAAATAACAAAGAGATCACTGAAGAAATCAAAGAGGAAATCAAAAGATACCTAAAAACAAATGACAACAAAAACACGACGACCCAAAACCTATGGGATGCAGCAAAAGCAGTTCTAAGAGGAAAGTTTAAAGCAATACAATACTACCTCAAGACAAGAAACATCTCAAATAAACACCTAACCTTACACCTAAGCAATTAGAGAAAGAAGAACAAAAAATCCCCAAAGATAGCAGCAGGAGAGTAAGCATAAAGATCAGATCAGTAATAAATGAAAATGAAATGAAGGAAACAATAGCAAAGATCAATAAAACTAAAGGCTGGTTCTTTGAGAAGATAAAATTGATAAACCATGAGCCAGAATCATCAAGAAAAAAGGGAGAAGACTCAAATCAACAGAATTAGAAATGAAAAAGGGGAAGTAACAACTGACACTGCAGAAATACAAAGGATCATGAGAGATTACTACCAGAAACTATATGCCAATAAAATGGACAACCTGGAAGAAATGGACAAATTCTTAGAAGAGCACAACCTTCTGAGATTGAACCAGAAAGAAATAGAAAATATAAACAGACCCATCACAAGCACTGAAATTGAAACTGTGATTAAAAATCTTCCAACAAATAAAACCCCAGGACCAGATGAATTCACAGGCAAATTCTATTATTAGAGAAGAGCTAACACCTATCCTTCTCAAACTTTTCCAAATTATAGCAGAGGGAGGAACACTCCCAAACTCATTCTATTAGGCCACCATCACCCTGATACCAAAACCAGACAAAGATGTCACAAAGAAAGAAAACTACAGGCCAACATCACTGATGAACATAGATGCAAAAATCCTCAACAAAATACTAGCAAACAGAATCCAACAGCACATTAAAAGGATCATACACCATGATCAAGTGTGATTTATCCCAGGAATGCAAGGATTCTTCAATATACATAAATCAGTCAATGTGATAAACCATATTAACAAACCGAAGGATAAAAACCATACGATAATCTCAATAGATGCAGAAAAAGCTTTTCACAAAATTACACACAAATTTATGATAAAAACTCTCTAGAAAGTAGGCATAGAGCGAACTTACCTCAACATAATAAAGGCCATATATGACAACCCACAGCCAACATCGTGCTCAATGGTGAAAAACTGAAACCATTTCACTAAGATCAAGAACAAGACAAGGTTGGCCACTCTCACCACTATTATTCAACATAGTTTTGGACTTTTTTGCCAAAGCAATCAGAGACAAAAAAGAAAAAAAAGGAATCAAAATCGGAATTGAAGAAGTAAAACTGTCACTGTTTGCAGATGACATGATACTATACATAGAGAATCCTAAAGATGTTACCAGAAAACTACTAGAGCTAATCAGTCAATTTGGTAAAGTAGCAGGGTACAAAATTAATGCACAGAAATCTCTTGCATTCCTATACACTAATGATGATAAATCTGAAAGAGAAATTAAGGAAACATACCCATTTACCATTGCAACAAAAAGAATATAATGCCTGGGAATAAACCTTCCTAAGGAGACAAAAGACCTATATGCAGAAAACTATAAGACACTGATGAAAGAAATTAAAGATGATAGCAACAGATGGAGAGATATACCATGTTCTTGGATTGGAAGAATCAACATTGTGAAAATGACTATACAACCCAAAGCCATCTACAGATTCAATGCAATCCCTATCAAACTACCAATGGCATTTTTCACAGAACTAGAACAAAAAATTTCACAATTTGTGTGGAAACACAAAAGACCCCGAATAGCCAAAGAAATCTTGAGAAAGGAAAATGGAGCTGGATGAATCAGGCTCCCTGACTTCAGACTATACTACAAAGCTACAGTAATCACGACAGTATGGTACTGGCACAAAAAGAGAAATATAGATCAATGAAAGAGGATAAAGCCCAGAGATAAAATCACTCCCATATGGTCACCTTATCTTTGATAAAGGAGGCAAGAATATACAGTGGCGAAAAGACAGCTTCTTCAATAAGTGGTGCTGGGAAAACTGAACAGCTACACGTAAAAGAATGAAATTAGAACACTCCCTAACACCATACACAAAAATAAGCTCAAAATAGACTAAAGACTTAAATGTAAGGCCAGACACTATAAAATTCTTAGAGGAAAACATAAGCAGAACACTCTATGACATAAATCACAGCAAGATCCTTTTTGACCCACCTCCTAGAGAAATGGAAATGAAAACAAAAATAAACAAATTGGACCTAATGAAACTTAAAAGCTTTTGCACAGCAAAGGAAACCATAAACAAGATGAAAAGACAGCCCTCAGAATGGGAGAAAATATTTGCAAACGAAGCAACTGACAAAGGATTAATCTCCAAAATATATAAATAGCTCATGCAGCTCAGTATCAAAAAAACAAACAACCCAATCCAAAAATGGGCAGAAGACCTAAATACACGTTTCTGCAAAGAAGACATAAATGTTGCCAACAAACACACGAGAGGATGTTCAACATCACTAACCATTAGAGAAATGCAAATCAAAACTGCAATGAGGGATCACCTCACACTGGTTAAAATGGCCATCATCAAAAAAATCTACAGACAGTAAACGCCAGAGAGGGTGTGGAGAAAAGGGAACACTCTTGCACTGTTGGTGGGAATGTAAATTGGTAGAGCCACTATGGAGAACAGTATGGAGGTTCCTTAAAAAAGTAAAAATAGAACTACCATATGATCTAGCAATCCCAGTACTGGGCATATACCCTGAGAAAACCATAATTCAAAAAGTGTCATGTAGCACAATGTTCACTGCAGCACTATTTACAATATAGCCAGGACATGGAAACAACCTAAGTGTCCATCATCGGATGAATGGATAAAGAAGATGTGGTGCATATATACAATGGAATATTACTCAGCCATAAAAATAAATGATATTGAGTTATTTGTAGTGAGGTGGATGGACCTAGAGTCTGTCATACAGAGTGAAGTAACTCAGAAAGAGAAAAACAAATACCGTATGCTAACACATATATATGGACTCTGAAAAGAAAAAAAAAAAAAGGTTCTGAAGAACCTAGGGGCAGGACAGGAATAAAGACTCAGTCATAGAGAATAGACTTGAGGACATGGGGAGGGGGAAGGGTAAGCTGGAACGAAGTGAGGAAGTGGCACTGACATATATACACTACCAAATATAAAATAGATAACTAGTGGGAAGCAGCCACATAGCACAGGGAGATCAGCTCGGTGCTTTTTGACCACCTAGAAGGGTGGGATAGTATTGTGGGAGCAAGACACAAGAGGGAGGGGATATGGGCATATATGTATACATATAGCTCATTCACTTTGTTATACAGCAAAAATTAATACAACAATGTAAAGCAATTAAAGTCCAATAAAGTTGTTAAAAAAAAAAAAGGAAAGCACTGTGAACAAGTCCACGAAGATAAATTTGAAAACTTACAAGTAATTGATATTTTTCTAGAAGTATATAAATTGCAAAAAATCGAATTACAAAGAAATAGGAAATATAATTTAAATTATCCTAATAAATTTATTATCCTAATAAAGTTAGTGATTTAAACTTCCCCACAAAAAGACACTAGGAACTAAGGCTTTTACAGGTAAATTTTATAAGCCTTTTAAAAAAATAAAGAATTCTTAGGTACGAAACATTTGTATAGAAAAAAAAGAAAAAGAAAAAAAATTCCTACTAGAAATATAGGAAAAGAAATGAAACTTCTTAGACTAGTAGCATCTATTTTACAGAAACCTACAGCAAGCATACTAGAGAATGGTGAAACTTGGAAACATTTTAGTTAAAGTCAGACGCCAGATAATGTTGCCACATATTACCAGTTAGATTCAGTGTTTTACTGATCCTCCTATTTAGGTAATAAGACAAGAAAAATAAATATAAGATAGATACCTCCTTTCTTTCATTCCTTATTGTCATTGGCAGAATTCAGTTCCTTTATTTTGCAGGATAAAGTCTCCATTTTCTTGCTGGCTGGCAGCCAGGAATAGCTCTCAGATGCAAAAGGTCTCTGCAAGGCCCCCTCTATCTCAGCAACACAGAATCTCCTTTACATCAACACTTTTCAAACTTCCAATCTCTTATTCTCTTCTGCTGATAGCCTCAGAAAACTTTCTGCTTTGAAAGAGCTCGTGTGATTCAGTCAGGTCTATGGGGATAATCTCATTAACTTAATGTCAACAGATTAATAACCTCAATTATGTCTGCAAAATCTCTTTTTCTATATAACAGAATAATGACAGTAACACCACCATGGGGTGGAGATCATGAGGGTCATCTTAGAATTCTGCCAACCATACTACTCATACCACTGTCAACCGTGTTAGACTGATATTTAGTGAAAGCAAAATGTTCATTATTGTTTCACTAAAATACTTTAGTTGTAGAAATAATGAATTCATGAATGAGCTGACAACATAGTCACTCACAAAAGCCTTGTAACTTAATTCTGGTTTTGCTTACATATCATCACATCACATGTGATTGGATTTTAGAAGCATTATCAATAATTAACTTTGTTACACTTCCCTAGGTTGTAATTGTTGGTGAAAATGATCTTTTTAACTCAACTTCTAAAAAAAATTATTTCTGTGAAATGAAGCCACTTACCTAAGGATTTGCTTCAATTGCATAAAAGAAGTGTATCTAGGTATAAAATATAATTATCAATGTTTGTTTAATCCTTATCCAATTATCAATGTTCAGAAAGGAAGGATTAAAAGGAGTAAACAACTTACCAGTAGTTTATTACATCCTGAAGTAGAATTGATATGTTGTATAATTGTGTCTTCAGACTGAACAAGGATATCAAATTCTTCTTTAAGATAGATTTCTTTCCATTCTGGGATGATCTGAGAAAATGCATTGGGTATACACCCATAAACTAGACATAAAGTGGTAATATTCTTGATCCTTGTGAGCTCCTTGAAAATAAGAAAGGTTTCTTTGAATTCTTTTTTCCTTCAGCCATCAGTGCCCTAGAACACAGTCAACTGATCAGAGTACTCCAATGGTAATTTCACCATTGTCACAAACCATTGGCTCTGGCCCAGTTTATAGACATATTATCTTAGAACCATGCAGTGACTTTTAAATATTAGAATCAGGTGTCAATACTTTTTACATTAGGAGATTTTATATTTTTTAAACAAATATAGATGTTTGACTTATTCTAAAACACAGAACCCACATTCCCATATACAACCTATCCTCTGAAAGTGCTCCAGTTCAGCTGGGGCAAGCACTCTCTAGTTTAGCATGGTGTACAACCAGGTTGGTTTGCTTATTTACATTACCTACCTGGATCCAATGGGATTTTAAGTTTTCTATCATTTCTTCTCTCTAAATGTTGTTTTCATGATGTGTTTCAGATATGCTAGTCTCAATGAATGCTCTGAGGAAGAAAAATAAAGCAATACGCTTAAGGTTATTAAGTAAAGAAACTCGACTAAACACATTTTTGAAACACCATTGGCTGCAGAGCACTTTAATGAATAACTCTTATTAATATATAACAGAGCTCACAATTTATGGTACATATGATATATTTATATTATTCTTTGCTGTTCTTACCCACTGAAAAGAATACCACACCTCTTGTCATAGCCAGGCTCCTCTAGCTTATGGCAAAATTTACATGCTAAAATTTTGGGCAGAGGGAAAGTAGGAGAAAGATTTGCAATTCCAGGGCAACAAGAATAAGGGGAAAAGGAAAGTAAAACAGAGAAAGAGGAAAACCTAATCCAAGGTGGTACTTGAACTAGTAAATCAAAGCTTTACAAGAAAACTTAGGTCAATGCTCAGTAACATGAGATATTACTGCAATGGCCATATGGAATCACCATGCTTCATAACAGCCATTACTTGTTCCTTCCTGTCTCCTGTCTCTCACTGGTCAAAATTCCATTTTTTTTTTTTTTTATGTTGGTTACCTATCTCCTCCAAGTAGCCATTAGGAAAGATATATATACCACAGTAGGATGCTTCACCAGAGTCCGACAGCAGTGAGAAGTTCCAGAAGCTTCAGGGTCTGGTTGGGTTGGATCTACAAGCCAGAACTGCTGCTGTTTTCTCTATAACAGGCACAATTTAGGTCTTGTTGGAGATCTACACTTACCCAGGGTCAGGCTGATACAGCCAAAAATGTTAGGAAATGAGTCACTGGCAATGGCACCCAGGAATCTTCACTAGGCAAATAGCTCAGAAAACAAACAGAACCAAGCAAATTGGGAGGATAGATACTTCAAGGTTGATATACTTTCTATCAGGTAATCCTTAATTCTGAAAAGCTAACACAGCAGGAAAAAAGCAACAACTTTAGAGGAACTGTGATTCAGTTTTCCCTGTTGCAAAGATCTTCTTCAATTAGGTATTTGAAATCACTTTCCTTTAAGGTTTTTTTCTCTTTTCACAGTTTACTAATTTCCTTTACATACTAGAAATTTCTCTAGTTGTATGTAAAGTGACATGACTTTTCCGGTTTTTATCTTTGTTCCCACTAAGGCTCTGGCATTGCTGCTTTTCAGCTTGGTGCTCTGTGGTGACCTAGATGGGTGGGATGGAGGTAGGGGAGGGAGGTCCAAGAGGGAGGGGATATATGTATACATACAGCTGATTCACTTCGTTGTACAGCAGAAACTAATACCACATTGTAAAGCAACTCTACCCCAACTAAAAAAAAAAAAAAAAAAAAAGATTGGCTTGTGTTTATCCTGCTCCACACAAAGTGTCTTCTTCAAATTGAAGACTGATATTTTTCTTTGATTCCTGATGTCCAGCTTTATACAAGTTACTCAATTTACTACCACAAATACACCAAACCAGGGCTACTGGATTTTTCTCTCAGTATAGACATTGTAGCCTAGACTTAAAAACATCCAGAAGAAAAACCTCCCAAGAGGTTTCTAACTTTAACATATTCAAATCTCTTCCTTTTAGGCCCCTCTTCTCTTTAGGCATTCTGGAATTTCCTTTTCTGAGATTCAAGATCAGCTAAGTATTTATATTTTCCTACTTGCCTACATACATAGATGGTCAACATATTCTGATCCTTCCTCATCAGTCTGACTAGTCTACTGATTCCAAATTGTATGCTTCCTTTCTTATTTTCTCTCCAAAGGAATTTCAGTTTGGGAATAAAATTTTTGTTGAAATGGAGAGAAACTCTGGAAATTTGTTTTCCTTTCTTTACTACATTTTCAGCATGGATGAAGCAGCAAAAAGATGTATATTTATACCATCTCTCCATTCTCCCACACCTACTTTTAATGATAAATCAAATAAATCTACACACCCTCCTGTGAGTCAATCCAGGTGTTATGCTCCATCTATAGTCCCATCTAGTAACATGTCCTCTCCTTTTATACCCCCAAAGCCCTTAATGTTTATGAAATGTCTTTACCACAAAGACTTTTAGTACTCATCATTAGCAATAATAACAATATGTGAGATTAGTAGTACCGGGGGTAGGGGTGGGAAAGAAGCAAATTTATGTTTATTTCTAGGGACATCTGGAAGGTTGGTAAGGACTCTTAGTCAAAAAGTAAGACTGAGATAACACTAGTTAGTGATTTATAATATTCTTTTTAAAGCTTGAAACTCCATGGGAGGCACCAGCTTCTCTCCATTCTTTCAGGATGTATAAATGGATGTTTTGTACTTGGTGTAAATGGTTACCAAGCATGGTTTTAGCTGTATGATCAGTGGGCAAAAAGCCCTCTCTGGAATTGGGTGCTTGGGTTCCCTTGAAACTGAGCCACCTCACACAAATCTGGGTGTTTCATAATCTGAACCTGAAGCATGTCCTTTGAGGCTGAAAAGGATCCCAGAGGGCTGTACCTGGAAGTTTTTGGACCTTTCTGTGATTGCGTGTTCTTTCATTCTCCTGTTGTGCTGTATACTTCACTTTTCTTACAGGCTTACATGAGTTCACTCTGTGGAGTCTTTTGAGTCCTTTCAATTAACCAACCAGTGTAAATTGATGGAAGTCTCAATAATACATGTAAAACATCACTCTATTCAGTGTAGGTATTTTTGTTTGTTTGTTTTGTTTTTTTGTTTTCTTTTTTTTCTGCGGTACGTGGGCCTCTCACTGCCGTGGCCTCTCCCGCCGTGGAGCACAGGCTCTGGATGCGCAGGCCCAGCGGCCATGGCCCATGGGCCCAGCCGCTCTGCGGCATGCGGGATCCTCCCAGACCAGGACACAAGCCCGCGTCCCCTGCATCAGCAGGCGGACTCTCAACCACTGCGCCACCAGGGAAGCCCCAATGTAGGTATTTTAAAAGGGGTGTAACTCTACCTCATTTCACAGATAGAGAAATGAAACCAGAGAAGTCATATGGTATGTTCAGTATACCACAACAAATTTCAAACTATCATATTAGTTTAAAAAAAAATGTATAAGAGAATGCTCACTGAGTTAAGAATAATAAGAATTAGGGTTTTACTTCAGCTCTGCTATCAGCAAGTTATGCCACCAGAAAAAAACTGCTTAATCATCATAGTCCTCATATGGTAAACTGAAGTAATAACACAGCCTGTATCTGTCTCATTGTGACTGAGCAAAAATAGAAGCATTTTTACAATAGATGGGCAACCATCTCTCTTTCAAGATGACAGATGGTAAAAGCTGTTCAGAATCCGATGATGATAACTGATCAAGATGTTACAGAATAAAGTACATAACTCCTAATGAGAAGCAAGGATGGGGGGATATTTTGATGCAGAATTTTTGAGTATTAAAGAGAAGATGAGAAAATTTTATGAGAAAAAAATGAGTTTTTCAACACAAAATCAAGATAATATTTATTGATACTTTCAATTATTTAAAAAAAAGGAGTGAAAGGAAGTGGTAGGCTAAGGAATTAGAATATACAAATTAAGAAGACAAAATTGAGAAGCTACAAATAAACTGAAGAGTTTTATTTTTGAGAAATTGAAATTTTAAAAAAATTTAACTAAAAGAGTGAGGAAGATTGTGTCAGAATAAGAAATCTAATCTGCGGAGGAAAAAAAGATTCAGAAGCTATCACAGAAATGAATATGATTAAGCTGTTTGAAAATAATTTACTGGGACTTCCCTGGTGGCGCAGTGGTTGAGAGTCCACCTGCCGATGCAGGGGACACGGGTTCGTGCCCCGGTCCGGGAAGATCCCACATGCCGTGGAGCGGCTGGGCCCGTGAGCCATGGCCCCTGAGCCTGCGCGTCCAGAGCCTGTGCTCCGCAACGTGAGAGGCCTGCGTATCGCAAAAAAATAAAAATAAAAATAATTTACTGATTTAGTGATTTTGAATGAATTGATACTGTTTTCAATACATTAAAGATAGAGGTGAATTGAATAACATAAATGAAAAACAGAAATGGACAACACAAATGACATTTTAAATAAACATATGTATGCGTATACACACACACACACATAGAGAGAGAGAGAAGACAGAAGACAATGAAGGCCATTCTCATGAATGAATCCCAAAGAAAATATATTTCTTTTGAAGATTTCTTACTATAAACATCAATCTGTAAGAAAAGGAGCACTGTGCTGATAATTAGTGAAAAAAGTCAACTGTTTGCTACAAATAGAAACTTGAGAAGGAAATTTTCTAAGTGTAAATCATAAAAAACTTTTTGATAAAAGCAACCATGATTTTTCTTTTAAAATTATTTAAATAGCACCTACTATTAAGTAAGAACAAAGAGCTGATACTAATTTTATTACTATATTTGTAGCAAAACAGTAGCAGGAGGTTACTAAGTGTCAAAATTGGATACAATGTCACAACTAAAAAATTAGCAAAGACCTAGAACTGGAATCACCACTGTACTATCATTAATTGCCTACTATTTGGGGGGAGCAAATAAATATGTGTACAGAATTATTTTATATGTATTAAATTAAATTAACTACAAGCGTGGTTTACAGATTAGTGAAAAAGGTGCACTGTCATATATTTATGATATTTTTGTTATTGTTAAATTTATTGTTGCAAAGAACATTTGTAAAATTACATTTACCCACTCTATTTCCTTAGGTTGAAATACAAGTATAAATTACTTCATTAAAGATATAGGAACTTTTGTTTTTTTTTTTGGTACACGGGCCTCTCACTGTTGTGGCCTCTCCCGTTGCGGAGCACAGGCTCCGGAGGCGCAGGCTCAGCGGCCATGGCTCACGGGCCTAGCCGCTCCGCGGCACGTGGGATCTTCCCAGACCGGGGTACGAACCTGTGTCCCCTGCATCGGCAGGTGGACTCTCAACCACTGTGCCACCAGGGAAGCCCTATAGGAACATTTTTAATGTTTTAATATAAACTGGCATACACATTGACCATAAACAGTTTAATACATGGTTTTTCCTTGCTCAATATAGAAGCATGATTTAGAAATCTAAATTGAACACCCCTTTATATTTCTTTCAGCAACGGATTAAGTTCATCTAACAGGTTGTCAACAGGTCCTAAGGTACTCAGGTTTTTTAGTTTGCCCTGCTTTTATGTGGGAAGTCCAAATTTGAAAATTTCCACTAGATTTTACAACATCCCTTTACATCTTTGTAATTTAGTCATTTTGCCTTACAATGCCATACAATGGGCTATTACATTCCTTGGTGAAATGTAAAATTTAAAGAGATATTAAACCCGAATAACTTCACTGCCTATAAGAGAAATGACAGGGAAATGCTGTCATAGATCATGTTGTTTTATGGCACTTGTGATTAAGCTCATATATATGTTGGATGCTAAAGATCTGGTAATGTGTACATATTCTCAAATTTTTAGAGAGAAAGGAGAATTAAAATAAATTGTATGGTAAAAATAAAGTTGTAGGTGGTATCAACTCTTAAACTTAGCTGTGCTTCAAATGTTGATAAGAGAACTCTTTGAACTTTAGAATGTATTTTATGTAGATAATTTTATAATTGTAGTTAAGACCAGGATGTCCTGAAGTAAATTATTTCAACCAAAATTGGACTAGTTTATAAATCCTGTAGTACTGGTTTGAAATCTGGACATTACATACAGGAAAGGGTAAGAGGGGAATAAAAGGATGCCTAGATACCATTCTAAGAAAGAAATTAAAATGTGTAAAATATTTTTGGTACATATATACCTATTCTGCACCACTTTTCACTTCAAAGTATCATTTTCTTTATGTTCTCAAGTACCTAATAGGCTCATGTTGCAATTTCTCAGTTCTATCACATGTGACCTAAAATTACCTACCTCACCTTTCCTTCATATTTGGAAACAACTTTTCCCAGAGCAGCTAGTCTCAATTATCTATTAGATGTAAGTTGATCTTATTAAACTAATTTAATGTTTTTCAAATTTGACAGATGATAAAAATTATCTGGGTTGTATATTCAATATTAGAAATTCTCAGGTCCCATCCCAGACCATCTGATTGATCTGTTTGAATTAACCCATGCCAGTATTTTGTTGTTTTATTTTTGTTTTTTGTTTGTTTTAGAGGCATTTTATTTCGTCAACCGCAAACACTTAGACGTTCAATAGCAGTGGACAATGAAACAGAAATCAAATCAATTACTTTAATATGTATTCCTTCTTCTTTACAACAAAAGAAAAAAAAAAGTCTTTCTGCTTTAAGGGAAAAATCAGAAAAATAGGCCAATATATTTTTGTTATGCATAGTAACATAAACAGCTACAAGAAATCTGATTGTAATAATAAGAGAACTTGGATGTTGGCTTGCACATTTATTCATTAAAAGGAAGATGGGCCATCATTCTACAAGAGCATGCCTCCACCTGCCTTCATCTGATACTCTTAAGATCTCACATACAAGTAATACCAAGTTAGTTTCAACACTAAAGCTAATTCATATTCCTCATTATTTACTGCTCATGTTTGCCTTAACCAGACAGTAACTCTGGAAGGTTGATGCTTTTCTCTGCTTGTTTTAGTCCACAATTTGTACACTATCTGTGGCAGATACCTTATGCTCAGGCCTTAACTTCAGAAGTTGAACTGTAGATGAAATCTGAAATCTCTGAAGCAACTTCTTCTAGCTTCTCTGGTATAGCATTTAGAGACAGTCCCCACATTACGATGGTGTGAAAGTAATACATGTTCAGTAGAAACCATACTTTGAATTATGAATTTTGATCTTTTCCTGGACTAGTGATACTCAGGATGATACTATCTCATGATGCTTGGTAGATCCACACGATCATCAGGATAAACAACCCGCACACTTACAACCATTCTGTACCCATACAAACATTCTGTTTTTTACTTTCAGTATAGTATCCAATAAAGTACATGAAATAATCAACACTTTATTATAAAACTGGCTTTTTGTTACATGGTTCTGACCAACTGTAGCCTAATGTACATGTTCTGAGCATGTTTAAGGTAGGCTGGACTCAGCTATGTTATTCGGTAAGTTAGGTGTATTAAATGCATTCTTGATTTACTATATTTTCAAGTAACAATAGGTATATTGGGATGTAACCCTATAGTAAGTTGAGGAAGATATATATATATATATATACACACATATATATATATACCATGTTACAAATATTGCTAATATGCATTTATTTAGCCCACACTGATATATCATTATAAATAAATGTATATAACATAATATATATTATAATACTATATAATGTGAATATGGCAAAGTGTAAAACGCACCTACTAATTAAGGAAAGGACATTTAGATTACTTCATATTTTTAAAATGTATTATAAAAAACACTATGATGAACATCTTTATAGATAATTATCTCTTTGCATTTGTGACTTTTGCTTTTGCATAGTTTTCTATGTAGAAGCAATAAGAAAAATATGCTATTAAATGTTTTACAAAAGACCTGATACTGAATCTGCTTTTTATATTTAGAAAGGTGTATAACTTATATCAAATAACTTGGCTCTTTATCAGAGAAGATTCCCTGGAAGATCGTATATGGATAAAAGGCGGCAGTCTTGAAGGAGAAGGCAGGAAATAAAGGAGGGTTGAAACATTCTGCATTAAAAAATTAGAGGAATTCAAAATTTGTTCAAAATTTGTACCCAATAGTTTGAAAGAGAGAGACAGAGAAAGGAAGGGAGGAAGGAAGGAAGGAAGGAAGGAAGGAAAGAAGAGAGATGCTGAGAAAGTAAGGGAATGAATAAAGAAAAAATGGGAAGGGGAATTTCATCTTGGAAGAGAAGAAGAAAAGGAGGGAAAGAGTTGAACAACATAGTAAGGGAAAGAGGATCAGGTAGAATCTCTTATAGTGGGAATGGAAAAGGGACTTTTCTGTGCAGGAGACTGTTTATGTATACAATACATGCATATCATCTTCCTGATTCTTATTGACTGTCAGATAAATTCTATGAGGTTTTTTGATAAAAATAGTTTGTTTCCCAAGGTTTTAAAGCTTCTTATAATTTAATAATTCTATAGTTGCATGGTAACCCTTTGTAGACTTTCCACAGTGTATTTAACTAATATGGCATTGTTTAACCATAGTAATATAATTTTAGCTATTATAAATTATGTTTTGCTGAGCATATCTATAAATGGATGTTGTCACATATCTTGATCATTCCTAAAATTGGAGATACTGTAACATATGTCACAATATTTTTCCTTAATTGAAATTGGTCAGTGAAATAGGGATATTTTAAAGACTCTACACTTCCAAATTTTCCACTGGCCTAGTAATGCTGCATTATTTTACACTCCATCTGGGGTGTGTGAGTTTGCTTTCTAACTTACTCAAAGTTCACTAGGTACAAGAAACTTTTCTTTTTTTTCTTAAACTTAATTTGGGGTGATAAAACATATTTCATTCTAAAATTGGGATACTTTGAATTGGGATACTTTAAAAAGTATATTTTGAATACATTTTGTGTATTTATACACCATCTGTATCTCTGTATTCCTTTTTTTATGAATTACTGGCACACGTAAAACATTTTTTGTGGGTGATGTAAAAGCGTTTTAAATGTTAAAATCGTTAAATAATTTTGTGTAACACACACTTATATTCTTGTACATACTATGAATTAAAATACTAATAGGTATTTTAGTATTCAGCATCCTTATATTACTAAGTGTAGTTGGACTAATATTTTCTTTGTGTGCTATGTTACATTTTGGCATATTTATGTTACGTTCTTGTGTCTTTATTTTATATATTCTGGTCTAAATTTGTAAAACAAAACTGATGTTAGTTTTCTATTGCTGCCATAACAAATTACAACAAACTTGCTGGCTCAAACGACAAAAATTATTATCTTACAGTTTTGTAATATAGAATTCCAACATGGGTTGCACTAAAATCAAAGTTCAGCATGGCTGCCTTCCTTTCTGCAGGCTCAATGGGAGTATCAGTTTCCTTCACTTTTCCAGCTTCCAGAGACCATTCCCATTCCCTGGCACGTGGCCCCCTTCCTTCACCTTCAAAGAACTTCTGTCATCACATCTTTTTCTCTGACTACAGCTGAGAATGATTCTCCATTTTAAGGACTCATTTGATTAGATTGGGTCCAGCTGGATAATCCAGGGTACCCTCCCTATATCAAGGTTTATAAACTTAAACACATCTTCAAAATCTCTTTTGCCATGTAAGGTAACAGATTCTTGAGATTAGGATGAGGACATCTTTTTAATTGCTTATTGGCTTTTAAGTCTCCCCTTATCTAACAGGCTTGATTCTACACTTACAATATCATTATACCTTGAAATCCATTACTAATGCTTAGCTGATTCTCTCATTCACACTCTCTGAAATCATTTCAACATTTTGAAATTTTGGAGTGAATCTTTTGATTATTTCCTAGATGCAGATATTAAACAGGAAGAATCATTTTGGTGTGTTTTCCCTCTCCTTTGCACTGAAATTATTTTATTTGGAAATCATACTCCTTCACTCAATAACAGCTAAAATACCTCCCTCTTTCCTCTTTATACTAGTCTGCTTGAGCTGCCATAACAAAATATCACTGGCTGGGTGGCTTAAACAATGGAAATGTATTTCTCACTGTTCTTGAGGCTGGGAAATCTAACATCAATGTGCTGACAAGATGCCATGACCTCTTCTCTTGGCTTGTAGGCAGCTGACATCTTGCTGTGTGCACATATGACCACTTCTTTGTACACAAGTGGAGAAAGAAAGAAATCTCTGGTGTCTATTCCTCTTCGTATAAAGAAATCATCTCTATCAGATTAGGGCCCTGCCCTCGTAACCTCATTTAACCTTAATTACCCCTTTAAAGAGTATCTTTAAATACGGCCACATTGGGGGGTTAGGACTTCAACATACGAATTGGGGGGTGGACACAATTCAGTCTATAATACTCTCCCATCTTCGAAAGCAATCTAGAGACATTAAGTTCTCATAATATGCAGCTTAGACAGTGTTGAGACCATTCCCATACAATCATCTTAACATTCGGTAATAAATTAGCATTTATTTAAAAAATTCAAAACTGCATTTATGCAATTCTCTGAAAAAAGCAAATATTCTAAAAAATATATATATCCTAACTTACACCTAACTTAAACAAGTGGGTTGGGAATATGAAATATAAATTACTATTCAGAAAAATCAAGCCAATAAATTAACCTTAAAATATTGTATCAAGACTGAAATGTCTCTACAATTTGAGAGAAATTGTCCAACAATTGAGACAGTGTCAGTTATCCTGGAACATGAAGTGAGATGAAAAGGCAGAGATAATGTTTAAGATGACATACAATTAATTTTTAAAATTACTATTCAAAATATAGAAAATAGAAATGTGTGACATTAATGAGTCAACATATACAAAAAGAAACAGACTTATATCACCACTACCCCTATTTGCAGAGAACATAATAACAATAGGTCATGGAAATAAAAATAAATTTTACACTAAAATGATAGTTCCATAAGGACAGAACTCTCTTTAGCTCACTCCTGTATCCCTAAAATCTGCATAGATCATGCAACTAATAAAGTCTTTTTTTAAATGATTAAAGAAATAAAAAATATATATAATGCACATGGAAATAAGAACACACACTTAAAATAAAAACACAGAGCCCTTTTGTGAGGAACCAAATAGAATTTTTAAATACAAAAGTATGGGAATAGAAATTTAAAAATTATTGCAATAATTGGACACAGATGAAGAGAGAATTCATTAACTGGAAGATATATCTGAAGAAATTACTCAGCATAATGAAAAAAAAAAAAGAATATGCCAAAGACCAGACAGTTTCACAAGTTAATTCTTCTAAACATTTTTATAAGAATTAACACCTATCCTTCTCAAACTATTCCAAAAAATTGCAGAGGAGGGAATACTTCTGAACTCACTCTAGTAGATCAGCATCAACCTGGTACCAAAACTAGTCAAAGACACCACAAAAAAAGAAAATTACAGGCCAATATCACTGATGAAATTTGATGCAGAAATCCACAACAAAATTTTAGCTAACTCAATTCAACAATACACTAAAAGGACTGAACACCATAATCAAGTGGGATTTATTCTCAGGGTGCAAGGATGGTTCAATATCCAGAAATCAATGTGATACACTACATTAACAAACTGAAGAATAAAAATCATACGATTATCTCAATTAATGCAAAAAACAACATCTTGACAAAATTCTACATTTATTCATGACAAAATTCTCAACAAAGTGGGTATAGAAGAAACATACCTCTACATAATAAAGGCCATTTATGACCAACCTACAATAACATCAAACCAACATTTCATCATCAATGCTGAAAAGTTAAAAGCATTTTCTCCAATATCAGGAAAAGTCAAGAATGCCCATTCTCACCACTTTTATTCAACATAGTATTGGAAGTCCTAGCCACAGCAATCAGACAAAAAAAAAAGAAGGAAATTAAAGGACTCCAAACTGGAAAGAAAAGTAGGACAGCTACATGCAAATGAATCAAACTAGACTACTTTCTCATATCATACACAAAATAAACAAAATTATTTAAAGACTTAAATGTAAAACCTGAAATGATAAAACTCCTAGAAGAAAACATAGGCAGTATGTTCTTTGACATCGGTCTTAGCAACTGTCCCCTCAGACAGGGGAAACAAAAGCAAAAATAAACAAAATGGGACTACTCCAAACTAAAAACTTTTGCACAGTGAAGAAAACTTTCAACTAATCAGAAAAACTGCCTACTGAATGGGTGAAGATATTTGCAAATGATATATCTGATAAGGGTTTAATATACAAAATATACAAAGAACTCATACAACTCAACATCAAAAAAACAAACAACCCAACTTAAAAAGTGCAGAGGACTTAAAGAGACATTTTTTCCAAGAAGATATACAGATGGCCGTCAGACATGTGAAAAGATGCTCAGCATTATTAATTATCAGGGAAATGCAAATCAAAACCAAAATGAGATACCACTTCACACCTGTCAGAATGGTTATCATCAAAAAGAAAGCGCACAAGTATGGGTGAGTATGTGGAGAAAAGGAACCCTCTTGCACTATTGGTGGGAATGTGAATTGGGACACCCACTATGAAAAATAGTATGGAGTTTCCTCAAAAAATTAAAAACAGAACTGCCATATGATAATTCAGCAATTTCACTTCTGGCTATTTATCCAAGGAAAACAAAAACATTAACCTGCAAATTCATGTGCAACCCAATGTTTGTGCAGTATTATTTACAACAGCCAAGATATGGAAGCAACCTCAGTGTCCACAGATATATGAATGGATAAAGAAGGTGTGAAATATATATACACATACACACAATGGGATGTTACTAAGCCATTAAAATAATGAAATCTTGCATTTTGTGACAACATGGATGGATGTATTGTGCTAAGTGAATTAAGTCAGGCAGAGAAAAAGAAATATCACATGATCTCACTTATATCTGAAGTCTAAAAAATGAAACAAATAAGTAAACAAACAAAACAAAAGGAAAACTGATTCATAGGTATGGAAAACAAACATGTGGTTGCCAGAAGGGTGAGGGGTGATGGGTAAAGGGGATTAAGAGGTACAAACTAATGGTTATATAATAAACAAATCATAGGGATGTAATATACAGCATACAGAATATGGTCAATAGTATTGTAATAATTTTATATGGGACAAATTACTACTAGACTTGTGATCATTTCATGATATATGTAAATATCAAGTCATTTTGTAGTACACCTGAAACTAACAATATTGTATATCAATTATATTTCAATAAAAATATTTAACTCCTAGAGTCATTCAGACTGGAAAGTGTACTATTCTCATGGCAAATTAATTTCTAAACCCAGTACATACCAAGAATTTATTATACTTAGAGAATATTGTGACCTTTATTGTAATATCATTTAATTTCCTTCCATACTTGCCCTAGGTAAAGCTATGTTTTCCTTTCTCATGTGGTGGCCATAACTTCTTATTGGCTGGTTGATAAAGCCTTATCACCACAAATTTGCTTTCCAAATCAGAAACCACACTTAATTTATTTTTAATAATCAAACCAGAGTGAATTTGAAAGCACAGAATATGGTCTGAGAGAGACTGAAGATTAACCAGAGAGAATTCCTTAAAGAAATCTTCCAAACTAGGTGGAGTCCCAAACAAGATAAAGTGAAATAAAGTTTAGGCTGCCAATCCAGCACCAACTATCAGAGCCTGATTCTAGCAATTGTCAGGCCAAGACTGCAAACTTCAACTGGTAATTTCATTATAGTAATTTAAGATGTGCCCCACCCGCCCCCAAAAGAGTCAAGACTATATTTTTAAGACTTTACCTAGTTTATAATCTTCTCACAGTTTTTACATATAATTATAACTTAATTAGATATAGAAATCCTATATTGTCTAAATAAATTTAGGTGCACAGGAAAAGTTTCACGGCATCATGATTTCGGGGTTTTTTGTTACTTTTGCTTTTATTTTCATTAAGTTTGTATAATTTTCTGTCTTTAATAGGAGTTAAAGGAATATATCTAGTTAGAATATGTTTGCATTCATTTTTACATAGAATAATATCAGATTTTTTCTATCTTCAGACTAAATACATCCAAAGTGTTTTTATTTTTGTTTTCAAAAATAATTTTATTATGCATAATTCATGCATACCAAAGTATATAATGTTCATATAAATATAAAGAATAATATTGAACTGAATATTCATGTAATAAAACACCTGTGTGTGAATTACAACATTAAGAGTACATTGAAAGCACATTGTTTAAAATAAAATTGCATTTTCCTCCTACATCTCCCTGATATAATCACTATTCTGAATTTAGTGTTTACCATTCACTTTAATAAATATATATTTTAGCCTCCTATGCATGCATCCATAAATAGATATGGTTTACTTTTACAGAGTGTTAAACTTTATAAATGGAGTAATTATGAATGAAGTATCCTGATTTACTAAATCTTATCTTTGTAGGAGTCTTCATGGAGAGGCATATTGTTCTACCAGCATGCTATCCTTTTATCATATGCATATATTTCAATTTACTTTTGCATTCAAACGTGTCATTGTGACTTTTGTGACAAAAAAATGACCTTCTGTTTTTCTATTATAAGCAGTACTGTTATGAACATTTTCTATATATCTCCCAGTGTCATATGCAAGGATTCACTAGGATATTTTTCTAGAATGTTGAACATCTTTTCATGTTTATTAACTATTCATATTTTCTCTTGTATGACATGCCTATTCATGACTTTCCTCTCTTTTGATTGTTGCTTTCTTTTTATAATTGATTCTTAAGTATTGCATAATGCTTTTTTGCCAGTCTATTCTGACTGATATAGCTATATCAGCTTTCTTTCTTGTATTGATGCGATATATATATAAAATTTATGTATGCTATACGTATAAATATATATTTACAAAGCTGTCATTTTAATAGTTTGCATTGTTTTCAGTAGTCTATAATAGACAATCATGTCTACAAATAATGATATGATATTTGTACTTTTTGGTCTTATTGTGCTGATTTCAAATGAAACAAAATTTACAATAGAAATAGATGAAGACAAGCATTCTTATTTTTTCCCAATTTTAATGGAAATGAGTTTAACATTTCAATATTAGGATGCCATTTGATAAAGGATTTTGATAGATACACTTTTGAGATTAAAGAATTTCCATTCTATCCCTTGTTATCTAATATTTTATTTGTTTTGTTTATGACAAATTGATATTTACTTTGACCACATGTTTTTCCCTGCATGTTTTGTAATTGTAGGTCCTTTTTTCTTCTTTTAAGTGGTTAAAATGGAGAATTAAATTGATAACTATTCTAACATTAAATCCAACTTGAATTCCTGGGATAAATCCTACATGGTTCATATACTTTATATATTGACAGATTTCATCTGTAATAGTTTGTTTATAATTTTTGCATCTATTGTTATGATTGATACTGGCCTATAATTTTTCTTTCTTATATGTTTTTTGTTTGATTTTTTTTCAATGCTATTCAAGCCACACACATTTTTATGTTATGTTTTATTTATTTATTTATTTTGCAAAATACTCTCTGTTTTATTGTCTTTGGAATAGTTTGTTTATGCTTGGTATTAACTATGTTTGGCATTGCTTAATATTTGTTTGATCACCCTTAAAGTTGCCCGGATTTGGTAACTTTTTATGTGATCATCTTAATTACTGTTTCAACACCTTTAATAGTTATAGAATCACTAACATTTTCCATTTCTTCTTGTTTTAGTAGGCTGAATTTTGCTGGAAATATGACAAGTTAGCTACACTTTCACATTTTTAATTTACTGGTATCAATGTTATTATTTTTTCTTATTATTATCTTAATGTCTATTGTATTTATGCCTGCTTTCTTAGAGTTCTTGTTTGAAATTTTGTTTATTTGGACATTCTGTTTTTATTTCAATGAGGCTTGCTAGAGATCTGACAATTTTATTAGTCTATTCAAATATTACATTTTTTGACATTTTTGATCATGCTACTTGTTTTATGTCTTATGTTGATTCTATTTTATTCTTTTCTGATCCATATTTTTTCCATCCTTCATTTATCTGTGGTTTTTCTTTTGCTCCTTTCCTATTGTCTGAATTTAATTGTTTAACTCATTCATGTTTATCTTTCTTCTTTTTTGATATAAGCATCTTAAGGCTGAACATTTTCCACTACATGACTACACCACTTCAGTGGATATATTTAGCTACATCCACTAGGTACTGATACATGGATTTTTAATTCATTCTATGTATTGTCTAATTTCTTTTTAGACATTAGGCATTTTAGGTGTTCCTTTTAGATTATTTTTATTATTCCTGAAATATAGCTTTTACATTGTTTAACTGGGTTTGAAAATCACTAGATTTTTTTTCTCAGACAGGAAGAAAAAGGAATGCACAATCCTAGCAGAGATTGGAGGAACAGCATAAGTTCAAAATCAGATACAATGACTTGGAGATATCAGAATCTTAGATATGCAGAAATGTAAAGCAGGCAGATGAAACTCAGGGAAGTCCAGGCCAGAGATATAAATTTGAGAATTGCTTGCATATAGGTCGACTTGAAATGCATGAGAATCAACATGATTCTCCTGGGAGAAGGTGCATAGTTAGAACTAAGAGGACTCAGCACTAAGGGTTAAGGAACCCCAGCATCTGAAAGTCAGGAATTTTCAAGTGATAAAGTAAAGGTAGTTTCATTGATAAAATGAAGCAGCTTAGTTGTTAAATAGAGTAGAGAAATAATTTGGCAGCTAGAGGAGACATTTGGTCAAAAGGTCGATTAAAAAAAAAAATCCTGGAGAGAGTGATTGAAGACATAGAAGAGAAGAGGGGAAAACTAGAAAAGTAAAAACGCAAAGCAGCCTAAAATAAAAAGACTGACAACATCAGATGTTGTCAAGAAAGTGAAACAACTAGAATTTTATATTTATTGTTGGTGGGAATATAAAACACACAATAATTTTGTAGAAATGAACTCTGTCAGTTTCTTATAATAACCATATATTTTGTGAGCCAGCAATTCCACCCATAGATACTGATCCAAAAGAAATAAAAATGTATATTCATAAAAGTATGTCCATAGCTACTATATTCCTAATAGCCCCAAATCAGAAATAACCCAACTGTTCATTAATAGCAGAAGAGATGAGTACACTGGAGTACATTCAGAAAATATAATATTACTCATCCATGAAAATAAACTACTGATACATGTAACAACATGGACGAATCTAAAAAAATGTGCAGAGTTAAAGAAGCCAGACACAAAGTAGTATATCCTATATGATTCCATTTTATATGAAGTTCTAAAACAGGCAAAACTAATTTTTGTTGGAAAAAAAAAGAACAGCAGTTTCCTCTTTTGTGGGTGGAGGTAAGGTATTGATTGGGAGGGAGATGTGGGAATTTTCGGGGGTGAGAATAATGTCCTATATCTTGATAAGGGGTTGGGTTATACAAATGCATGTGTTTATCGAAACTCAACAAGTATATATTCCATTGGATGTAAAATTTACTTCAAGGGAAAAAATCCAAAAATAAATATTAAAGTCTAGGCATGATAGTCATGTTGAATTATTTAGGGGAAATGTAATGTCTGAAATTTACTTGGAAATACATTTAAAAATTACAAATTTACAAGTTGGTTGGATGGTAGATGGTTAGCTATGTGATAAAATGAATATAGAGAAATACCAAGTATCTACTGAATCTAGGTAGTGAATACATGGATGTTTACTTTCTACGTGTTTGAAAATTTTTATAACAGAATGTTGGGGAAATAGGCAGTAGGGAGAAGGTTTCTGGAACTTATGTGGCTGGATTTCCTTTTGATATGAGGAATGTCATATCAATGCAAGGATTTGTAGGGAAAAAGCAGAAGAGGCGCTGGTCCTGGAATAAACCAACTCCAACAGAAAAAGAAGAAATGAGCATAATTAAGTCATTCTGGTATGATAAAATTCCTCACAAATCTCAATTTGTAGAATCGGGAAAAATGTCTGGATGTTTTTTTGTGGCCCAAAACTGCTCACCAGTTTTTGAGACTATTAAGGGCATAGCCAACACGTGGCACAGTGACCACTCATTGTCATTTCCGTTAATCAAGTGTTCCTTTTCTTCCTGTAGCATACTCTTGAATCATGCTAAGAGCCAAAAATCATAGTCTTTTTAACTGCATAAGGCATCTCCTTTTCCATGTCTGTATGTTCATTTAAAATCTATTCTTCACTATTCTACTTAGGAATCCTTTCTTTTGCTCTCTCAATGCTTTAGAGTTCAAGGCATCTTCATTTCCTTTTTGTGACTCCCTCTGACAGCTGATGCAAGCTGGCAGAAGACGAAAGGTATTTAAAGTGTGGCAGAAGCGCTCAGTTCACATAAAGCAGTGATTCTCTCCTCTGATACATTCTTGATTGCTCTGAACTGTGCTGGCTTAAACAAGTCCAATCTCTCTATATTCTTTCATACAGTATTTGAATTTTCCTCTGAGGAGCATGCCCTCACTCATTTGTTTGCATGTTTATATTTTCTGTGGCAAGCAAGAATAAAGGAAAAGGGAAAGGTGAGGGTCGTCTCTAAAGGAGAAATGCTGGAGTGGACTGACCTGAAAGGTGCCATCACATATAGCAGGGGAGACAGGAGCATGCTTTGTGGAAAAGGAATGCACCACGCAGAAGCAGCACTGCCAAGATGGTCCTTAAAATCAGCTCCATGTAGAGACTGGACCCTGAAATTAACAGCAAACATTCTTTTTGGATTCTTCTTTTAATGACAAAGTTTCAGTAAAATTTTACCAAGGTTGAGCAGAAAAGTAAAAACAAAATTTGTTAAAAAGTAGCATGTATATTCAAAATTTAAATTTCTTGCCAGTTCAGCAATGTTAGATGTCATGGGTAACACAGGGAATACTTATTTAAAATTTTCATATACTCTCAGAATGAATCAAGATTAAAATGAGGAGGTGCACATATTAATGTAAAAGGAGCAAAATCTCAAGCCTTCTTCCAGGTGAAAGATTAGTCATTTAGGTCCTTCCCATCTCAAAGGCAAAACTGCAACTGTTCTTTGCTTGCTTTAGAAACAAGCTTGTTAAAAATAGTTCTCTAGACATTTCCACTCTGTTAGATAACTAGCATACAATGTTTAAGAAACAACCCCTTTCCTTAATCCTGGTCAAAGTATAAGGAACTTTGTAATAGCGAGTACATTTGATCTAAGAGGCTGATCATACCTGAGCAGATGTATAAACTCTGCTTTAGGTAGCCTGACACAAACAGACATTTTAAAATGTGTTTAGATTTTTCAGTGTACCTCTTACTGTCAAGTTTTGTTTTTATTTTTGGTGTTGTTAGTGCCATGCACAAAGTAGGTTAGTGTGTGTTTAATTATCCAAACATAAAAAGAAACTTGAGAAAACGTCTTTATTTCAAATTCTGACTTTGTCTCCTGTACTCCAGTTCTTACTGGTATTAGACACAGTGACATATAGACAGAGAAGGGACATGACATAGATAAAACAAACAAAAATTGACCAAAATACAGGAAGATGATATTTATAATGCCGCTGACAAAGGCAGTCACTTCACTTTAAATAATGTGGCATGCTGCAAAACTATAGTAATTACTAGAATTTCATTTTCATTAACTAATAAACCAAGGAAAACAATTTAAGTATCTGAATGTCATTTTTCAAATGAAAATAAACTGTAAACATTTGAATAACATCACAGCAGGGATAATATACCTAAGAAAATCTATTGAAAAATGCTAGTGGATTCATCCTCTTCTATCACATTAAAACTGCAATTGACTGTAAACCTCCTACCACTCTCCACTGAGACTTTAATTGTAAAGATTCCTGTTACATATCATATTAGAATTTAGTTAAAATTGTAGAACACATTATTTCCAATCAGATAGCCAACCATCACTCACAAAGATTTTTAAAAAGGTGATTAATAATTCATCTCAGATAAGGAAAAGATCTATATTTATACCATCTCCTCAGCCACCATAAACTACCTGACAATTGTTCAGTAATGATGCCCAGTAAATTCTTTAAAATGGTAATTTGTCATTCTGTCACTTCATTTGTGACCTAAAATTCCTCACTTGAGGCATCATCAAATAAATTAATCACTTTCCAGGATCCATTTCTCTGTTCTGCATGTTATTATGCCCGGGCTCTCTTGTGTTTCTCTTCATTTACATATATTTAATGGCTGAGCCGTGGTTCACGATGGCACATAACGCACACATCTCATTACAGGTGAAATATTCTAACTGCCACTATCACTGGGAAAGAAAATAACTCTCCCAATTTAATTTTCCTGATGTAACAAAACCATGATTCTTCACTATGAAATGTTGATGCCATCCATCAGTCACAATCAATAAAATCATCACAGAAGTACGCCTTCTTCAGCATCTTCCCATCATACCAGTATTATATGAGGAAGGTAATTAAACTCATAATATGTAATGAATGTAAATGAAGTAAAAATCCTCATGTTAGCTCTCTATCTATGCTTATTTTACAGTTTTGATTTAAAATATTTTCCCCACAACTTACAAGTACATAAGACCTGAATAGAGAGATATCCACGGCAAAGACAATATTCATCAACAAATACAACTAATTTTTTAAAAATAGCACTTTAATATAAAAGTACCAAGTGTTACTATTTGCAGATTTTTCACTTAACAGATATAATCTCTTTGCTCTTACATATTTTCGGGCTTTCTTCAAGTGTACCTAGTTGTTTCAATGCACGTGCTCTCATGTGACAAATCAAGTGTATTTTTTTTTTTTTTTTTTTTTAGTAACCTGGACTACTTGATTCCTCCCACTTAAGTGCTGCAGGTACTGTCTGTTCTCAAGTAAGATATCGTCTTGGCAATCTTGCCCATCTCTGCCTGAGGAAGCCTAACAAAAATATAGATCAAAGAATCAGGACGTTTCACAAACAAGGGTTTGGGAATTAGCACTTGGGAACTATTTCCACCTACTGTAAATATTCATCTTAAATTGCTATCGCATTATTTTTGTAAAGGTCATTAGGGAGTGTTTTAAAGTAAACTAGTGCCATGTACACATCGCCCATGTTTCTAAGTATGTTACAACTTAATTTAACATTCCTTAACTAGTTCTCCCCACATACTTAGGAACATTAGTTTCAGGGGAATGATGGCTTACAGAAGTCCATTTGGAATGAGGATTCCCTTCATTATGAATTCATCATCAAAGAACGGGGACTTTCTTTATCTTGGAAGTAGTCCCTGTTTACCTATTTAAAATAATGCTTGAGAAAGTATCTAAAATCAGAAGTGAAATATTAACTCTACATCTCTGAAGCAAAGGAGAAAGTAGGTGAATATCACTGCTCCACAGATGAATGACCTCACTACAATATTGACAAACCATCTACACTGTACTACCTACCTTCCTCATTAATTATCATATAGTTATTTTTAATGGGCACTTATTTAAGAAAAAAAAGACTGTGTGTGCAGTTTTGCATATATTTTTATTAACACTGCAGCAGTCTGTTAACCTAAAGCAAATCCTCCAGCACATAAACCTCCATAGAATTAGTTGGAAAATAGTGGCTAACCACTCTCTGGCGCTCTTTGGGGAAAGCCTGAGGTGGATCTGAATTTGTAGAGTGTCATCAGCTCAGACTGAAACAAAACCTGGGAGTTTTGATGGGTGTAGCATGAGACTCGACCAGGACCTCAGATGATGTTCTGGTACGGGGTACAGCTGATTGAATCTTCGAATAGACACCAAAGTGACTTGGAATGGCTCATTGTGGTGATGGTGGCAGAGGATAGAAAATGAACTTCTATCCTAATAAACAAAACAAACACACCTCAAATATAGAAAATAAGATTGGGATGCAGTGGTTTGGATTGGAAGAGTTACACTGTAAGGCTATCAGAAAATCTCATGAAATCTATAACCAAGTGACACTAAATATACGTATTAAAACAAAGACTTCAGGCAAAATATATTAAACTGTTTTGGACAATACGAAAAGAGATAGAGAAAAAACATTGTTTATGATCATGAATGAGCTCTGTGCATTTTAGCAAATTTTATGCACTGACTAGTCAATGAACTAAAGTATACTTTAAGGACAGATGCCAATAGCCAGTAAAGAAAACAGGTAGGAAGGTGAGTAAGATTTGCATGATAAACAAACAGGAATGAGGACAGATGCTTGCCAATACAAACACATATATTAATTATGTTAAATGTACCACGGAAACTCATGATTGCCCACATTGTGGAAGAGTGCACTTAAACAAGACCAAAACTTTATAGGGGGTGGGGGTATTTCCTTATTATTTAAACAATCACATATTTTGCAGAAGAAGAATTCACACCCCCAGCCATATTTACAGTTTTACTAACAAAAACTGCCCAAACTGAGATGTTTGGTTATTCCACTCGTAGAAATCTGGCCATTAACAGGTGTACCCTAATAATAGCACTAGGAAATATTGTTGCTACAAGTAGGTGCCTCAAATATTGTTTTCCACACCACAGAAAATTTGAAAACTTAGTTAAACCCCAAGCTGCTGTTGTTAAAATAAATGCTGCATGGGAATTTTCAATTAAATTGAAGTTTCCATGGGGCAAGTCTTAATAAACCTAAGGTAGCAAGCTTAGTTCTTCTATGGCCAAAGGCCAATGTTTATAGGCTTCTTAAATAAATAGTTTTGCCTGAGACAACTCATTACTGAAAATTTGAATTACCCCAGAACACAAAGTAAACATTGTACTGAGTTTGATCCACTGGTTAACTAGGTAACTTTGCATAAATTACATTTCCTCTTGAGAGTCTCTTCCTCCTGATCTGTAGAATTGGAATTTAAAAACAAACAAACAAACAAATGTAATTTACAGGATGGCTACCAAATCAATAAGCAAATGGGTGAAAGTAAGTTAATAATGCTTTAAATATTAGGCTAATTACATTTCTTTTTCTTTTGTGTTACATTAATTTGCTAGAACTGCCATAACAAAATACCACAGACTAGGTGGCTTAAACAATAGAAATTTCTCTCTCACAGTTCTGGAGGCTGGAAGTCCAAGATCAAGGTGTCAGCAGGTTTTGTTTCTCCTGAGGTCTCTCTCCTTGGCATGCAGACAGCCACCTTCTGGCTATGTCCTCACATAGTCTTTCCTCTATGCATGTGTATCCCTGGTTTATCTTCATTTTCTTATAAGGACCTTGGTCATTGGATTAAGTTCCACCCTTATGACCTCATTTAATATCAATTACCTTTTTAAAAGCCTAGCTCCTATAATCACATTGGGGGTTAGAGCTTCAACATATGAATTTTGAAGGCACACATTTCAGTCTGTAACAAGTCAAATAAGTTCACATATACACTATCAAAAATCTTAAGGAACATTTCTTAGGATAACTGTGATAGAAACCATGATTGCTCACTCATACCTGGTTTTCTCTCCTCTCAGGCATTTGGGAAAGTCAAACATCCCATCCTTTTACACTTAAGTGGATACTTGTGACTAGTCTTGGCCCATTGATTATAAGTGTATGTGATAATTTTAACTCTTGGTGTGAGGCTCTCTGGCACTCTGTTCCCTTGCTGTAGTGATCACGATCTGATGTGAGATGTGAGTGTCACAAGACTGAGTCAGCCTGGATGGCTGAGTCTCCACATGGAGGAAAGCTGCCCTGCATAGTTACTCAATACTGCAGCAGAGTTTGCATGCATAAGAAACAAACCCTTGGTTTTGTTAAACCACTGTGGCAGGCACATCCTAAAGTGAGTCCTAATGAGTCACACCCTTGTATAATCCCTTCTCCTTGAGTGCAGGTAGAATTTAGGACTTGCTTCTTACCAAAAGAATATGGCAAAGGTGAAGGGACAATTAACCCCTTGAATAGGTTATGCTTTGTGGCAAGGGACTCTGTTACAATATAAAAGACTCTGCTTTAACAGACCACAGAGGAGAGACTCTCCTTCAGGCCTAGAAGATGGAAGCTGCTAGGATATGAACTGCCCGAGGAAAGGACACGGTAGCAAGCAACTCTGGGAGGCCTCTAGGTCCTAAGGGTATTCCCTAGCTAATACCTAGCAAAAAAGCTGGACCCTCAGTGTTACCATCTCAGGCACTGAATTCTGCTAACAATGACATGAACTTGGGAGAGTACCCCAATCTCTAGAAAGGAATGCAGCCTGGTCAACATCTTGCTTGCAGCCTTGTGAGATTCTGAGCAAAAAAACTCTGGTCAACTACGCTCATACTTCTGATTCATGAAAACTGTGAGATAATAAATGTATGTCGTTTTAAGCTATTGAATTGGAAGTAAATTTTAAGCAGCAGAAAAAAACTGACCTAGCCACTGAGACTTTAGGGTTGTTTGTCTTCACATCATAAATCTAGACTATCTTGATTGATGTTAGAGCAATTGGTAAGGAAATAACAGGGGCTGATTGCCAAAGCAATTCAGTGGATAATCAGCTGAACAATCATAACACAACATGAATGTAGAAGAATGGACTGGCAACATTCAGAAAGCAAATGTGCTACTGCATTAATCGCTCACTCACATTTTTGTCCTTTGAATGATCTGAAGACATACTTCTTGAATTTCAAGGTTTCACAAATTTTAGAGAGTTATCAAAAACACAGATTTCAGAAACAGGATATCGGGACAAATATAAAGGATAAATCTAAAAAATATTAAATAAAATAAAAAGTAGGGCCTTTGTTACCAAGTCAAGCCCTGACTTTTTTAGCAACTACAGCTATATGACTTGCATACCATGATTTCAACTGATGCTTCTCCCATCTAACCTAAGAGGAGCATAAACTGAAGCAAGCATCTTTCATTCTGAGAATATTTGGCCACATTTAATCTGGTGTCATCTTCCTCTCCCTCTTCAGCAGCATCATCAGAAAACATGTATATAAGAACTGTGCTGGCTTCTATACAGAATAAATAATAGACACCATCCCTACATATGGGAAGTTTCACATATAAGATATTCATGTGCACTCATTATAAAGAAGAGATAGAGTTGAAATAAATACACAATCCTAAGACATACAAAGAACTAAATCCTCTAATGTTTAGAAAAGGTTTGGCTAATGAATCACAGAATGAAAGCTTAAAGCATGGCAAATTATAAAGAGAATTCTCTAAGAGTCTTTGTTGGTTTGGGGGTATAAGCACAAAATAGAATATCAGAGACAGCTCTAGTTCCTTCAAAATGGCAGCATCCCAAGAGAAATGATAAAGTAAAATATTCTCTCGCCAGTTTGTAGAACTGTGGAACATCAATAAATACATTAAGTAAATAACAGGTCTCCTGTACATCTGACCACTGGAATTCATAGGAGAGTCTGTGAAATCTTTTTGTGTATAAGTTAATAATTGGGCATATTTTCTACTGTCCAGGAGAATATAAACACAGACCTGATTGAAAGCATGATACCATCTCTTCTAGTCTTTGATTCAATCAGATAATAATTTTTCAAAGAATTTTTTTAACACCTTATTCCAAAATGCTAAAGTGACCTCTTTTTTCTCTCCTTTGACATTTGACTGCAATAGGTGTGTTGAATTCCATACCGAGGATACTGTTATCATTACAGAAACAAGTCAAAGGGAGAAGTTGTCTATTTGAGTAATGCTGACGTAGCTCACATGGGTGGGTGAGTATGTGGACTTCAGCATTTTCAGTGGAACAGTGTCCAGTAAATATATGAGCCTTGTACCAACTCTGTACATTTCACAAAGTAAGATGGAATGGAACTGACAAGTACAACTAACTCATTCCCTTTTAGTAGTCTCAATTCTGGGGAAGCAAACCAAAACCCTGAAACATATTTTCTGTTTTACTTATTGCACAATATGGTGAGTGTTTTAAAAATTATTAATATTACCACTTGCTGTTTTGGTTTTCTGGGGTACCCAGTTTCAATGAAAACAATTAATAGTAAATGTGAATTTGCTCCTCAATGCTGGGAATTGGAATTTTTTTAAGTAGGCACATCCTGTTTTCAGTAATTGGTTGTACTACCAAGGAGTTAAACAAAAGATGAAACATCCTTCAAAGGAAGACAAATGGAATTAATATTCCAATTAGGTAATTACAATCTACCAGCCTAAAAATCTTCAGTCTTTTCCTTTTCAATAGCAGTTTATTGTACAACATAGCTCTGTTGTAGTTAAAGCCTATTTTCTTACACTACACACAAGAGTACTTTTCAAGTTTGGGTTAAAATCATCTCTTCTGAAGTTTAGAGCAGCTAGTTCTGACTTCTTTGGAATTTTCTGGCACGACACAGCAAAAGAACTGATTTTTACATTAAATCCTTCATATTCTAAAATTGTCTTAAAATACAAAATGTGTTGGCACAGCATAAATTTCAGCTAGATAAATACAGAATAACAATATGGAGAAAATATGGATTATAATACCAGTTTCTTAAATTAATAGGGCCTTATTGGAATACTGAACACATGCTGTCAACTTTCATTTTCTCAATTAAAAATACTGCATTTGTGATGGGAGGGTGAGGATGGTTGCAGGAATAATAAATGGAAAAGTTAGGGTGTTCCTTTCCCCTATGTGCATCAAAACTCCTTCGTGTTTGAACCCAAAGTGTCCCATACCTTTCAAATGGGAACAGAGAGAGAAGCAACACCTCACATGCATACACATGTATGCAAGCTCACACGTACTCTCACTGCACTTGTGTGCACATGCCCTCCCTCATTCACATACACTCTCTAGAAAGAAAATGTCATGAAATAAAATTATAATCCCAAATACCAAACCCAATTTGAAATTGTTGAAGGATATCAGTAATTACAATTTTGCCAACTATTTTAAAGATAAGGTCAACACTTTGTTGTTATTGGATAATTTAAAGTGTCAAATAAACTCATGCTCCTTGTTAAAAAAATAAAGCAAATAGTTGAGTGTGATATAAAGCAAAAGGACTTAGTTCCCTATTCTACTCTTCTGAAGGAATCATTGTTCACTGATTGGTTTATATTCTTGAAGGTATCTATGACTTGTTTTGTGCTCTTGACAACATACTATGACTATCTTTTCATAACAGTTTTGATAGACTCCTTTTAATAAATATTTAAGTGTTTCTTACACGTTAGGAGACAAAACAAAATGTGGAGCATACATTAGAGAGGTGATCAAGGAGGCAGGAGCGAAAATGTGAACAGAGACCTGAATAAATATGCCAGTGTGCTGTTTCAGGGAATGGATGTATCATTAGGACCTTCAAGTTGGTTCCATCTTTCCACTATGTCAAGGAATAAAATGGTCGTAAGTAAATGCTGGATTCTTGTGTGAGTTTTTCAGCCTAAAGAGTTCTAAAAGTGCAACAGATGAGCATTTAAAATGTTAATAAATATTTCCAAATTGCCTTCTAACCTAGTTTACCAACATGCCCGACCACCAAGACTGTGTAAATGTTCCTATTCTCCCCAACCCTTGCCAACCCTGCGGACCATCACACTTTTTTAATGTTCTGGATCTTACTGATGAGGAAGATACACAGAAACCATATCATTTATCATATCACCTTACATTTTAAGGTGATTCCTATGTTGTGCAAAGGATAAGGGGAGAAATAGTCAAAAAGTGTTGAGGGGTGTGCAGCTGCCCATTTACGTAAGGCAATTGAGAAATGCCTCTTTGAGAGGGTGACATTTAATCAGACCCCAGAAGGAAGTAAAAGAGTGAACCACACAGGGACAGGCCTTCCAAGCAGGGAAACAGCAAGTGACACAGGATCCTGCTAAGTGTGACAAAGAGGCCAGAGGCCAAGTCAATGAGTGAAATGTAAGTAGTAGTAGATGAGGTCAGAGAGGTAGCAGGTATCAAACCAGGTAGCACTTTGTAGGCTGTGATGTGAGAAGCCACTGGGAGATTTTTAGCAGGGTATTTGATTTACTTTTAAGGGATCATTCTTCCTGCACTACAGAGAATAGACTATAGAGGATGAGAACGAAGGCTGTAGCATGGAGAACATTTATGAGGATATCACAATAGACCAAGAGATAATAGCTTCTTGGCCTTTTTGACATGCTTATAAGTTACTTTCTTTAAAATTATAAAGACAAAATTTACGTATATCTTCTTCCTAAAGTTCGGTTGAAAATTTTTTTTGTAATTAGATCTCTTATGCGTAATCTATTTCATTTTATTTTTATATTAATTTATTTTTATTGAGATATAATTGACATAAAACTTTGTATAAATTTAAGGTGTTCAACATGTTGATTTGATACATTTATACATTGCAATATGATTATTACCCTAGCATTACTAACACCTCTATCACTTCCCATAATTATCATTCCTTTTTTGTGGTGAGAACATTTACAATCTAGCATCTTAACAACTTGAAGTATTGTTGACTATAATCATTATGCTGTACATTAGATCTCCAGAACTCATTCATCTTTTAGTTGAAAATTTGTGACCTGTAATAACATCTTCCCAATCCCCCACCTCCCAGCTTGTAACCACGATTTTAGTCTGTTTCTGAGTCTGGCTTTTTCAGATTCCAGATATATCAAAGTGATATCAGATATTATTTGACTTTCTCTGTCTGGCATGTCTCACTTAGTATAATGCCATCCAGGTCTATCCATGTTGTCACTAAGGGCAGGATTTCTTTCTTTCTCATGGTGGAAGAGTATTCCTTGCATATATAATACCACATTTCCTTTATCTGTTCATCCATTGACAGACACTTAAGCTGTTTCCCTATCTTGGCTATTGTGATTAATGCTGTGATAAACAAGGGAGTGCACAAATCTCTTTGATATCCTGTTTTTATTTCCTTTGGATATATACCCAGAAGTGAAATTGCTGGATCATATAGTTCTATTTTTAATTTTCTGAGGAATTTCCATACTGTTTTCCATAGTGGCTGAACGAATTTACATTCCCCCCAACAGTGAACAAGGATTCCCTTTTCTCCACATCCTCACCAACACTTGTTGTTGTTGTCTTCTTGATTATGGCCATTCTAATAGGTGTGAGGTGGTATCTCATTGTGGTTTTGATTTGTATTTCCCTGATGATTAATAATGTTGAACATCTTTTCATGTACCTGAATTGGCTATTTGGATGGCTTATCTGGAAAAATGTCTACTCAGTTTCTTTGTCCATTTTTTAATTGGATTATTTGGTATTTTTCTTAACAAGTTGTATGAGTTCCTTATGTATTTTAGATATTAATTCCTTATCCAATATATGATTTGCAAATACTCTCTCCCATTCTGTAAGAAGAATTACTATTGTTAAAAATGTCCATACTACCCAAAGCCATTTATAGATTCAATGTAATTCTTATCAAAATTCCAACGGTCTTTTTCACAGAAATAGAAAATACAATCCTAAAATTTGTATGGAACCACAAAAGACCCTGAGTAGCCAAAGTAATCCTAAGAAAGAAAAACAAAGAGGCATCAAACTTTCTGATTTCAAATTATACTACAGAGATATAGTAATTAAGACAGCATGGTACTGGAATGAAAATGAACACATAAAACAATGGAACAGAGTAGAGAGCCAGAAATAACCCCCACATAAATGGTCAAATAATATTTGACAAGGGAGCCACAAACACTCAATTGGGAAAGGATAGTCTCTTCAACAAATGGTGTTGGGAAAACTGGATAACCACATGCAGAAAAATAAAATCGGACCCCTATTCTACACCACTAATAAAAATTAACTTGAAATGGATTAAAAACTTAAACATAAGATATGATGCCATAAAACTCCTAGAAGAAAACATGGGGACAAATCTCTTTGGCATTGGTCTTCACAGTTATTTTTTGGATATGACACCAAAAGCACAAGCAACGCAAGCAAAAACCAACAAGTGGGACTACATCAAACTAAAAATCTTCTGCACAGCAAAAGAAACAATCAATAAAAAGTCCAATACATTTTACAATAAAAGATAAAACAGTATTTCTATTCTTTTCCCACACTTACCTATGTTTTTCCAAGTACTGTTTGGATTGAGCGTTTTATATTTAGACCTTTTATCCACCAAGAATTTATTTCGTAAATGATAATTAGAGATCCAGCTTAAACTTCTTTTTGCTCAAATGCTTTTATTCTATCATCCTTTCATTTACAAATTTGTCTTTTCCCCACTGATAAGAGATGCTCTATTCCCACCTGTACTTGAACATATTTCTGGGTGATGAATTCACTGATCTGTCTCTTGATCTTTGTTCCAGTACAATGCTATTCTAATTATTACTATTACTTTTTAATATATTTATTATATTTTAAGATTAAATACAGTAAAATTATTCTCTGACATTAGCTACAACTAACTACCTTCTATTAAGCTCCTTATGATAATTAATTTTCTGTATCATTCTAAACTGGAAAGACAGAAAATAACTGCCAGATAAAATTATATTTTTGAAATGTTACTTATGCTTCAGAGTTGTTTCATGGCCATTACGACAACCCCCCAAGCAGAATCCCTCCTCCAAGCAGTATTTTGTGTTTCCTCATCCTCTGTTTATGAGCTTCTTTGATTCTCTGTGAGAGCATTTACTTCATTACACTTTGTGTTATGTCCAATTGTCTGTGCATCCAAATATTCAGACTGACAGAATCTTGAGGACAGACACTACAAACAAGAATGAAACAGTTGAGGCATTTGGTGTCATTTGAAGCATAAAAGATTTTAATTTTGATGAAATCCAATTTATCTATTTTTTCCTTTTGCTATTCATATTTTGTTGTCATAAATAAGAATTTATTGCCAAATATAAAGTCATCCAGAGTTACCTATATAGTTCTTCCAAGACGTTTATATATTTGGCTCTAGTATTTAGGCCATGTCTTTCAAAAATTTTGAGTTACTTTTTGTATATGGTATGAGAAAAGTCCAATTTCATTTTTTGTACATCATTATCCAGTTTCCCGTACCATTTGTTGAAAACACAATTCTTTCCCCATTAAATGGTCTTAGCCTCCTTGTCAAAATCAGTAGGCCATAAATATATGGATTTATTTCTCTATTCTCAAGTCTATTTCATTGACCTATATGTCTATCCTTATGTGAGTATCACAGTGTCTCAATTACTGTTGCTTTGTAGTAATTTTTGAGTATTCAAATTTTGTGCTTATTTTTCAAGTTGTTTTGCCTATTCTGAGTCCTTTGCAATTTCATATGAATTTTAAGTACAGTTTGCTAATTTCTAAAAAGAACCCAGCTGGGATTCTATAGGATTGCCATGAATCTGTAGATCAGTTTGGGGAGTACTGCCATCTCAACAATGTCAAGTCTTCCAATCCATGAACATGGGACGTTTTTCCATTCATGGAAATCTCCTTTTGTTTCTTGCAGTTTTCAGAGTATAAAATTTGCGCTACTTTTGTTATATGTATCCTTATGCATTTGATTCTTTTTGATGCAATGGTAAATGAAAATGTTTTCTTAATTTTATTTCCAAATTATTCATTGGAAGTACTCAGAAATACAATTGATTTTACATATATTCATCTTGAATCCTAATAATTTGCTGAACTCATTAAAAATTAATAGATTTCAGTGATTCTTTAGGATTATCTATAAACAGATCATGTCATCTGTGAATAGCAATAGTTTTATTTCTTATTTTCAATATATATGCTTTTTATTTTCTTTCCTTTGCCTAATTACCCTGGCTAGAATCTCTAATACAATGTTGAATAGAAGTAAGGGAAATAGACATTGTCTTCGTCTTATTGATCTTAGGAGGAAAGTGTTCAGTCTCACTATTATGTATGATGCAAGCTGTGGGTTTTGTACCTACCCTTCATCAGGTTAAGGAGTTCTCTTTTCTTCCAAGTTTGTTGAATGTTTTTATTAAGAAAGAGTGTCTGATTTTGTCAAATGCTTTCTCTGCATTTTTTTGCATGCTATGTCTATTAAGATAAACATGTGTTTTTTATTTTTTTATTCTACTGATATGGTATACTATTACATTGATTTTCAGATATTAAGCTAAGCTTACATTCCTGAGATAAATCTCACTTCATCATGGTGTATAATACTTTTTATATGTTGCTGATTTGTCTTGCTAGTATTTTGTTGTGGAATTTTGCATTCATATTCATAAGAGATATTAGGCTGTAGTCTTCTGTTCTTCTGGCGTATTTGTCTGGTTTTGGTATCAGGGTAATACTGGCCTCAGAGAAAGATGGGAAGTGTTCTCTCCTATTCTGTTTTGTGAAGAGCTTATGAAGCACTGAAATTAATTATTCTTTAAATGGTTGGTATAATCCACCTGTGAAGCCATCTGGGCCTGGGGTTTTCTTTTTTTTTTTTAACATCTTTATTGGGGTATAATTGCTTTACAATGGTGTGTTAGTTTCTGCTTTATAACAAAGTGAATCAGTTATACATATACATATGTTCCCATATCTCTTCCCTCTTGCGTCTCCCTCCCTCCCACCCTCCCTATCCTACCCCTCCAGGCGGTCACAAAGCACTAAGCCGATATCCCTGTGCCATGCGGCTGCTTCCCACTAGCTATCTACCTTACGTTTGTTAGTGTGTATATGCCCATGACTCTCTCTCGCCCTGTCACAGCTCACCCTTCCCCCTCCCCATATCCTCAAGTCCGTTCTCCAGTAGGTCTGTGTCTTTATTCCTGTCTTACCCCTGGGTTCTTCATGACATTTTTTTTTTTCTTCTTAAATTCCATATATATGTGTTAGCATACAGTATTTGTCTTTTTCTTTCTGACTTACTTCACTCTGTATGACAGACTCTAGGTCTATCCACCTCATTACAAATAGCTCAATTTCGTTTCTTTTTATGGCTGAGTAATATTCCATTGTATATATGTGCCACATCTTCTTTATCCATTCATCCGATGATGGGCACTTAGGATGTTTCCATCTCCGGGCTATTGTAAATAGAGCTGCAATGAACATTTTGGTACATGACTCTTTTTGGATTTTGGTTTTCTCAGGTTATATGCCCAGTAGTGGGATTGCTGGGTCATATGGTAGTTCTATTTGTAGTTTTTTAAGGAACCTCCATACTGTTCTCCATAGTGGCTGAACCAATTCACATTCCTACCAGCAGTGCAAGAGTGTTCCCTTTTCTCCACACCCTCTCCAGCATTTATTGTTTCTAGATTTTTTGATGATGGCCATTCTGACTGGTGTGAGATGATATCTCATTGTAGTTTTGATTTGCATTTCTCTAATGATTTTGGCCTGGGGTTTTCTTTGTGGTAAAATTTTTAATTATCACATCTATCTTCTTACTTGATATACATATGTTGAAATTTTCTATTTCTTTTTGAGTCAGTTTCAGTATTTGTTTGTTTTTAGGAATTTGGCCAGTTCATTTAAGTTATCAAATTTATTAGCACACAATTTATAGTATCTCATAACTATTTTTATCTGTAAAGGCATTAGTATTGTTCCCTCTTTCACTTCTGATTCTAGTAGTTTGAATCTTATCTCTTCTCGGTCAACCTAGCTAAAGATTTGCCAATGTTTAAATCTTTTTTTAAAAAAACTGATTTGGTTTCATTGATTTTTTTCTATTTTTTAAAATTTTCTATTTTATTAATTTCCATACCAAACTTTATTATTTTCTTCCTCCTGCTTACTTTAGGTTTAGTTTCCTCTTCTTTTTTCAGTGTTTTAATGTGGAAAATAAGTCTATTGATTTGAGAGCATTCTTCTTTTTTTGTTTTAGTCATTTACAGCTATAAATTTACCTCTAGTCACTGCTTTAGCTATATCCCATATATTTTGGTATATTGTGTCTTCATTTTCATTCATCTCAAATATTTTCTAACTTCCCTTTTGATTTCTTCTTTGACCCTTTGGGCATTTAGGACTGTGTTGTTTAATTTCCACATGTATGTGAGTTTCTCAAATTTCTTTGTGTTATTTCTAGTTTCGTTCCATTGTAGTCAGAAAACTTACCTTATATTATTTATATTCCTTTCAATTTATTAGATTTTTGTGGCCTCACATATTATCTATCAGGGAGAATGTTCCTTGTGCACTTGAGAAGAGTGTATATTCTGCTGTTTTGGGGTGGAGTGTCCTATAGATATCTGTTAGGTCTACTTTGCTTAAAATGCTGTGCAAGTCTTCTATTTTCTTATTGATCTTCTTCCTCTTTGGTCTATCCATTTTGAAGAGTGGGGTATTAAATCTCTGACTATTACTGTTACATTGTCTATTTTTCCCTTCATTTCTGTCATTTTCTTTTCATTGTATTTTTGTACTCTGTTGTTAGGCAGATATAAGTGTATAACTGTCATATCTTCGTGATGGCTTGATCCTTTTATTATTATAAACGTCCCCATTTATGTCTAGTAATATTTTTTATTTAAAGTTTATCTTGTCTATAATTAGTATAGCCACTCCAACTTTCTTATGGTTGCTATTTGCATACTATATCTTTTTTCATACTTTGTTTTTATAAACTATTTTTACTTTTGACTCTAAATTATGTGTCCTATAGACAGAATATAGATGGGTCTTTTTTCATCCTATCTGACAATATCTGACTTATGATTGGAATCTATTCATATTTAATGTTATTACTGATATAGTTGAATTTACATTTTCCATTTTACTTTTTTTTTTTTTTTTTGCAGTACACGGGCCTCTCACTGTTGTGGCCTCTCCCATTGCGGAGCACAGGCTCCGCGGTCATGGCTCATGGGCCCAGCCACTCCACGGCATGTGGGATCTTCCCTGACCGGGGCACAAACCTGCGTCCCCTGCATCAGCAGGCGGACTCTCAACCACTGCGCCACCAGGGAAGCCCTGCCATTTTACTTTTTGTTTTCTATATCTCTAATGTATTTCCCCTTTATTCTTCCTTTACTGCTTTCTTTAACATTAAGTAAATATTTTCTAATGGAGTGTTCTAATTTCTTTAATCTTTTATTCTATTTTATGAGTTATTTCTTCTGTGGTTGATGTCAGGCTTACCATATACATACTGACTCATAAGAAACATCTTCATATTATGCCAACAATTCCAGTAAGATATGGAAGCATTATTCCTATATAGTCCAATTCTCTTTTCACTTCTTTTTTTTGTGGTATTATTATCCTACATATTATATCTATAATTGTTATAAATCCAACAATGCATCATGGAAATTATTTTATATAATTTATGCATTTTAAAGAAGCTAAAAATGTGAGCAAATGTGTATTTATAACATTTGTATATTAACCTTCTCACTTATCATTTCTAAGTCTCTTCATTTATTCTTATTGATTTAAGGTTCCATCTGTAGTCATTTCATTGACCTAATACAGCTTTGCATCTACCCACCTGTCTGTGCTGTTATTGGCAAATATATTATAGTTGACCCTTGAACAACATGGGTTTAAACTATGTGGGCCCACCTATGCATGGATTTTTTTCAATAAATATACAGTCCGTCCTCCATATCCATGGATGTAGAACTCACAGACATGGAGGGCCAACTATAAGGGATTTGAGCATCTGTGAATTTCAGAATCCACAGGGGGTCCTTAAAACAATCCCTAAGGATACCACGGGATGACTGCATATGTCTATATCATATAGATATAACTATATATATATGTTTATAAATAAACAATTTCTTTAAAAATCTGTAAGGAAAGAAAGTAGAAGAAATATGCATCTATACTGTCTTTTATAATTATAAAATTGTATTTACTGGATTTGTTTTATACTGATTTGAATTACTGTATGAAGTCACTTACCTTTAGCTTGAAAACTTCCTTTAATGTTTTTTATAAAGTAAGTCTTCTAGCAACAGATTCTCTTAGGTATTTTTTATGTATTTTTTTTAATATCTAGGGATGCCTTTATTTCACCTTCATTTTTTTATTAAAGTATAGTTTCTGTATAATATTATATAAGTTACAGATGTACAATATAGTGATCCACAATATTTAAAGGTTATACTCCATTTATAATTATTATAAAATATTGGGTGTATTCCCTGTGTTATATATCCTTGTAGCTTATTTTATACCTAATAGTTTGTACTTCTAAGTCCCCTACTCCTATATTGTCCCATCCCCCTTCCCTCTCTCCACTGGTAACTGCTAGCTTGTTCTCTGTATCTGTGAGTCTACTTTTTTTGTTATATCCACTAGTTTTTGTATTTTTTTAGATTCCATATATAATTGAAAACATAGAGTATTTGTCTTTCTCTGTCTGACTTCTTTCACTTAGCATAATTCCCTCCAAGTTTATCCATATTGCTGCAAAAGGCAAAATTTCCCCCTTTTTTATGGGTGAGTAGCATTATATTGTGTACATATACCACATCTTCTTTATCCATTCATCAGTTGATGGACAATTAAGTTGCTTCCATATCTTGGCAATTGTAAATAATGTAGCTATGAACATTGGGGTGCATATATCTTTTCAAATTAGTGTTTTTGTTTTTTTCAGATACATACCCAGGAGTAGGATTGCTGGGTCACACGGTGCTTCTATTTTTTTTTATATCTTTATCAGAGTATAACTGCTTTACAATGTTGTGTTAGTTTCTGTTGTACAGTTTCTGTTGTACAAAAAAGTGAATCGGCTATAAGTATACATATATCCCCATCTCCCTTCCCTCTTGAGTCTCCCTCTCATCCTCCCTATCCCACCCCTCTAGGTTGTCACAAAGCATTGAGCTGATCTCCCTGTGCTATGCAGCTGCTTCCCACTAGCCATCCATTTTACATTTGGTAGTGTATATATGTCAGTGCTACTCTCTCACTTCGTCCCAGCTTCCCCTTCCTCCCTGTGTCCTCAAGTCTGTTCTCTACATCTGCGTCTTTATTCCTGCCTTACCACTATGTTCATCAGTACCGTTTTTTAGATTCCATATATATGTGTTAGCATACAGTATTTGTTTTTCTCTTTCTGACTTACTTCACGCTGTATGACAGAGTCTAGGTACATCCACCTCATTACAAATAACTCAATTTTGTTCCTTTTTATGACTGGGTAGGTACTTCTATTTTTAGTTTTTTGAGAAACCTCCATACTATTTTCTACAGTGGCTGCACCGATTTACATTCTCACCAACAGTGTATGAGGGTTCCCTTTTCTCCATATCCTCGCCAACATTTATTATTTGTGTTCTTTTTGATGATAGCCATTCTGACAGATGTGAGGTGATATCTCATTGTGGTTTTGATTTGCATTTCCCTGCTGGTTAGCAATGTTGAGCATCTTTTCGAGTGCCTATTGGCCATATTCATCTCCTCTTTGGAAAAATATCTATTCATTTCTTCTGCCCATTTTTGAATTGGACTGTTTGCTTTTTTGATGTCGAGTTATATGATCTGTTTTATATATGTTGAATATTAAGCCCTTATTGGTCTTATCATTTGCAGTATTTTCTCCCATCCAGTAGGTTTTCTTTTTGTTTTGTTGAAGGTTTCCTTTGCTGTGCAAAAGCTTTTAAGTTTAATTAGGTCTCATTTGTTTATTTTTGCTTTTATATCCTTTGCTTTTGGAGACAGTTAGAAAAAAATATTGCTGCAATTTATGTTAAAGAGTGTTCTGCCTTTGTTTTCCTCTAGGAGTTTTATAGTATTTGGTCTTACATTTAGGTCTTTAATCCATTTTGAGTTTATTTTTGTATATGGGTTAGAGAATGTTCTAATTTCGTTCTTTTACATGTAGCTGTCTAGTTTTCCCAGCATCACTTATTGAAGAGACTGTCTTTTCTCCATTGTATGTTCTTGTCTCCTTTGTTGTAGATTAACTGACCATAAGTGCATGCATTTAGTTCTGGGCTTTCTATCCTGGTTCACTGATCTATATGTCTGGTTTGGTGTCAGTACCAAACTGTTTTGATTACTGTAGTAATAGCATAGTTTAGCTTGTAGTATAGTTTGCAGTATAGTTTCCAGTCAGGGAGTGTGATTCCTCCAGCTCTTTTCTTCTTTCTCAAGATCGCTTTGGCTATTTGGCATCTTTTGTGTTTCCATACTAATTGTAAAATTTTTTGGCCTAGTTTTTTGAAAAATGCCATTGGTATTTTGATAGGGATTGCATTGGATCTATAGATTGCCTTGGATAGTATGGTCATTTTAATAATAGATTCTTCCAATCTAAGAACATGGTATATCTTTCCATTTGTTTGTAAACTCTTCAGCTTCTTTCATCAGTGTCTTACAGTTTTCCAAGTATAGGTCTTTTGCCTTCTTAGGTTGGTTTATTCCTACCTAATCATTCTTTACCCATAAGTGAAAAGAGACCCAAGGAATTCCTTTGGAAATATTTTAGAGAGAAGTAGCTGGGAATATGCTAAAAGAAAACATTTTTATTTGATGTTCTTATCTGTAAAATAGTGTAGAAGATTTGGACAAATCTAGTTAAAAAACAATTGCTTAATACCTATATAGTCAAACCATATTTTGGAGGTAAACAACTCCAGTTCTACTCTAGTTCAACTCTATCATAAAGCATTTTCTCCATGCTTTTTATTGAAAAGAATGTACACATTATCAACTATGTATTACCAACCACAGTATATAACTGTTCTTTAATTGTTTTCTGTCTGCGAGCATTATTTCTCCAGTAAGAGTCTGAGTCCCCTAGGGGCAAAGGACTTTGAGATTTCTTTCTATCCCTCACAGCTAGGCAACCTATAGTGCTTAGTGAAATGCTCAGCACATTGAAATATTCAAAAACTGCTTCTTAATTGACAATTGACTGAAGGCCCGTCTGCGGTCTGCTACCTTACTACTTGGCATTTTCTATATATTTTCCAACTAGCTCTGGTGATAGGACTCAATAGAGACAGATTTCTTTACAAGTAACTACATTATCTTTTCAATTTCTCCTTGTAATGACAGTGGTCATCCATGTCAGACACCTAATATTAACACAACCACCATGAATTAAAAAAAAAAATTCTTAATGGCAAAATAAAATCTTGAAAGACTCTGCCTCAAAATAAGAATGGAGAAAGCAGTCCACAAGCAAAGACACCTTTAGATCACCTCATACCTATTCAATCTTCTGATCATACACTGTAGAGCTAACCACAAAACAGACATATTGTGATTATCTGTAAACATTAGAGGATGTAACATCGAGCTGTACTGCCTCCACCAGGACTCTAAGCCATAAACTTTAAGTACATTAGAAGCCGACACTCTTAGCAGACTTTGCTGAATTGCTGGCAGCATCAACATCTGATCGATATGCATGTTCACCAGCCAAGCTGACTAGTACATCTGTTCTGTGAAGAAACATACATTCCGCCTCTAGTACAATCAGTGTAATTAAAAATTAACATGCATTAATTGTTAGAGCTGATGTAAACAGCTGATGTTCCACTTAGCACTGTCTTCTGTACATATCATTAGGCAAAGCCAAATATTGTTAAGTAAACAGGCAGCGCTTACAAAAAGGAGAGAAATAGAAAACTAATTTCAACTAAATAAACTGACACTGTATTATAAGTCAAATTAAAACTATTAACCACAGCCAGATTAGGCTCTGGATCTTCAGAGGAAAACAATTATAAAAGTCACATTTAATTATTTGAACCTTATTTTGGTAAATGAATTTAAGCTCAGTCTGAAATAGAGTCAGTGTGTGCATGATACACTAGGATCTCAGAAGAGCAGCAAAGGACTCTAGTATGATTCAGGATTGATTTATGACTAAAACATTGCATGAAAATGCATCATTCACAGCCACTCCAGTGACCAGCTTTCTCTGGGGAGACCCAAATTTGATGTTTAATGTTAAAAAGAGTCTATTTTCTTCTGCATGCATCTGCATAACTGCCATCACTGTCAGTGGGAGTTACAGGCACACACTGAGAACAGAATATACATCTCATGAGTTAAGTCTTGCCTGACTCCTTTTTTTATAATGTCAGAGCAAAATGATTTCTCCATCTTGATTCAAAAGCAGAAAGAAAAAAAAAAAACTCCAACAAGCAAATCTCTCCAGCGAGGTATCTTCCCTGGTTCAGAGAGCAGTTCCGGCTTTACACATTGCCTGGGGCATTCAGCTGCTAGGGCCCCAGGCACTTCCTCCTCCGCTGAGACTGTCCCTGCAAGTAGCTTGCCTGTCACTCTCAAGTCCGATTTAAAAATAGTGTGAATCTGAGTTTGAGAATGATTTCTTAGGCTATTTCCTCATGAAGCTTGACTGAGTTTCAAAAACAAACAAACAAACAAAACACAGTCCCAATAAATATGGTCTTTGAAAGAAAGTAAAAATCACAGGGTGCCAGAGTCCAAAGGAGAAACTGACTTATCAAGAGATCACTAGAGAATACATTGCCATACTACTCAGAATCAACCTTTTTTGTTTTTATCATAATGGCAAAGCTGCTATAAAGAGAATAAAAACATAAAAATTCCCTTAGCATATAGGCCTACAATGGCGAGACCTCCACTTTAACTACTTAGTGATGTGCTTGAGACAGTGTCTATGTTATTTCTTCATAATTTTATTAAATTTGACGGCAAACTGAATTAGTTCATGTATTAGGGAAGATATAGAAATGCTGAACCTACTCATAACGAACAACATTAGATGTGTCAAGGATCACAGGAATCAAAACGAAGCCTATAAAAGTTAAATAAGTTACATAAATTTAGGCATGAGTATAAAAGCTAGCTTATGATTTTCTAAGTTTTCTGTTTGCTATTCAAAACTGCCATCAATCTGCATGCTTTAAATGTAAAATTTAAAAGTTGGTAGTTATAACTATTTTTGAGAATTTGAAGTAAAAACCTAAAAGACATCATCCTTGTTATTATAAAAATGTCTGATATCTACAAAATACTAAGCCTTTAAAATTAAACATCAATTTACCATCTGAAAACACAATTTGCAGAAATTGTGGCATGATATTAAATACATTTTTCTCTTTTTTTAAATAAAAAATTATTACAAATTATTGGATAAATTATTTAAATGGAATAATCTGAAAATGATGCCTTAGTTAATTAAAAGTTCACATGTATCCAATTCATGGATTATTGATTAAGAAGAAGTAAAATATGCTTTCAACAGAACCTATATTAAACCTTAAGTATTTCTTTGACTTTTTTTTTTTTCAAATTACTCAGAAAGTCTTAATGCTCTTATGGTACCTCAAACACATGAATATCTATCTCCAAGCAGTACCTTGTGAAGTACTGTAGATAGTGATAGGTTGTGTAATTAGGATAAACTTGGTTTTTACCTTGAAAATTTCTTTCTAAAACATTTCTCATATATTTTACTCTCTTGACATTATACATGCGCACACACATGCACACACACACAAATTCAATCAATCCTGAAAAATTATGCCTAATTCCAGTTCCCCCTATTGGTACAGTGAGTAGACCAGAATTTGCTAAAATTAAAAATTAAAAAAACTGTGCACCTCTTTTGTTAAAAATTGAAAAGTAAAGGCATCTTCATCATTTTCAAGGAAAGGTAGGCTGAAGAAAATATGTTGTTCATGAAGAGAATGCATTTTTCCTATAACATTTTTATGAGGATCTCATATGGTATATAATAGTAGTCTTAAATCCTCTGTTTACTCACAAATATACATTTTCTCCAAAAAAGAAAGTATGAATTTATGTTATCTTAAATTCCTTACAGTCTATAGGAGGCTTTCATAAATGTGGTAGCAACCAATAAATGTTTGTCATACAAAAAAAGGAAGATAAAATATAGAAAGATTACTTACTCATGGTTATTAAAACTTCATTATGCAGGATAGTTTTTACCTCATGTCTCTGGACTCTAGTAAACAAGTTTAAAGATCGATTTATCGCCTAATGGCTATGATTTTCTATGTTATTTAATTTTGGAACACCTTATCCATTCTCTTTTTTATGGTAGGGTCAGGTCAAAGTCTCTGTTGTTCATATTTGATTGTGCCTTCAGGTGATGGAATTTTCAACAAATGATATGTATAATTAACAGTAAGAAATACATTTATACTCAAATTCTCTATTTACATGCCAATCTACTAAAAATTTGCCAATGGGATTTGACAAATACAGTGAAGAAGTTGATATTCACTTTTTCTGTGTGCATATAGCAATAGCCAGTGTCAATTTCACAGCTAACTAGATCTTTTAATTTCTATCTTAAGAAATAAAACTCAGTTATCTCTGATTCTTATCATCGGTTTGTTCATGATTGCTTTTCCTTGTTATAGGATATTTCATACATTCATTTCTCTTCTCCATTCCTTTGTCGTGTTATGAAACAATAATTGCAAGCATGATGATGTATTTTCAGGCTACCAATAAGGTGAAATAACATCCCTCGTGGGTTCCCTTTGGGTTTTCCATTATTTATAAGTGATGGGACCAGATGGTAGGTGCTACATGAGTAGTCCATCAGGAAGACTTGAAATGCCTCAGAAAAGGTATGCAAAGGAGAGGTGAGAAGATATTAAGGATAATCTTTTTATTGTTTCAGCATTTTGATTTTTATTAGCTAAGGACTAGAAGTCAGGTATCACTATTCATACTAAAGTCAAGTAGTCTCTCTAGTACTGCTACGCTCTGTCAGGTTCCTTAAAGAACCAGTGATCTTGAAACAACTGCCATTGTGATTCAAACTCTCATAAACACTTTCATTCAAGTTGCCCAAACAGTAGAAAACAGTGACAGGGATGTATGTAGTTGGAAGCATTGTCTGAAAACAGGGAAATTGAAATTCAACTCTCAGGCTTTTCTCACTCAATGAAAGAATTACTGAGTTCATCTAAAAAGATAAAAGCACTCAACCAAATTCACCTTGGCCCTTGAACCTGCCCAGAAGTCCAGCTGCGTTTCCTTAGTTTGCTCTCTCTCCAATTCTCTACATTGCAGGGACAACAGTGTCTATTTCAGACATCCTTCCTTAAACCCCTAAACATGCCCTTTGCTCTCAAGGGAGACTTTATCTCCTAGTTCACAGAATACAAAGGAGCCAGAAAATAAAAACTGTCTTAAGATCCTTCCACTAAACCTACAAGATCATTGCATCTTTATCCCCTTCACCTCCTCCACTGTGTGAAAATAGAAGTGGTATCCTTTATTTAAGGCTACTTTCTTGTTGGCTTCTAGATTCTACCCTTTCGGACTTCTCAGTGAACCTTCTCTACCCATTTAATGCTTACTCCTTCCTAGTAGCCACATTTCTGGAAAATGTCATTTGCACAATCATTGGTCCAGTTTTTACCTCTTATTGATTCCTAATTGTCAGTTTGCATTTTCAGAGGAGTAGATACCAGGCCAAAATTAAATGTGCAAGAAGAGATTTCTTGGGGGAAATACCTGTAAAGGAGAAAGGGGAGGGAGCATAGAAAGTGGGGAGAGTCTTCAGACAGGCTGATATGAGCCCTTCCTGAGCCATGCAGGAAGGAGGATTGGTTAAGAAGAGACTCAGACTGTAGCATAGATCTAGGATAGTTTCAACCTGGCCAGTGGAGACACCTTGAACCAGAGTTGCTCAGTTAAGGAATGCCAAGTCTCTCAGAAAGGGATCTGCATTATACTCCCACTGTGCTCAGTCATTAGCCTTAAGCAGCTAATGGGAAATATGGACTCTGTCCCAATGCTGGTAAATCCAGAAGGACAATGGCTGAAGCCACCATTCAATTATGCTGCTGCAACAGGATGTTAGAGTGGAGCATTCTCTTGACAAGACACTCAGCCTCCTGAGCTTTTAAATCATTCTCATGCAAGCTTCCTATGGCTAAAACCAATGAACACTGTTTTAGTCCTTAATTTTCTTGTCCTTTCCACTGCATTTGACACTTGACCACTCCCTTCTTGAAGACATCTTCATTGACTTCTGTGACTCTATACTTTCAGGATTTTTCTCTTAAATCTCTAACTCCTTGGGAGATTCCTCCTCTAAGAATCACAGCTAAAACTCCCCTTCCAATATTTCCAAAGTTAGTAAATGTCACTATTATGTAATACGAGGGATGAGAGGAGTGACAAACTGTAGAGGTTAGTATATTAGTCAGTTTGGGCTGCCATAACAAAATACCATAAACTAGATGGCTTAAACAAAAGAAATTAATTTTCTTAAAGATCTGGAAGCTAGAAGTCCCAGATCAAGGTGCTGGCCAATTTGGTTCCTGATGAGAGCTCTTTACGTGGCTTGTAGATAGCCACCTTCTCTCTGTGTCTCACATGGCCTTTCTTCTGGGTGTGCATGGAGAGAGCAAGAGAGAGAGAGCTCTTATGTCCTTTCTTCTTGTTATAAAGGTACCAGTTCTAAAGGATTTGTAACTCATCCTTATAACCTCATTTAACTGTAGTTATATCCATAAAGTCCCTATCTCCAAATACAGTCATGCTGGGGCCTTGGGTTTCAATATATAGATTTTAGGCGGGACACAATTCAGTCCAAAACACTTTGATTTTCACATATTTCTTTCTCACCTCCCACACTTAATTGTTAGGATACTTACCACTTAGCCTCTTAAACATCTCAAATCTATTCATTCCTCTCCATCTACATGGACTTTCCAGAACTAAGAGGTACTTCCCTGTTCACATGGATTATGGCTATATCCTCTTTCATTGGTTTCCTTGACAAGAGTCCCTTCTCACTGCAGACTAGGTGAGCTTGCTGTAATTTAAATCTGATAAATATCAGTATATTGTTAAAAACTTCCAAGATCCTCCAGATATAGTTCAAACTCTTTAATATTGCATGGAAAGCTCTTCAGTACCTGGCCCCTGTCTACCCTCCTGCTTTACCCTCTCACTTCCAATTCCATGTACTCTGCATTCAAGTCAAACAATACTTCCTTTAGTTGTTCCCCTATACAGCACTCTTTCTTCTTCAGGTCTGGCTGGACTCATCTTCCTCCAACTCCTCATTTGACCAATTCTTACCCATTTTTCAAAGACCATCTGGGAAACCTTCCCAAAGTCCAGATTTGGCACCTGTTCTTCATGGCCTGAGAATGCCCTATACAAGTGTATTGCAACTGCCCCGTTTCTCTCCTTTGCTAGATAAAGGAAGTATGAAGATTGGAATTATATCTGTGCTATGCATTATTACAACACTGGAGACATAATAGTCAATAAATATTCCCAGTATCCATTTTAGCAGTATGATCCTGGAGACATTGTCTTCTCCTGCGATCCCTCACCAAACATATATTCAATCATTTGAGCTAGGAATTAGAACAGCTGAGTCAGATCCCTCACTCTACTAATAATTAACTGTAAAACCTTGAGTTAGTCTCTTTAGCCCTCAGCACCTTCATCTTGGGATGTGCCCTGCATGTGAGTGCTGTCTTCCAGATGAGTGTCTTTCAAAAAAAGGTTGAATTCCACTGGACTAGATGACCTTTAAGAGCCTCTCCAGCTCTAAAATATGTTATTGCCAGCCTAGAAAATATTGAGCTGAGGTAGATAACAAGTGTACAGAGTAAGAGCACTCAGTTATATTAAATAGTTTTTATTATAATTTCCTCTTCACATAGTCTTCTTGTATTAATCCAATATTTAGTAATTGTTTTCCTTAGCTCTGTTTTCATGCTGACGTCATACTGACAGGTTATGTCTCTGCAGCTTCAGCCTCAGTTCCCAACTATTCTCAGAGCTATCCAGCTTGCAAACCAGCTGGGATTCTACAGGTCTGCTTATGATATCTTAACTTCTCTTCCTCAGTTTCCTCATATGTAAAATGGATACAGTAATAAAGTTTTCTGTAGATAATTAAATGACTTAATTTTCTTAAAGCGCCTGGCACACAGCTTTATATAAAACTGTCAATTATTATTATAGTAAAGAATTAGACCTTTTTCCATTTACTCTGGTTTGATTTTTGGATTAATTACCTATCATCACTATCATAAGCTTTCAACTGTTTTGTTGTTTTGTCTCCAGGCTTTTAAACTTTTTCCTAGTTTTTAGGTACCATAAACCTTCAACTTGTGTTTAATAATTTGGGGGCTTCATTTTTCTCTTTGAGTAAGCAACGTTTTGTTACCAAACCAAAATGAAACAAAACAAAAACACACCCTAATTAATTTTTTTTTTGCTTCCAAATTTTGTCCCCATTAATTCTTCCTTGTACCTCACTATCCTTCTCCCCTGCAGCCTGAGTATGTATCATCTTATAGCTTAACTAATATATGAAAAGTACTTAGTGAAACTGTCATTATGATCTTATATCTACACTGCAGTGACCATGCCTTCAGACCAACTGAGCCCTCTCAAATCCATTACAACTTTAAGGGAGGGTTTTCCTGCCATAAATATGTACTAAAGATTATGTGGGAACTCTAGTACTTTTAGGGACAGAACATAAACCCTCCTTCCGAAAGGTTGTCCCCTACCATCAGGCAGAAGCCCCAGAAAGGGAAAGCTCAGTTCTTCTGAGATGAAAGCTATACTACCTAACACTCCAGAGGAGAAAGAAAAGAAGAGAGGCTTTTTAAAATACCTACCAAGTTTGTAGAATTATAGGAACTTAGCAGAAAAGACCAGATATACTCAGCACTCCCTCCTACTCTCACCTCAGCTTGTACTTTCTCCCATTGCACCCCTAGGCAATATGGCATGAAAAGGCTCAGCAAGAAATATTCATTTCTAAAAGAAAAACAAATCATTATAGCAACACTCACTGGTCATTCTGTAGCAAATGTGCAATGCTCAGATTTTGTATTTTCCTGAAATAACATGCACATTTTAGGCATGAAATTATGATTGTTTGACTGTGAAATGCTGCACCCAAACACCATGTGGCTTTTAGCAGCATATCATCATATCAAGAACTATTTTTACCCTTTGGCGATTTTTCCTGCTTTGGCTCTGAGAGCTAGTCCATACGGTATTTGTATGTGGCATCAGTGGCAAAGATTTTTTAGAAGAGTAGATTTCTTATGTAGTACCATGTACCAATGTTAGCACAGAATCTAAACGAGAAATTAAAATAACCTGCCTTCAGGTTCAACTGGCAAAAAATAAAGTCATAGTGAATATGAAAGAAGAAAAAAAAGATAAGAACTTAAAACGTACTTTTCTGTTCTTTCTTACTTTCCTTAAAAAATTATTTAAGTACCTACTAAGTTTTAGAATATCAGAAAAACAATAGCCTATTTGCAATGCATATTCTGCATTTCTTCCCCTATGACTTTGGATCCTAGTGGCAATGATATTTGTCCAGCACCTCATTTGAGGAAAGCGGACAAAAATCTTTAGAACCTCCATGTATTTGTTGCCTTTCAGAAGCCTGGGAAGAAGAAAAGAGCAACTTCTTACAAGATTTGAGCATATATTGGTCCCCTTCCAGGACGCAGACATGAAGCCATATAAGAAATATTTTGAAAAGACAACCAAAATTAGCCAAACTCTTTAAACTTCCAAAATGCTTGGAGCAAAAGTCTGTTTTAGTTTAATCCAAATTAGTTTGCAGACTTAACTAGAAAGAGAAGCTATAGGAAAATATGAGCTGGCTTAACGTTTGTGTCTTGTCTATAACTACAAAGTTGGCTTTTGTCTCTTGAAGCGACCGATCTGGTTACGGGGTTTTCCAAATATGTGATGTCATAAAGGTGTTGTGATACTGAGCATGGATTCTTGGATTCAAAAACTCAGTTTGCATTGAAAGTAAAACAAAGCTATGCTAATTCATGTAAAATTTCAATCATCTTGTCCACTTTAAGAAAATAACAGTGTTAGAAAGATTGATTAAATCAGCATTATTTTGTACTCACCCAATACGCATTGCTGTTTGACTTGGTGAGCTTTTTCAAAAGCTGCAGAAATCATTTTAAGATCTACTGTTGTTAATCATATCATCTTCTTCTCATAGTTACTCTTGTAGTTACCTCTTTAAGGAGCTTCCAAGCACTATTCCTTTATAATAAAATGTTCCAGAGATTCTATAATTAAACCAAAGCTCAGCTTGTCCATGCAACCTAACTTGGTGCATATGTATTGCAAAGAAATTCCATTTTGTCAGTTGATTTATTGTTGTATCAAAAGGAATAAACTCTTGAACCCCAGGGGAGAAAAATTATGCTGTTCCATTCTACTCATGACATTTCAACATAGGCCAACAAATAACTGGAATTATTTTCTCAAGTGAGGAAACTGAAATAACTTTTTTAAAAAAAGCAAAATTTTTGTCCAAATCAATGTGTTTATAAACTTTTAGTTCTAAGAATTGCTCTTCTTTCAGACAGCACTCACGCTTCTTTTCAGAAATGTATCTTTTCCAGAAAAGTATTGCTAAATCATTCGTTCTTTAAAATTTGTCATCAAAATTAAGAAGAAAGATACTAGAGAAAGAAACAAATGTGTGAAGTAATGCATTTCCTTCTAGCTAATTCTTTTAGTGAAATATCTGCCTGATGATTGGACTTGACTGAAGGAGTGTAACTGTCCCTGTCATTTTTGAACTTATGTTACAAGGTCCATACAACAATAGCAGCAGCCCCAGTAACAAAGAATAACATTATTAAGTGTCCACAGGCTTACGCAAATGCTGAAATAAAAAGAGATTAAAGTTCTCAGTCTTGAGAAGGAAGACCTATTATGATCCCATTTTAAAGAAGATGAATCTGAGGCCCACAGAAATTGTTTAGTTTGATCAAGATCACAAATCTAGTAGATGGCAGTCAGGACACTGAAACTCTTTGACTTTAAAACTCATGTGTGAATGACCACACATTCCTGTGCTTTGTTTCCTCCTGCACCAGAGACTAGCCCACTGGGTACCTAATAAGCTAGGTTACCAAGACTGCCTTCAGTATGATTTTCTTTCAAGTTGTCATTTTTCTTCACTCCTCTCCCTCACCCCCCTCTCTCAAAAGGGGGGAAATTGCCATTAAAAATGGACTATGGCTTTCAGAAAGGGTATTTGCATGATAGCAAGGTGAACAGACTTCTGAGTTACTACAGCCAATTCACTCAATTATGATCATCAGACAAAAGAAAGGGACAAAGAAAATCAAATGGAAAATGTCTAAATTAATATTCTCAGTTTCCCCAAATGTGAATATCAAGAAAGACTCTTCTAATGAAGAAAAGCATGTTAGTTCTCTAAAAGAGAATTGCGGTACTTGAAGTTGTTTCAATGTGTTATTCAGCTTTATGCTCTGAAGCAACTCACAGTACCCCAATTGTTTCTTCACTCAGCTACATATAAAATGTGTACTTAGGAATGCTTTATAAGACATTCAACAAAGTCTTTCTTATTTAACTGCACTGATTAGAAGGGGCAAGCGTTTCATTTTGGCACAGTGTGGCTCACTACTTCATTTCATCCTGTTTGAAATATTACTCAGAGTTCAGAATGCCAAGCTTTGAGCAGAGAAGAACAATGTATGGTTTTAAAAATATAAAATAAAATAACAATAGTTATGATGAGAAGAGAGTGAAAATAATGTAATTCTTAGTTCTGTCAGATGGCAACTAGTTCAGGGGGGAAAAAGGTGGGTCCCATGATGTTACCAAAACAGCATCTAAAAAACCCCTGAGATTACAAAAGAAGCAAAGTTTAAAACTACCCTGTAGGAGTGAGGGTCAAGCAAAGCACTGTGTGACTAGATGAGAAAGACTTGAGGAAAATGTATGTGAGAAGAGGTACTAGTGAGGGGGAGGAAAAAATTGCCAGACAGCCTAAAAACAAATCTGACCTTAATGGTGACCATGATAAACATATAACAGAAAACCTCATGGAGCAAAACCAGGGCAGTGAAGAAAACAGGCAAAAGCTACATGGAGTCTAACATTTTTCATTAGATACTTAAAATATGTGAGTGGTGGTCCCTGACATTTCTTGGTGTTCCATCTATATGAGTTCTAGATCTTGCTCTAAAAAGGAAAATAAATCTACTTCTCCATCAATATAGAATGAGACCATGCTCAGATCATGTTAGAAAATTGTGGTCTATGATCTCACCCCCCATCATATTCAGGTGAAGAAACTATAAATTCAAACAAATTAAATGACTGCTCAATGCCATTAGTATAGTTACTGTCAGAGCTTCTACTTGTAGGGCGTGTGTGTATGCATAGCCAGGGAAATTATTTTTAATCCTTTCTTGCTAAATCATATGTTTATTTTTTCACATTTTTATAATTCTAAAATATAAGTACACTTACAATTAATGTGTACATTTGAAAAGGCCATGTTTTACTTCTTTTATTTTCTTCCCTCTCTTCTTCCTTTCTGCCTTCCTTCCTTCCTTCTTTCCTCATTTTCCCTCTTTTATTTTTCCTCCTGAGGAGCTACTGTTAAATCTATGATCCATCTTACATTCTTGAATCTTTTGGACAAGTAACTTCCAGATTGAGATCTAAGCCAATGAAATAGAATTCTCAGTGAGCAGATCATGGATATGATGGAATATTTGGGGGAATATCACTTCAAGTACAGCTAAAAACTTTTCTTGTTTAATTATTTCACATCCAATGAAGCATTAGCTATACAAGGACTAAAACACATCCCTTCTAATGATAAAGCTAATGTTTTCTTTACTCTATCACATTAATTATTTTAATTATAGTTTTCACCTGACAATGGTTTAAGGTACAGAAAAAATACTATGGTGCTTCACTCACCTTTAAGCTTCTGATCAGTACAAAGAAAATTGAAACTGAGTCAATATTTTTTGAATGTCATTAGTGAAGACAGTTAATATATCATAGACTAAGTCGTAAAGGGTTTTCACTACGTCAGCAACAGATCTAGAAAGTAGGGGTAGGGATTATTTCTGTGGATGACCCAGCAACCCCACTACTGGGCATATACCCTGAGAAAACCATAATTCCAAAAGAGTCATGTACCACAATGTTCATTGCAGCTCTATTTACAATAGCCAGGACATGGAAGCATGTCCATCAACAGATGAATGGATAAAGAAGATGTGGCACATATATACAATGGAATATTACTCAGCCATAAAAAGAAAAGAAATTGAGTTATTTGTAGTGAGGTGGATGGACCTAAAGGCTGTCATACAGAGTGAAGTAAGTTAGAAAGAGAAAAACAAATACTGTATGCTAACACATATATATGGAATCTAAAAAAAATGGTTTTGAATAATCTAGGGGCAGGACAGGAATAAAGATGGAGACGTAGAGAATGGACTTGAGGACACGGGGAGGCGAAGGGTAAGCTGGGACAAAGTGAGAGAGTGGCATGGACTAATGTCTACTACCAAATGTAAAATAGCTAGTGGGAAGCAGCCGCCTAGCACAGGGAGATCAGCTCAGTGCTTTGTGACCACCTAGAGGGGTGGGATAGTGAGGGTGGGAGGGAGATGTAAGAGGGAGGAGATATGCGATTATATGTATATGTATAGCTGATTCACTTTGTTATAAAGCAGAAACTAACACACCATTGTAAAGCAATTATACTCCAATAAAGATGTTATAAATAAATAAATAAATAAATAAATAAATAAAGTCCCGGGGCAGGAGAGTGGGGGGGAAGACAGTAATATAGGTCAAATTAATAAATTCTATGTATACACTTGGTTATAAGTTTTTAGATTGTCTTATTAGTGTGTTTATATTATACAAATCCTTTCTGGGAATCATCTCAACGCAACTTCCTAACGTGCCTCATTATATGGAAGGAAGGGAGGGGAGGGAAGAAACTAGCATTGACCAATTTTTTGTCTCTTTTTTTTTTTTCTGTATTGGCATCAATCTTTTATGAATGTACAGTTCTCTTGAAAATTGCTACTGATTTGGCTTGCAACCATTTTCAAGACAAGGATCATAGCTTATTTGTGGATTTTTACAACTATTAGAAAAACAAGACTGGTTTCAAACAGTTTTAAGGGAAAATAATCATCCTCTTTTCCTGATTTTAACAGTTCAGGACACTATTGATTTATTAAAATATCCAAATACTATTTGTCCAAGAAAAAGTACAACCTTGAGACATTAGCAGGAAGTTTATATTCATTCTAAGAGAAATTTCTACCTGAGGATTTCGTTAGATTGAGTATATGATACAACTTTTATGATGAAAGTTATCTTTTTTCTTGCTTTATGTTGCAGATTTAAAGAAAGAACATAATTGCAACTACTCTTTGTGTCTTTCAGGCACCTCATTTCTCCAGTCTTCTCCAAGTGAAACAATACAGATCTATTAGTGTAATTATCGCATAAGGTCATTTACCACTTTGTAATTGCTGTAGGTTGTGAATGATGTATGAAATGAAAGCATCTGCAGTGCAAATAGAACATAGGCAAGAATGTGCTGTGTGCTAATTAGGTAACCATCTAACGATAAGACCCTAGGGAAACACAGTATAGCAAAATCCCACAGTGCTCTGCAGTCACAAGGCAACAAAACATTCCTAAGGAGTTCAAAAATATATCCATTATTAAGTATAATCCTTTCCTCTCTTCAGACTCTCTGAACTCTGTTCCCTGTGAGCGTACACCCCCTCTATCTATTTCATCCTGTGCAATGTTAATCAGGCTCCAACAGTCAAGAACCATCTGATTGACATAAGAATCGTTCTACTCATTCACATTAAAGATTGAGAACTTATTTGAAGAGTGTTCATGAATTTTGGGTTTATGTTGTTTTCCTGACCATTCTATTAAAATTTTTGTTTAAAGCGTAGGCCACTTTGCTATGTAAGGGTGACAAGGCTCAGTTATCAAAACTGATGGGTTATGAAAGGAATGGAGTCCATGTTACTTAAAGCAAACTTCTACTTTGTTTATGCAACAATCCAACAGGTTTAGAGCAAAGAGAATACATAGGGAAAAAAAAGGTTTAACAAGCTGAGTTCTTCACCAACTCTTAAATATTCAGCTAATATTTTATTTGGTTGAATTGTAAACTTCAGGAGTCTGGCTGAAATTGAGCACCTGACATCAAATACACTGAACATTTGGCCAAATTAACTAATGAGATGTTCCTTCTTTTCTGCTTCTATAATGCATTACTGGAAAATATTTGTTTCATTGCCTGCTGCGCCGATTTGGATAGAAAGGATTTATTTCTTTAAAGTTGCCACTACCAAAATGCATAATCTAGTCATTCTGAATACCAGCAACGGCAGTTATTTCCTTCTATTGTGATCTGCTTGCTGTTTATATAGTATTTTCTACTCATCTTGCTTTCTTCTTGAGCTCAACATAATGTACTTCTTAAGATGTCACACTGTCACTTCCTATTGCCACTCCAGCACAACAGGATTCCTGTGAACTTGTCTTCAGAGACAACAGTTGACTTGGGGTTAGTTTCTTGCCTCTCCATTCACTGCTATTTGTGACTCATAAGTGGTGCTAATAAAATGTGTCTGTGTGCTTCACACAACAGGTTCAGATTTTTGGTAAACTTCTACTTAATTTGGAACTTTTGGCCACACTGATTTTTTTCTGCCAGTCTTCTACTTGATGGGCTCCTTCTCTTGAGGCATTTTTTTGTAGCTTCTTGCCACTTCACAGCTACTTAAGTAAACAGAACTTAGTGACTAATTTTCATTCTACACCATCAGTTTTTCCACTGTGAATGTGGTTCCCCAGATGTTGGTTGTTAATGCAGATAGGGTAAATTTATTCCTAAATTATTTTATAATTTTTGTATATGTCCACTTATAAGACCCAATCATTTTTTTCTTTATCAAAAAATATGTGCCTACATGTGACAGCAATAGACATAGATTCTGAGACATAGGGGAAAAGACACAGAGAATGTCATTGTTATCATGGAGCTTGCACTGCAACTCATGAAAAATCAACAAACAAATAACCAAGAAGACTCTCAGGTAGTTATAAGTATTTGGCAGAAAATTAAGAGTGCAATGTTATAGTAAATGCAAATTTAGACTGAGGATTTAAGAAGATATCTCTGAGGACGTGATATTTATGCAAAGATCTGAATGACACAAAGCAGCTAACTGTGGTAAAAATCTATGGGAAGAACATCCAAGTAAAATGAAGAGTTAGTGAAAATGTCAAAGGGCAAAAATAAGCTTTTTTCTATTAGAAGTTCCTAGAAGTTCTTAAGCCTAGAAATATGGGTACAGTGTAGGATTTCAAAAGCTCTTTCAGGCTTCAGTGAGGAGAATCAAAGAATCAGAGTTTAAACACAAGGCTTGTTAGCTGATTGTTACAGTAGTCCAAACAAGAGAAAATGGCTTGAACCGGAAGAGGTAGGGACAATTGAAAGAACTGGGTGAATGTGGAATATATTTTGGAAGTAGAATTCACAGGATATACTTGTAGAAAAGATGGTAACAGAACTAATAGAAAGGATAATTCCAAGATTTTTGGTGATCAGCAAGTAGATATGGGTCCATTTACTCAGATAGGCAAGGATAGGAGCGGAACCTGTTCTTTGGGGAGAGGAGAATAAAAGTTTTTCTTTGGCCATGTTTTGATTTGTAGAGTCTTAGAGTCATGCCTATAAGAATGCCAAGTTGACACCGGAGATAAATTTGAGATTCATTAAAGTTCTGAGACTAAAGACCTCACCTAAAAAGTTTATATCTATAGAAAAAATAAAAGGGAGCAGAGCCTTGCCCTGAGGGCCCTCCAATCTTAGAGGTGGAGCAGAGGAAGCAAACAAAGGAAACTGGGAAGGAAAGGCCAGTGAAGTAGGAAATATAGTATTATGGTATCCCTAAAGCCAAATAAAGAAACACATTTCAAGACAGAAGGAAAGGGACCAAAATGGCAGAGCAGGAGACCCCAGCCTCCATGGTCAGAAAGATCAACAATTAGACAGCTATCCGTGAAGAACAGTTCAGGGAGAGCGCAGAAGTCCACTTAAGAAACATCAGCAACACAGTGAAAGAAAAAACCTGAGAATAACTGAATGAAAAGGGAAGGAAGAACAACTTCATTTTCCCTGCATAATCCGATCCCCTAGGCGGGCACTGTACAGCACCAAGAGGGGCCGCTCCAGCTAGAAAGAGTTCCTTTCACCAGGAAAGGGAGAGTAGGGTGAGCGTCCAGGTTCTGCAGTCTTTTGGGGAGCCACGTGAAGGACTCACTTTGATTTCATCCTACCCAGAGACCAGCGAAGCTGAGATATATAGAGATGGCTAAGAACAAGGAAGAAGAGTAGGGGCTATAAGGATCAGCCTCGTAGCAGGGGTGACCATGGATCACAGTGACCTGCTCTGCAGAGGACCGCAGCTGCTTTCACCACTGAAGACACCAATGCCAGCCAGCACAGCTGCTGTGGATCCCCTGCAGATTTCACAGGTTCCCCTTTGCAGACACCAGTCACCTGAGTCCCTGATGGCTCCCTACCTGTGCCCCATCTGAGCCCAGTATCTGCTCCAGCAGCCCTTCAAGGTCTCTGTGCATCATAAGATGCCAGCTTAGATCCCTGAGACAGACCCCTTCACCACTGTCACTAGCCTCCAATGCACACCTACAGCCAAGGCCCCTACAGCTGCATGTGGGCCCAGATGCGGCCCTATCTTTCTCTGTCACTGGCCTGCACCGCTGGGCTCACCTGCAACTAGACCCCATCCAGATGTACATGTGCATGCCCATGGCCTGAACCCTGTCACTGGCCTCCACTGCACACCTAGGATGAGACCCTGCAGGCATAAGAGTACACACTGGTAACAGGGCCCCCGAGTTGCTTGTGGTCCCTGATTTGACCCTATCTCTTGTCACTGGCCTGTGCACACCTAGATCTGGGCACACCTAGAGCTAGCCCCACCAGCTATGTACCTGCGTGCCCCTAGCCTGACTTCTGACACCAGCCTCACTGTCATGCCCCCAGGGTGAGACACTGCAGCCTCACTAATGCACTCCAATATCCAGAGCCCCACAGTTGCTGTGGGCCGAGCTTCAGGCTGTCTCCTGTCATTGACCTCCACTGCTAGTTTAGTGCGCAAGTAGCCCTTCCAACTGTGTACTTGCACACTGACAACCCAGCTCCCTTCACCAGCTTCTGCTGCTGTGCATGCGCTGGTGGTGAGACTCTACAATCACAGGAGTACACCCCAAAGAGCCAGAACCCACACAGCTGTCAGTGCATCTGCAGTTGGCCCTGACCACTATGTGTGTGTTCGCAATTGGCTCCTACCGCTATATAGGCACCCGCAGCTGGACCCCACAGCTTATTATGTGTACACCACCAGCTTCAGCCACCATCACTGCCTGCCCTGGTCCCTCGCTGCTGAAACTTGAGGTGCTGCTGAGGACCTCAACAGCCTTTGCAGCCGCTGAGGACCATGAAAGAGTGTACTTTAAATATTATTTCGGATTAGGGGTGGAATTAAAGTGGAAATGAGTAAACCTTGCCCTGTTAAACTGAAACAAATTCTTCAAAATATTTGAAAGGTTCTAATATAGAGAAACAACAACAACAATATGCGTATCAGCCATCTCTGGATAGAAACTACAGCTCTGCCATTTACTTACTGGATTACTTTGAGCACTTTACTTATTTTCTCTGAAGTTCAGTGTGTCCAAGTGCAAAGTAAGGCTCCAAATGCTTATTTCATAGGATTCATATCAGGCTCAGTGAAAAAAATTATGTAAAACATCTAGTATAATGCCTGGCAACATGACACACGTATAATAAGTAGTGAATATTTTTCTTAACACTCTATTTAATAGAGCCTTGGTAATCATGACTTCTATATTCAATTTTAAACTGTAAGTTACATGAGGGCAGAAACCACGTCTTATTTACTTTTTTTGTGTGTGTGTGGTACGCAGGCCTCACACTGTTGTGGCCTCTCCCGTTGTGGAGCACAGGCTCCAGACGCGCAGGCTCAGCGGCCACGGCTCACGGGCCCAGCCCCTCCGCGGCGTGTGGGATCTTCCCGGTCCGGGGCACGAACCCGTGTCCCCTGCATCGGCAGGCGGATTCTCAACCACTGTGCCACCAGGAAAGCCCCTTATTTACTTTTGAATCTCTATAATCTTCCACAATGCCTGGCATATAGTGGGGAATCTAAGTATACCTGTTGAAGCAAACTGAGCTGAATTTCTTGATGGTTCTTACCAATTGCTCTGTAACAAACCACCACAAAACTTAGTGGGTAAAACAACACAATATTTATTTTTTTGTTGGGACTACTTACTCTACTTTGTGCCAGCTAGGATGGCTCAAAGCCTAGAAATTAGAATCATCTTAAGGCTCACAAATTTGCAAGTTGATGCCTGGCTAGAAAGACTTAAATGAGAGAGGGAACAGCTGGGATAACTTGGGCATCTCTATCTCCACTTGGTCTCTCCGACTTGATGGCTTCAGGGAAGAGAGACATATGCCAACTCAGAGCTCCCAAGGCATGAATCTTGAGAGAGAGAGAGAGAGAGAGAGAGAGAAAGTCAGGCAGAAAGTGTATCTCTTTTCACGATCTAGATCAGAAGTTACTCCTACCATATTCTTCTCATTGAATTGCAGAACAGAACATATCATGACCTTTTCTGAAAATATAATCTACCCCAATGTATTAACAATGTTGTTTAGTAACTGATCCAAGGTAATCTGAGCAGGATTTTGTGAAGGAAAGCAATGAAACAAAATTGGCCATACTTTAATAACTGTTGAAGATATAAGATATGTGTATAGGGGTTCATTGTTATTCTATTTGTGACTCTATTTGAAATTTTATATAATACAAAGTTTAAAAAATTTAAGGTCTGGGGGCTTCCCTGGTGGCGCAGTGGTTGAGAGTCTGCCTGCCAATGCAGGGGACACGGGTTCGTACCCCAGTCCAGGAAGATCCCACATGGCGCGGAGCGGCTAGGCCCGTGAGCCATGGCCGCTGAGCCTGCACGTCCGGAGCCTGTGCTCCGCAACGGGAGAGGCCACAACAGTGAGAGGCCTGTGTACAGCAAACAAAAAAAAAAATGTAAGGTCTGATTTTAAGCTTGAAATACATCTCAGATTTTCTTGCCTTAATCCTGTTAATACTTACCTGGTGCCTTTTTTTTTTCAGTTCTACTCTTAGGGGCTTCCTATTTTCTGATTTCAGTGTGGGATAGAGATTAGACTCTTAAACAGACTCCTTGATTATATTCATTGTTGCTTCTCAACTATCCAATTTACTACAAGCATTGCTGACACTGACCATGTGCTCAGGCAAATGCCCAAAAGTTTATCCTTCTGACCCTACCTCTACCCTCACAAACCCCTGTTTAAGCTTGAGCTAGACTGTATTACTGTTCAAAATACTTGTTGCCCATTCTTGTGGGAGAATTATCTACTTCTACCCCACTGACATCATATTTGATCATTTAACTTGCTTTGTCCAGTGGAATGTGAGGAAAGATACGTGTGACTTCTAAGAGAAGTGATTGTGTGATTCTAATAATCTCTTTTCTCCTGCCAAAAGATCAGAAATATCCCAGGTAGTGGTTGTTCCTTCAGCCTGGATCTCAGAATGAAGATGATGACTCACAGCAGAGACATATACCAAAAATGGATACGTAGTACAAGTGGGTATTAAACTTGTTGTAAGCCACTTTTGAGGTAATTTCTTCCTGCAGCATAACTTAGTCTAGCTGCCTGACACAAACTATGTCCAATCAGCATTTGTTGTGGCTTGTTCAGTGCTAGATAAAACATTTTCCACCCACAAGCAACTGCCATCCACAAAATAACCTGGTTGAGTTTAACGTTAGATCTTATTCTTAGTAATTAGCAAGATCATCATCATCTAGATTACTTCATTTGTGATGGCAAAAGGATTAGAGATTCATGTATCTATGTATATTCATAGCCAACACTAATCCCTGCAATACATTACCATGTGATGTTCAGTATTATACGTTAAACTGGTGAAATGTTATGGTCAGTTTATTATATGTGCTTAAATATCTGAAAACAACCATTAGAATACTGAATAAAAGCAAGTGAACTCCAACAGCAGTAAATATTTATCTCCTAAGTTTTCATACTTTCAGTACAGTGAGAGTCCATTAAGACAAGTAATGTGCTCTTTTTCTTTAAGACAAGAATGCCCATATTAGTTGTGCATAAAAAATAAAGTAGTACTTTGTACTGATCAAGACAGACTAGATAACAAACCACAACAAGATCTCAGTGGCTTAACACCTACATTTATTTCTAGTTGATGCAAAGTGTGCTATAGGTCAGGTCACCCTCCTGGGCAGCTGTCTTCTGTGTGGCAACATAACAACCTAAGGTGGTTTAATCTTGCTGCTCCACCTTCCCAACAAACAATTTCCGTGATTACTACTGAAGGAATAGAGACAGGGGAATCATGCAGAGGCTTCGCATTGCTTCCATCCAGAAGTGACACATTTAATTGGACAGCATCAGTCATGTGACCTTACCTAGAGCCATGTCAGGGCTGGCTCAGTTGGCTCAGGAAGTAAAGAAATATTGATGAGCTGCTGCTTTCAAGTTTTAAATAATATGAAAAGGATGTTTGAAAAAGGGATGATTACACTGATGGAAGTGGAAAGAGAGAAAGGTTGCACAAAAGTTTAATTATAGGGTCACTGAATTCCCACGTATATGCAAAAATATAAAAATATTGAAAGTAGTGTTTTAGCATTAATGTAGCAAGAATTTCCCAAATTGTACAGTAACATCTCCCACCATTGTATTTCTTTCAATAGAATAGTAGGATATCACTGGAGGAACAGAGGTGACAATAATACTAACAATAGCAGCAATAACAGTAGCAGCAACAACACTGTGAGCTAATGTTTGTTAAGTACTTAGTCTGTGCTGGAAACTATTTAAAGGGCTTTGTAGAAACTGTGTTATGTAAAATGTCAAAGAAGACCTAGAAAATAGTTATTATTGACTTCGAGAAGTGTTTTTAGAATCTTAGAGTAGTAATTAATATAGTCAATATTGTTTCAAGGAAAATATGAATGACTGATACCAAAGAATGTACACTATTGGCCATATCTCATTCTATGTAGTAGAGTAGTTTTTATATTTCTTTACATTCTTTTATGACTTGGCAGGAGTTCAAAGATAACATATGTGCATTCCAGTGCTCCAAGTATTTTTGAATCTGTGCTAACATAAAATGTGCTTTCACCTCACCAACTCTGTGTTATAATACCAACTGGGGAATATTCTCATGTACATCAATCAGACACAGGGTAGACACTACAAATCTTAATCCTCTCTTAGGTTGGCATGGGGGCAGGGGAAAGAGTTTAAACAAAGAAATCACAAGACTACCAAGTTCTTATGGAAAGTAAAAGAAGAGGCATGCAAAATTCTAGATAGTGGAGCAGGGGGAGAATGTGATGGGGAAGGCATATAAGTGGCTTTGAAAGGTATTGGTAAATTTTATTTCTTAAACTGGGTCTTGGTTATATGTGGTATTTGTTTTATTATTTAAATTTGCATATAGACTATACACATTTGTGCAGTATAATTCCACAGATAGCAAAAGAAGTTTGTTGGCAGAAAAACTTAAATAGACACAAGATCATAGCTATATTTGACTTTTCACATCACCTTACTAATTTATTTTTGCGACGTAGAACAAAAGACTTCGGGGAAAGGTGACAAAAGAAATATTTTTGAAGTAATAGTGACCACTTTCATTAATGGGCAGTTACATACAGTGGTAATGTGTAAAAGTTAATTGGATTGGATTAACAATCATTTCAATACTAAATTATTAGAAATAGATTCTAGGAGGGGAAACACTCTCATGACTTCCAATTGGTTCCCTGTATCTACTTCCTGTCCATCAGATACATCCTCAAAACTGATATCAAAAGGATCTTTGTAAAATGCAAATCTGGTATCTGATTTCTGCTAAACATCTTCAGGGCCACCTCTGTTTCCATGGAATGGTGTCAGGATCTCTATGTGCTTTTAAAGCTTCATTTTCTATTACTCCCACCATGTGATAACAATTACATTCAGTCACAAGTGGTCCATCTTCCATGTTTTGCTCTTCCTCAATTTCCTGCTTTTGCATATTGCTGGACTTTTTTTCAGGAGTATTCTCGGTCTTATCTGCCTGGCAAACTGCTGCTCATCTTTAAAATTCATCTCAAATTTCACCTCTGCTGAGAAACTCCCCTGACTTTTCCAAGAGGATTTCAATGCTTGCTCCTTAGGCTCTTACAGTATGTTATCTGTACCTCCACAAATGCACTTAATGTAATTTTGGTTTTTTCTGAATCTGTCTCTCCCACTGGAATCGGAACAGATGGAGAATCAGACTATATTCTAGTCATCTTGGTAGACAGTCAGCCCTCTGTATCTGTGGGTTCTGCATCCGCATATGCATATTCAACCAGCCCTGGGTGAAAAATATTAAGAAAAAAATAATTCCAGAAAGTTCCAAAAAGCAAAACTTGAATTTGCCATGCATTGGCTACTATTTACACAAATTTATATTGTATTAGGTATTATAAGTAATCTAGAAATGATTTAAATTTTATGAGAGGATGTGCCTAGGCTATGTGCAAATACTACACCATTTTATATAAGGTAGTTGAGTATCTGCAGATTTTGGTTTCGGGTGGGTGGGTGAGTGAGGGGTCCTGGATCCAATCCCCTCCCGATACTGAGGGCTGACTATACTTAGGATTTAGAATAGTGCTTGAAACGTAGTGGGCACTTAACAGATGCTTGTTGAATGAATAACTAAAAATGAATGAAGATGAGAATATTTAGAGCCAAGATTGCAAATTTCCCAATATAGCTGAATCTGGTACCTTTTGGGTTTGACCAAATAACCAACAAATGAATCACATTCCTTCCTTCCAAACATAATGATGATATTCTAATTATATCTCCCTTAACAATAAATATAATGGTTTACCTTTGTTTCATGTGTTATAAACTTGACACTACATTAGATGCAATTACATGCATTCTCTAGTCTTCACATCAATCCTTCTAAATGGGTATTACTAAAACCCATTTCATGGTGAAAATCTTAAGCTCAGAATAGATAAATAACTTATCCAAAATAACATAACTTAAAAGTGGTCGATTGAAACTCTAAATATGCCCCAAATGGGCATATTATAACCTTACTGCACAGAAAAAAGAATCAAGGATTCCACAGATGTGAAGATTTCTCAACCTACAATAATAACACAAAACCACTAGCAAGCCTGGATAACCAAATCCAGATAATCTATCCCCAGATAACACAGATAATCAAAGGTCTGTTCCTACATCCAGTATGGAGGTATATGAAGAACTTTAATCTAGAGAAAGGAATATCCTGCCCTTTATGCCTGTATTTCTGAACTACACAAAAGAAGAAATGTTCCAGTAAACTCATTTTGAGAACATTCATTTATGCCAACTGCCTGGGCAAACACTTCTATTTCATTCAGGAATATCTGTTGTCAGTTCCCTCAAAAAGAACAAAAGTCTAAAACTTTTGGCTTTCTACTCACATTGTTTTTATCTCAATAAGAAAAACAAAATAGCCTATATTTTGTCTAGGTTGGTCACTAGCCTGGCGATTCAGAACCATAACTTTGCAGTTACATTTCCATCATTTTTCTGTGTAAGATTCTTTCACTTTTTCTGATTCTTTTTCAGAACCATATTTACATTCTTCTGTTTCTAATAAAATATTTTGTCACTCCTGTCAATTCTGAACGATCTATTAAACTTTGCTTTTTACCTATGTTTAATACTACAAAAGTAATTTATTTAACCTTTATCCTTATTTTTCTTTGCAAAAGTTATGAAGAATAACTTATCTTTGTTTTTTTAATGTGTAGTCTTTTGTGAGTTGATGGGGAACATGATTACCAAACTAATTGACTGTTTAGTTTATTGAATGTTGGTGATTTATAAAATGTTGTATTTTTAATGCATAATTAAAAGATAAACACAGGCAAATTTCCTTAACTAAAACAGAAGAACTCTCTATAAGTTGGAGGGTATAAATCCAGCAAAAGGCAATGTGTACCAATGTGGCTATATTCATGCATGACATGCCTAATGAAATATGCTATTTCTAGTACAAATAATTGCCTTTGTTTTCATCATCTTTCCTGGTGTATCCTAGCAGGCTACAAAATAGTGTACGTATTATCCTGATCTACAATCAGACAGTTCATAAAACTCTAATGGAAATGAAGATTTTTCTATTTGAAGTGGTCAAATTTCCATTTTCAAACATATCACAGCTTATAAACACTGATGGCATTTGGGTTTGCTTTTGAGTTTTAGGATAATAGCAAATTATAGAGAAAATCTACCAATTCTTTGTGAGTTGAACTATGAGGGAAAAAAGGCCCATTATCCGCCTGAAAGAAAAGCAAATCTACATGGTATTTTTAAATGAAAAATATATATTTGTTTGTAGCTGTATGCCATTTCCAAATTTAAGATCATTAGTCCTGCTTAAGCGACCAGGGAGTTTGTTCAAATAAATAAAAACCTTTCTTCTCTTGTGTGTAAATCCATTTTAGGAATAAAGAGAGGATAAGGAAAGTAATGTAAGAGAGTACTATTTTTCTTCCTATTTCAGTGACCTGTGCTCCACAAAATCCAAGTGGTTATTTAGAACAATCCACTTTGATTGGAAATATGTTGTTGCATACCTTTGCCTTTCTAACATCAATACTTTTTCTTCTGTTACTTCCACTTACTTTCCTTTCTACCTAATTGAAACGCCCAAGGCCTCCCTCCTTCAACTTAAATCCCCTTCTCCGGTGAGTATTTCACCATCTGAGCCTGCTAACTACCTCAGTGATCTCATTCATTCAACAAATATTTCACAAGGGCAGGCTTAGAGATCATCCTAACCTCCATTCAATTTAGAAAATTTTGCTATAAAATTCCTAACATATTAAACTTTTGATTAAATACTTGCAACTACTGGGATCTCATTACTTTGTAAGACACCAATTCCTAAAACATCTTCCCCATAGTTAAGCTAATATTTGCCTGCCTGTAGTCTTCACATATTGTTTTTTAGTTCTGTTCCTTAAGGATCCCAAGAAATTATCTAATTCCTTTTTTCAAATGATGGCCCTTCAAATATGTGAAGAACTTTGTGATGTTTCACTATTGAATTTTCTCCAAGTAAAAATATGCCCAATTCCTTCCATCAGTCTCCAGTATGCATCAGTTCTAATTATTCCATAATCTTGATCTTCTTCTTCCACATACACTTCAGGTAATTGAATTTCCCTTTTGAAATATTACCCTAATAGCAGTCCTGTATCTTGATAGTGGTGTTAACATGATTTTATACAATTAATAAAGCATATCAAACCACACTTAAAATGGGTGAATTCTATTGAGTACAAACGACAGCTTAGTGAAAAGCAAAAAAACACTGAAGCAAAGCCACATATATATCACCTACACATTACCTCCGGCATTGCCTAATTAAAGCATAATACACTAAAGTTATCATCTCCTTGGTTCTAGACATTACTTTTCTACTTTAATTTTTCAACCATGGCAGTGCTGGCTTATGGTAAATATGCAAGGATCCTTTGCTGTTCGTTGGAAATTATACACAATTGAGTTCTGAAGTCAAATATAAGCATAAACATATATTCCAGTTTTGTTTCTTCTTAACTTCTACTTATCTTCCATGTTGATTTATTCACTCTGAACGTATTCATTGAATCCATATTATATGTTATGCAAAGGTGAATAGGCGAGAAAAGGACCATGCCCTCTTGTGGCTTACAGTCACTTGGGGGAAATAGATGTAAAACATAAACAAAAATAATTACCATTTGTGTCAGTGTAATGGAGGGTGCTGAGACAGAGAATAAGAATAACAGGGAATAGGAGGTGAAAGGTAGGGAAACTCTCTTTAAACTGAGAGTTTAAGGAAGACAACATAGAGGAATTCACGTTTAATTTGAAACCTTAATGTTAAGTTGCAAGAGGCAACAAAGGGAACATCTGAGAAAATCACACTGCAGACCAAGAAAACAGAGCTCAGAGTGTTTGAGATAAAGTCTGAAGGCCTGAGCTGTAAGGCTTAATATAAGAGGCACTAGCAAGAAATAAGGGAGGATAGTTAGGCAGGACCAGATCATGCAGGCTGTCATAAAGGATTTGGATTTTTTTTTTCTGTGTAATACAGGAAGTCATTGTAAGACTTTAAATAGAAAAATGATATGGTCCAAATTATAAATTTTATAAAGATCACTTTGCTTGATGTGTGCACGATAGGACAGAGAGAGATTGAATAGATAGAGAGGAAAGAAAACCACATCAATAAAAATACTGAATAGAGTTAAGCTTGGACCACAATACTTGAGACCTCCTCTTGGATCATCATGTCTCCCTTAGTAACCACCCTTTGAATATGGTTGTTAAACTTGTGTTCTCCAAAGTGTGATGGACACACTTCTTGAGTGTACAAATGATCCTTTGATAGAAGAGAAGAATGATGAGGAATTTCTATTTATCTCATTTGTTACAAAATTCTGAGATATTTCATGCCTGTTTCATAATATATATTACAGTACTATTATCCATATGTATATTTTATATGTATGCTCATGTAGTAATGGAAGTGCTTAAATAAAAAGTTATATTGATATAAATGCACCATATCAAAATATGGAGGCCAAAATTTCAACAGCCGATATTACAGTTGAATTATCTTCCAGCATGTAAGTCTCTATTTTGTCCATTCATATTTGCTTGAGCATCACTCATTCAAATAATGTAGGTACATGTGGATTTAGATAATGTCATACATTTCTGCTAATAATAGTAATACTAGGTTACGCTTTCTGTTTTTTATTAGCTCTTTAAGATAATAAAGAAATGATAATAGAAGTCTAAGCATTCCCCAAAAGTGAATGGTCATATAATCCTCCTTAAAATTAGAGAGAGAGAGGGAGAGAGAAAACCATTGGACAACTGAAGAATATTTTAAACATTAGACAAAATTAAAAACACAATACCATATACAAGTACTCGAAAAAAGTAAACTACTTTACTTTTACTTTTTGTTAGGTTTAGCTATAAATCTAACACAATATGTACACGGCCTACATTACAAATAACATAATGTTGATGAAAGAAGGATCTAAGTAAATGGAGAGACATGCCATGTTCATAGATGGGAACATTCAACATAGTAAAGATGTCGGATCTCCCTAAATTGATCTGTGGATTAATGGAGATCTTATTAAAATCTCAGAAAGGATTTCTGCAGACATAGAAAAGCTTATTCTAAGATTTCTATGAAAAAGCACAGGCCCTAGAATAATGAAAACACTCTTGAGCAAGAAGAAAAAATGGGAGGAAATACTCTCCTAGATATTAAGGCCTACTAGATAGCTCCAATAATAAAAATCCTATGTGATATTGACAGAAGGATAGACATATAAATCAATGGAACAAATTAGAGAGCCCAGACAGATTCACACAAAGGTGCAAAATTTTACAAAGGTGCAAAAACAATCCAATGGAGTAGAGTTAGCCTTTTCAACAAATGGAGCTGGAACAATTGGATATCCATAGTCAAAAAATGAAGTTCAACTTAAATCTCACACCTTATACAAAATTTAACTCATAATAGGTCATCAATTTAAAACATTTAGAAAAAGTTAAGAAAAAAACTTTTATAAAAAAAATAATTGAAAGTCTTCAGGATTTAGACTAGGCAAAGAGTTTTTATAATTGACACTAAAGCACTATTCTTAAGAAGAAAATTGACAAATTGAATATCCTTGAAATTTAAAATTTTGCTCTGTAAAAGCCCACATGAAGAGGATGAAAAGAGAGACTATAAAATGAGAGAAAATATTTGCAAGCCACATACCTGACAAAAGATTGGCATCTAGCATATACCAAAAAAAAAAAAAAAAAACTCAAAAGTCAAGAATTAAAAAAAACCAACTAGAAAATGGGCAAAATACATCATCATATATTTCACTAAAAGGATAGACAGATGGCAAATAAGCACATAAAAGATGTTCAACACCATTAAACACCAGGGAAATGCAAATTAAAACCACTAGACACTTAGAATGTCTAGGGGAAAAAACTAATGACAACACCAAATGTTGGTGAGAATTTGGAGAAGCTGGACCACTCATACATTGGTGATGAGAATGCAAAATGGTACAGCCGTTCTCAAAACATTTTGGAAGTTTCTTATAAAACTAATCATGCAACTATCATATAACTCAGCAATTGAACTCTTGGGTATTTAGCTCAAAGAAATAAAAACTTAGGCTCACAAAAAAATCTGTACACAAATATTTATAACAGTTTATTTGTAAAAGTCAAAAAAATGGAAAAACCCGTACATCCTTTAATGGGTAAATGGTTAAACAAACTACAATACATCTGTACCATGCAATACTATTTAGCAACAAAAAGGAACAAACTACTGACACACACAACTTGAATGAATTTCCAGGAATTAATGCTAAGTGAAAAAAAGCTGATCCCCAAAAGGTTTCATACTGCATTATCTCATTTACATAAAATGTTTGAAATGACAAAATTATACAAAGGGGCAGGGTGTGGCAGAGGGGCTATGTGAAGCTATAAAAAGCAATGGTAGGGATACTTTTGATGGTGGAACTATTCTGTATCTTGACTGCATTAATATCAATATCCTGGTTATGACATGATGCTACTATGGTTTTGTAAGAGGTTATCATTGGGGAAAACTAGTAAAGCGTACATGGGATCTCTCTATTATTTCTTACAACCACATGCAAATCTACAATTTTCTCAAAATAAAATGTCTAACAAAATATATGACGTGTAAGTGTAGTATAAAATTAACACATAATTAATGTTGTCTTTAAAAATGTAACCTTCTCCCTAATCTTTAGGACACATTATGTGGTAATTTCTGAACAGAAACTTGCCAATCAAAATGAAATGCTGGAGAGGGTGTGGAGAAAAGGGAACCCTCTTACACTGCTGGTGGGAATGTAAATTGATACAGCCACTGTGGAGAACAGTATGGAGGTTCCTTAAAAAGCTACAATAGAACTACCATATGACCCAGCAATCCCACTACTGGGCATATACCCTGAGAAAACCATAATTCAAAAAGAGTCATGTACCAAAATGTTCATTGCAGCTCTATTTACAATAGCCCGGAGATGGAAACAACCTAAGTGTCCATCATCGGATGAATGGATAAAGAAGATGTGGCACATATATACAATGGAATATTACTCAGCCATAAAAAGAGACGAAATTGAGCTATTTGTAATGAGGTGGATAGACCTAGAGTCTGTCATACAGAGTGAAGTAAGTCAGAAAGAGAGAGACAAATACCGTATGCTAACACATATATATGGAATTTAAAAAAAAAAAATGTCATGAAAAACCTAGGGGTGAAACAGGAATAAAGACACAGACTTACTAGAGAATGGACTTGAGGCTATGGGGAGGGGGAAGTGTAAACGGTGACAAAGCGATAAAGAGGCATGGACATATATACACTACTAAACGTAAGGTAGATAGCTGGTGGGAAGCAGCCGCATAGCACAGGGAGATCAGCTCGGTGCTTTGTGACCGCCTGGAGGGGTGGGATGGGGAGGGTGGGAGGGAGGGAGACGCGGGCGGGAGGAGATGTGGGAATATGTGTATGTGTGTGGCTGATTCATTTTGTTGTGAAGCTGAGACTAACATACCATTGTAGAGCAATTATACTCCAATAAAGATGTTAAAAAAAAAAAAGAAATTAAAAAAAAAAAAAATGAAATGTCCATACAAACTATTGGGTGTAAGATAGGCTTAAGGATGTAATGTATTGTACAACACAGGCAATAGAGCCAGTATTTTGTAATAACTGTAAATGGAAAGAAAACTTTAAAAACTGTATTAAAAACTTTTAAAAATTAAAAAAAATCAAAATGGAGTGTTCAAATTTATGTATGTGTGTATATATATATGTCTATCTATCTATCCATCATCTATCTACCAGGCATCCGTAAAGCCCATCCTCTTGCCTTCCATAAGATGTATTTAAGATTATTTGCCCATGTAGGAAATATGACAGAAATGAAAATATTCTCTTCATAAGTTTATCAAAATTTTTTCCAATAGTTTTACCATCAAGAAAGGGTATGATGCTAATTCTATTTATTTTAAGTTAAAGCTAATTAAAATCTAAAATTACAAACTAATATTTAAAATTAGCAAACTACTTGTAGTTAATGTAATTTTGATATTTCATCGTAGATTTGATATAAGGAGCACTTTTGCCTACGTGTATTTCTCCTACATGGAATTTTAGAATTGATAGAATATCTGCCCATCTTGTATACTATGAGTAATTTATAAAGGGTTGGTAATCTCAATAAATTCAGAAGTAGAAGTAGAAATGAGGCAGGCAATTAGAGGACTTAGAAATTGGTAATGTTTATACTTCAAGCCACGTATAGAAATGACTTCAGAATTGTTGTTTAACACTGTAACTACAACGGCATAAATAATTTACATGAGTGAAAATGATTGGAAAGAAATTCTCACCATGTGATTAGTGGTTATGTTAGGATGAGGATGGCATATACATGGCACTCCTTTCTGCATCACGGCAGACAATATACATCAATTACAGGTACTGTGGCCAGATGTGGCCAAAGAATCTTTCTCAATTTGCTGCCTTGGAGTCTTGATAAATCTGCCAAATTTAGCAGTCATGTTAAAATATTTTTCCATCCCCATGTGAGAAATTTCATTACGAATTATTTTGTCTATTTTTCAAATTTTCTATACTCTATTATATTTTTATAAATAAAATGATTACATATGAAATAATTTAAAGTTTTAAGCCAGCATCTGAACTCTCCAAAGGAAATAAATTCCTTATGCCAAAAAAACTTGCCTACTGGGAAATCTGTATTATCAAAATTAAGAGAATTAAATGCTTAAGTTTTCCAAGAAAGAATCATTCCAAATATGAGGAAGGAGCCTGAACTGTTCTATAAACTAAAAACATTGCACTCATACATTTACAGACTGAGAGGACAAGGGAGCTCAAGTGGTTTCTAAGTGTAAATTTTTACTCTACTAAAAGTAAATATCATTCCAGTCTGTCCAAATGAGATTAAAAATTCAATTTAGCTATGACCTGCTATGTTCCAGAAGCTGTGCTATGGTCTAGAGACCCAAAGGATGAACAAGCTGTACACACAGTCCTTCCTTCATGTGGTTCACAGTTGATCAAGGGAAATAGGTTTATGAATAATTCCTTGTGGTATCGAGTGGCAATGTCCTAATAAAGAAATCTACAGAGGGCCATGGGAACACAAAAGATGGACAGTTAATTCTGACTGGAGACATCAAGGAAAGCCATATGAAAAAAGGTAACGTTGAATTAGCTAGTTCTTAAAAAATTAAAATGAAGTTCTCCAAGTATACAAATAAGGGTATGCTAAGGAGAAATACCATAAATTTAAAAGCATCACGGGTTGAACTTTCTACTCCTCTGCTTCTCCTCCCAGCCCCTACTTTTTGAACCTGACAGAACGAAACTCAGCAACCTTGGAGGCTGGATTGGAGAAAGAGCCGACTGTGATGTGCTTTCACCACATGTGCCAGCCTTTGTCAGTGTGATGAAGTAGATGTTGGGAAAAGATTTCAGATTAAATTAGGTTAGAGTTTTTATTATTTTTTGGAACTGGATCTTTTCAATTAGTGAAACTGAATGTTGAGCTTGAAACAAAAGATCACTTTTTTAACACTTAAATATGAGCAGAAAGTCATGGGCCTACTGGAACTTTCACCAAGGAGCAAGGTAAGAATTACCCTCCAAAGGACTTAAAGGGGCAGTGGAACAACTAAATAGAGTTTATGCTATGATTATTTTCATTGCATTTTATTTGTTCAATATTCTAATGGCCCAATTATTTCCTGGCAAGGCCATATAGAATAATGCACAAAGCTGGTTTCTCCAAAAGCTAACAATCAAATGAGTTCACAGCTGTTGAACAGTTGCTAGGAGTCAATCACATATCTAAATGCTTTAATTATTTGATCTCATTTTTTCCTCATCATGCCTAAGAACATACAGGTGGTAAGTAAACAGCAGGTCCTGGATCTTAACCCATATAGTCTGAATCAAGCACCCATACTTGAAATATGTAAACTACATTTACTTCTAAAACTCTAAAATTTCAAATTCAAAGTAAAGGATACATTTTAAATTCAAAGTAAAGGATACATTTCAAATCTGAGACACCTTATTTTAATGGTGTAATATTACTGGGCTTCCTTTTCCTATCTGACCATTGTATTTATTATCCTAACTAAAAATTAAAAATAAATATTGTCCATATACATGCATGTAGAAAAGCAATTCATTTCAATGAGGCCACATAACAGACCCAAATAATCAAATAAACAACTAAAGAACAATAACAAAAGCCTTTTTGGTTGGGTTTTGTGGAAAATAGTGTTAAGATCCTACATTCATCAACTTTTAGACTTGTGGACATGAACAGTGCCTTTTTTGATGGATACCAGAAAAAGGTTTCAGGAATAAATAACAGATTTCTGGCCTTCAATTGCAATTCACTAACACCCGCTCTTCTAAGCCTTTAATGGTATGCAGGCTAGAATTATTTAATGATACCTGAAACAGTATCATTAGAGACCTGGAGACATGCGTGTCTCGACTCAAAGTTGGATGCATAGAAATCTGTTACTTATCTCCTTACTTACTTAGTCTGTCTGAAAAAGGGCTAGTTAAATAAAATATTTAACAGCTAAATTCTTTTTTTCCTATTAAAGATATTTAATGTGAAATCACAAACAGAAAAAAAAGCAAAAAAAAATTTGCTCAAAAGGTTACAGAAATTGATGCATATAAAAATGGCCATCTAAAAATGACACAACCTCAAAAAGTTTCTATTTTTTTTAACAAGTATGTTCCAAAAGAATATGGCCACATTTCAGAAAGACATTTCTTCTCCCAACACCATGACAAGTGTTGATATCACTACAAGGATTCTGAAAATGAATTCAAAGCAACATCAATTTTTTTTAAATGTTGGAGAAAGTAAAATGACTCTGGTATATATGTCTTGTAAAGACCCTGGTTTTTACAGACTTAACTGTGTTCTCTTAATACTCTTTCCCTTAAAAGAACTATTTGGACTGTTACATGGATCTTTCTCAAAAAACTTTTTTAAGCACTAACATTCACACACAGATGCACGCAGACACACATACACACACGTACACACACACAAACTTTCATAATTTTTAAAGTGAGCAAGTCATTTTATTCACAATCTCACGTCTTCTTTGCTTCACAGTATATTTCGATCCCTGCTAAACAATACAAAAACAACTGTTTGTAGCTAAAGCTCTTATAAGGAGAGTTAGAATTTTCCACAGGTACTCTCCAAACACAGAGTGATTTTTCCAAATGGTCTGTAAATTCTCTGTAAATTAAGCACTGGCATTTTACTTCCCTTCTGCTAATCATGTCAAGCCACCTAATTCCTAACTGTAAAATCAAATGTCTTACTGACTTTCTCCTAGCTGAGTCTTCTCCAATAGCCTCACTTATTAAGGGTTCAATGGCTGTGCTTTAAATGAACCCGTTTCACTGGCAGGTGCCTGCTGGTTTTTAGGTTTTAAACGATACCATTACTATCATTTATAAGGATAGCATCACAATTAAGAATGTATGAATAATTTAAAATTGAGTAGCATTCAGTTTCACAGTCTGTCTGGCACGAAGGTTTGAAAGTGCAAGGTCTTTATTTTATTACAAAACACTGGCTGTCTGGGAAAGAGGAGATGAAAAGTTACTAATTTCAGGCTTTACTTCAAACCCTTTAATCTTGCAAATAAGTGTCTTCAGTGAGGACTTCGTTATTTTCTAAGCCTAGCCATAGTCGTGAATGTCCTTTGTCTTTTCCCAAAGTTCTTACCTTATCCTAGGTGAGCCAAATGAGACAAAAGGGAATCCACTGGAGGAAGTGATTATTTAATAGAGCTTTTCTATTTAAATCCTAACTTGTGCTGTTGGCAAATATTATGAAACACGATCATTTCATTGCCATAAATAATGTTTTATAATTAAAATTCCATTCTGTGGTTGGGAACTGTGTGATAAACTGTTTGCGAATTGGTAATTCTATTTATTAAAAACAGCGGCATTAATTTTGACACATTGAATTATAACACAGACAAACAGATCTTGCGTTTTAATTAAATGCTCTATTTGATGAGGGTTTTTTTTTTTTTTGGTCTAAGATTTAATACCAGATCCTACAATTCGTATGGTATACAACAGGGGACGATCTTAGCACAGAACAGACTCTGGCAGAAAAGCTCTGCTAGGATTCAAAAGACACAGAGCAGAACTCCTGGATCTCTCCCTAAAACAGCCCCTCTTTGTGTCAGGCCTGGTACCCTTAGCTGGTTTGTTAAGGCCTCTCCAAGCCACCATTTTCTTCCAAAGTCTCCAGCAAGGCTTCCGGTCCCACAATGTATTACTTATTTTCTAATGATGAAGCAGGGCTGAATAGTTTTTAATAAATAAATAAATAACCAAACTGCTTTGAGCTTTCTTTCACATTAAACTACATTTAATATTCATTTCACATTTTTTTCTATTAATTAAAAGTAAACCGTGTATTGTATGGTACATTATCCCTCTAACAGCCCCATGTGGAGATCATGAAGTGGAAGACTAATGGTGTAGACTTTAGCATTTAGTTTTAACCAGAATAATTTACATATCTGTGAGAAGAGTCCAAGGCATGTGTAAATAAGCAGAACTCTGAGATATCAAGACCCTTGCTCAGTTTACTATGGACTGCCGAGCTATGGGCTGTGTATTTATTCCATCAGTCAGGTAATTTAATGAGACTTACACAGCATCTATTTCTGCAGAAGAGACAAAAGTTATTATTAAGGAGAGGCATGTGGCACTAAGAAAAATGTGTTTGCTTGTTTTATTTTATTCTATTACCCCAAGTAGCAAAGGTGATCCTATTCAATGTTCATTAAAGTTTACCTTTATAATTTATCAAAAGGGAACCACATCAACAGCTTTATGCTGAGATTTCAAAATTGGAAACATTAAAATTTGATCCAAAATGCCAGATATTTAGGGAGCTTTTTCATTAGAAAAATAACTACACAGCTTTAATCTATAGATTTTTATTAATGCACAACACTATTATGTGAACAGGAGAAAGTACATTAAAGAAAAGTCATCGACTCTGAAAGGGCATTTTTAACTTCACATAACCAGACTCTGGGAACAGTTCTAAGAAAGGAAAGATATTTCTTAAAGAACTGGTAAGTTTGAATAAATGATCACAAAAGCGTAATTTTTAATGAATTTCTCTGGAAAGAGACTGTACTATGAATAGTGTTAGGCAGTTACTAGAAGACTAAGATTATTTTAAGAAAAAACTCTGTTTCTTTGATAAAAATGTGAGGGGAATGACATCAGGATTTAGTATTCAGACTTATTTAAGTAATATGCTCTTAACATATGCCTTGTATGAAAGTTTTCTCTGTTAGGAAATCATTGTACAGGGTACAAAATTCAATGAGGACTATGGCTATACGATGCCAAACATCCTGAAGGAAAGTGAAAAACTCAATTACCAAGGATGTTTCCAAATATTCATAATTTTTGGCATTGATGTGGCCAAACAGAAAATGAAGAACAGAAGCAAGTTACACCCTAATGATAATTCTTTCTTTAGTAAGATATTCAGATCATTGATGCCAAGGCTGCTTATATAATTTCAATTATCTAGATATTTATCCTAAAACTTCATCCCAAACTTCATACCAAAATTGAAGTTAATATTAAAATATTTAGAATTGATTGAATTGATGCTGTTTCTTTAAAAAACATCGTAATCTTTTGTAACCTAAACCAACAGTACAGAGCACAAATGTTCAGACATAGACACTGCATTTTTACATGGCCTCTTGAGTGTTCACACTCCTACAAAGGCTGTCAGACCTGCTAAATGGCATAGCCAAATTTCTCTTGAATCTTTTTATAATACAATGATGCATAAGTGTAAGTCAACGTAGCATTTGACTCTTCAAATACCACACCAAAAAGTCCTTTAAATACACAACTCAACCCATAGGATGAATTTGAGCCAATTCCACAAAAATATCTAAAACTTTACATACCCTTTGCATATTATAACCTAATGTTAAACTTACATACAATTCTTCCTGCAGTAAAAACTCATTTTAAGACTATCTACCTTGGTTTAGAATGGATCTACTTCATTCAAATCATGAACGCTACCCTGATTAAATGAAAATAAGTCTACAGAATGCATATTTTTATAAATGCTAATATTGTATTTTCTCTACTTTCATTCCAAAATAATTATTTTAAGGAATGTGGGAAATCATTTCTTTGCAAAACACATAAAATAAAAAATGAGTCTGACAACAGAAGACTGAAAGTTTCAGAAAATAAAGTTCTTCATTTTTATAAAGTTCTTGTCATACTATATTTTAATCTTTTATTTTTTCTTGTCATTGTCTCCAATATATTCCTAAAGCACAGACCACAGTTTAGCTGTCTTTCTCTCCTCAGCACCATTTATATGATCTTGTACACAAAACGTGCTTTTTAAAAATATCTGTATTGAAAGTTGAATGAGTAGAACTTACGCAGGAATTCCTGGCAGAATTTCAAATAGTTTAGCTACAACTTGGATTTTGAGACTAATAAATAAAAGGCAAATTGCTTTGGATAGAAAAATGTATACATAAATCACTGAAAACATTTTTTAAAGCAGAGAGGATCATTCTTTTTGAAAGATGATTCTTTTTTCCTTCAAATATTTGTGGTCATGATAGGCCACACATTTTATAAATTTTAAAAAAAGGTATCAATTCTTATTTTATTTCCACTTCGGCTTTATAAAGTATTTCAGATTGTCTGACTGAGTTTGTCTGCTTTATGTTTTTAAGACATAATTTAGTATTTTAAAATATTGTACTTTCCTCATTGTTCCAGAAAAGTGTGATAATATAGTAATATGTGTCAATTAAAAGACTGCTTCCTGCATCATTAGTTGACAGAGGTTCAATGGAGTTTCTCAGCAAAGTGAATCTTGATGCATTTGCTACCCTTTTATTGCAGAGTCTTTTCTGTATTTGTCATTACACTTGTTTGGACAGAGATTAAAGTAGAGCTATTTTCTATTAAGTTGCTTAGCTAACCATCAGTGGTTCTGAATTTTCAGTGCCAGTTTTAGGAAGACACATGCACATGTCCCTTTATTGGTTTTGATTTTTAAATTCTGGCATGGATCCTGGGGATCTGTATGTGGCATTCACTCAAATCACTGTGATTCTTTTTCATGTTTAAAAACCAGTGCTGACTTCCATGACGTCAAGCCTCCAGTGTCATATCAGATGTGAGCTTCCATATTTGTTTTCAACTTAGTAATACACAGTATACCAATGTTATATGATTAAACTCCACCTTTCAACGTGGAACAAAGATTATATGAATTTTCTGATCTTTAGGACCAAACTGTTACAGTAAAGCAATATATTTGAAAGTCCTGAATATTTACAAATTATTCAGTTGAAATGCCGTAATTTTTTAAATGATCTTTCACTTTTATATTCTGCTTATTGATAAATATACTGAAAAAATACACTTAATTCCTCTTAAATCATAACAATGTTTAAAATGACCTCAAACATGGAAATATACTGATGATGATAAAATTACTGAAATTTAATGACAGAAAAAGCCCACTCCTATAACATGAAGAATTTTATGAAGGAGTCATATGATTGTTTGGATAATACTAGCTTAAGGCAATAAGAACTGGAACGCTGTGACAGGGACTCTCCTTTCTTATGTACTAATAACAGCCTTCTGAGCACACATATTCACTTTCAGATTTTTAAGCAATTAGTTTGCAGATGTCACTAAATAAATGGCATCAATCCTTAAGCAGGAACCATACCTGTTAACCGTCTCAGCTTATTCTAGCTTTAAAGCTGGGCTTGATGTGCACAGCATGCTCAAAAACTGTACTCACAGTTCAAATGAGCTGGATTACAGACCATGACCACTGAGACCCTCACATGACAAAGCCTTTGTGTAATTAATATGCAGGGTAAAATGCTCCCTGGACTGCTGCTAAAGCGATTTAAATCATGCACATAAAAAATGTAATCACAAATTTAGCATGGTGGACAGAGTAGTCACACTGGGCTTGATTGCATAGAAGGTTCCAAGTGTGTTTTAAATGTCCTTTAAGATTGAGATTAGGACTTGTACTTACAAGATGCATATTAATCTAAAACTCAACATTTTTCAGTGTGGGATCACAGTAGGAGAACATTATGGGCAATAGAGGTTCATTCTAATCCCAGTAGGTAATTACACTTTGAAATAATATTCTTTAATTAAATCTTGTTTGCAGTTGATTGATTTAAACACTAAATCTAAAAACCTAAATTTGAGTTTTTATCAATTTTTGATGCTTATTGCACACAACTTGGGCTTTAATTGATGTTTCTGAAGTTTTAAAGCCCTTGTCCACCGTATCCTGGCTGAATTTAGTGTCATTATCAACATCATTCTTTAATACTTTTGATGACTTTCTCTGGAAGCTCAGTAAGTTTGAGCACCTTTACAATTTCAATGTATACCTGAAAGGTATTTTATATGTCACAGTGCCAATATTTAAATGGAAGATTCCTCTCTCACACCTCTAGTAGACACATACTTTAATTCCTTCTCTGAAATACAGACATAGGCTGTTCCTCCCCAAATATTTACCGTTTGCAATATTACAGCATAAAAACTAAGTTACAGCTCTAATAATGGACGAGGTACAAAGAAAAAAATGTACTAAATTCCGGAGTTATTTGCAGTTTTCCAAATTTTAAGTAATATGGCATTGAACAACGGCAACAACAGAAAGAAACTCCTTTCACCTGTGAACAAAGGGAAACTAACAATATATACATCATCTTTTACTTTTATATCTTCTTTCTGGCTACTTGGCAAAGCTACCAAAACATGATCAAAAAAATTATTGTGGGCATTTTAAGATGAATTCCTTTTATATTCAGTAATCCATATGCCACCAAATCTGTGTAATAACCCTTAAAAGCAATATGTTTTACCGTACCATTGCGAAGGAAAGACGGTTCTGGCAGGTAACGTTAATATCTAATTGAATTTTAGCCTTGTAGATTCTGGAACTCTTACACAGTTCCTCACTCTTCTGACATAAGTGCTTTTTCTGAAGGAAAGTTGTGAAAAATGTCATATCTTATGACCCACAGAAAGGAACTTTGAAATATGTCCTAATTTGGCACATGATATTATCTGTCAGCGATGATCAAGAATCTTCATAATTTGTTGCAAATTTGCAAATTACAAGAGACCATTTTAATAGGCATCCATATAACCAACTAGTTGTACACTTTACAGATTTATTTCCAGAGACGCAAAATTAGTTCTGGTAGCCTGTGCATTGTGATTTAGAGATGCTGTTCACCACTGTTTATATTTAAATTCATACAAACAAGGATTGGCTTGGTATCAGCTTCAGTGGTGCCATACGGCAGCATCTTGCAGATGTAGCCCAGTAAATTACATTCATGACGCCATATTTAATAACTGAACATTCACATTTCACAACAACTGCATTTGTCACTGCTGGAAAAAAACTAGTGTGTGGAATGTTTTATTACAATGACTACATTCTTGTGAGAAATGATTAAGTCACTATAAGAGAAAAGTAAGGCCAAAAGACCTCATTCACCATAACGCAAATATTAATCACACATAAATAATACAGGTGTCTTGCAGTAAGCCACATTCCCCTAAAATATAGATTATACGTCCTAGGGGCAAATAGTAGCACAACAGTCTTGAAATAAATCCCTCAAGCCATGGTGGCCAAAAGGAAATCATTTATGTTTTGACAGTTTAATATACTTTTTGGTTATGCATAACAGATGAAAATATTTACACCAATATAAGAGAGTGAAAGAAAAATTAAATCTGACTAATCGACCTGTTCAAAGTATGATTTTTAATTTCAAAGAATTTTTTTATAACTACTCCAAATAATAAATATGCTTCCTACAATTCAACTGTATCCATTCATTTTTAATTATTTCACAGCAGCTAAAAAATAAACCAGTCTCTCAACTCAAAGGGAACTTTTCCTGGTATGCACACATACCGCATCTGGAGAAAAAGAAGGGCTGACTGCCAACCCAGAACACTGTGAAGTGAGATGAACGTCACCAGGAGGGATGCACAGGGAGGGGAACTGGGAATGCCTCTGGGGAGAGAATCAGGCCTAGAGTAGGTTATGGGGCAGAAAGACCTATCTGCTATGACTTTCACTTTTGTACTAACTGAATTTTTTGACATATGTAGGCTGCCTCTTCAAAAACAATCTTAAAAAGGTGTAAGTCAACAAAATAGAAATCCTTGTCTTAGAAGTATATTTCATTCCTGCTTTTCAACAAGCATTTATTAAACACGTGCTAAACTTGAAACATTGGATTAGGAACTAAGGAAGGAGTTAAAAATTGGCAATCAGCCAGCTCCTTAGCCTTAAAGTGTTTAAAATTCACTGAGAAATTTATCTGATAAATCGAGTATCAGGACAGACCATATGCAATCAAACAGACATCATATGCTTCATACTGAAGCATTTCAGGAAAAAACTCAATAGGTTTAGGATAATCAGGGAGGCGGGGATACAGGGAGAAGGTGAGGATGAGTAGTTAGCCTTTGTTAGGAATATAGACACTCTAATAATATGAGTCCTAAAATTGAACTATAGAATTCTGAGATTGGCAAATGAAGACATTATTTGTAACACCTATTTTAAGGAATTAAGAAAATCTATGTCAAGGTTTCAGAGGTTTTAGGTAGAACACATTTACAAATATGGTACATCTCTACCAAAAAAAAAAGCTGATTTACCCATGATCACTAAATAAGATATGGCGATGTGCTACACAATTATCACTATTCACATGAATGGTATATCTTTGGAAACTAACATGTCAAAAGATTCCAACATCTTTGTAAGAGATGGTCGAGTAAAAGTAGGTTCTAATCTTTCCTAGTTGATTTTCTTTTAACTCGTTATTCTCTTGTTCTGTGTTGACTGGTTAAGATTTCTCTTTTTCAAATAAAGTCATTCACTTTTGCTAATATCTACAACACACGTTCCTTATCGTTCCCCCAACAAAATGTCCAATCAGTCAACATCACAGGCTCTACTGTCCTAACTGTTACTGGGAATAAAATGCCCTGCTGCCTGTCAACGGTGAACCGCTACACTTATGCCCTGGATCCTTCCTTCTCGCCATCCATTACACTGATGAGAACTTTTATCCTTAATTATCCCCTATGGCTCTTATAGTATTAGTTTCTCCCTACAATGTCATTTCTATCAGCATGCAAAGATGACCTAGAAGGTCCTGTTTTTAAAAAAGAAGGGAAAGGAAGGAAGGGAGGGAGGAAGGAAAAAAGGAAGAAAAACAACTCTGCTTCTAGTTTACTTCCTTTTACACTGTCTCCTTCACACCAACATTTCTTGAAATGATGCTTTATATTCACCTTCTTCACATAGTTTCCTCTACCTAAGCCAATCACGCTACCATTCTCACAGCATCACAAACACTGCTCTTAAGGTCACCATGTTTTTAAATCCAAAGATCCAGTCTCTATCTCTGCATATCTAATTTAAACCTTCACCAGCATTTGACACAGTTTGCCACTCCACCTTTCTGAAAATATTTCATTTTGGTCTCAGTCTTCCCACATTCTTAATTTTCTTTCTGCTCCACTGATGGTCATTTCACCATATCATTTTCTAGATTTTTCTATTCAGCTCAAACTCTAAATTTTGAAGCCCTGCAGAACATTGTCTTATATACCCTTCTCTTTCCTATCTTCCACCTTGGTGACACCTTCCACCTTGGTGACCTCATCCAGTCCTACAGTTCTAAATTCTGATTTTAAGGCTCAATTTATATCTTTATAAAACTCAAAACTCACATCCAACTGCTCATTCACTCTGCTCCTTGAACAGTAAAACAAAACTAAACTGTAAAACACAATTTTAAATTTGTCTTGCCAAAATTGTTTCTTTATGAGTTTTTCTCACTCATTCAAGAAGACCACCATCCACCCAGCTTTTCAAACCAAAAATGTAGGGTCACGTCCCTCTCTTGTTGAAGAGCTTCCAATAAATTCCTATCATGCTAAGAATGGAACCTTTATTTGTTTCCAGTGTTCCACACAATCTGGCCCTATCACTTACTTCTCTGACATCTTCTGTGCTCTCCTCCTTCTTCACCATGCTCCAGCCACATCAACCATTTTCATTTTTCTGAACATTATATTTTAAATTAAATGCTGGACTAGCTAATCTAATGTAGCTAGTAACACCAATGTTCTCTATCCCGTCATTCTTTTATAATTCTCTGTATTGAAATTATCACCATCTGATATTTATCTTATTGGTTTGTTTCTTTTATATCACACTAGAATGTTAACTCGAAGAGAGTAGAAACCTCACCTATCTATTCTCTGCTATTTTCTCAGAGTCTAGAACATAGTAGGTAGTAGATACGCCCTCCCTTCTTGATACATATAGATATTCCAACAACTTTCATAGGATTGTGGTGAAAATTCAAGGATAACACATTTGAATAATGTGTTACCCCATATATGTTAACTATTGTTGTTTTAAATTATTTTTTCACTGGTATCATCATTTGTATTAATAGTCATACAAGTAGTTATAGGTAAAAATGGTATATACAATGTGTATGTCTCTTAGGAAAATTGTAGCTTCCTACTAAAGTGTTCATGTAACAAGGGCATATGTTTAGCCTTATTCCTCATGTGTGATACTGGCCTTCACCAACTACCAGCAAAGATTTGGATGCTGGAAAGAAGGGCATTTGTTTACTTTACACAGAAATAAGCAAAGTAGCACTAACAGCCACCAGGGATTTGTTCCTAAATGAAATGAAGGCCGGCCATGCGAAGCTGAGGTCCCACCTAGTTCTTCTGTGAACCTGAACTATAATCAAATGTCCCTCTCTATCCCTGTTTTCATCTGAGGCTTGCTGATGCTTCCAAGTTGGGTATCTCCTCAACCTTTCCCTGAGAAAACATCCTCAATAGTTCGCAGGAGGGCTTTTACCATAAATGATGAAAAAGACATTAGAAAATGAAAGAAGTTCTCTCCACAAAACACATAATAAAGATAGTTGAGGAAAGAGGGTAATTATCTTTAGAGATTTTTTAACTCCCAAAGAAAATATGTTACCTTGTTCCAGATACACAAATTAAAATGAAATCTTAGGTAAGACTAAAACAATAAAAGTATTCTAACACTATACTGAAGGGTTTTTAAAGAGTATTTTTTCAGTTTCCTTGGACTCCATGACTTTTGTAGGCCTCATTCACTTTTGCTTTTGTGAGACTCCTTCCTCCATAAGAATTATCAAAAATTGTATTTACTAACTATATTCATTGACATAAGAATATATGATTATTATATATTAAAAAACATTTTTCATGATCTGAAAGTTTAGCATTTGAATTCAGATTTTTAAAGAAATTAAAATGTTTTCATGGGCCTCGAAAATTATGGTAGGCCTAGGCTGCTATGCCCACTGGGCTTAATGGATAAGTTGGCCCTGCTCAAATGAAAGAGAAATAATTTGAACATAAATTGTCTATCAAAGGACTAAATAATTCTTCAAAGAAAACACTGCATTCACATATCACAGTTTTTGTTATCCCACATTACTAAATGATTATTCAACATACATTTCGAGCACTTAGACACATATGACAATAAACTCAAGCCCTATTTTTTGCTCTGGTTATAAAAGGAATTAAATTAAATATATTTCTGTAACCAAATGAAAGTAAATTTTTTAAATCATCAAAAATATTGCTATTTAATATCCTTGAATATATGGATTCATAAGAGCACACTCTCACTTTTTTTGAATAAGAGATTTGAAGACTAAAATGATGTATATCAGAAAAAAAGTTATACTTGAGCCCATTGAAGACTCTGAATATGAAATTAAAAACCAAAGATTTTATTATAATGACTCACTGTTTTTCCCTTTTCCCTTCTCTTCCTGATAATATTCAGACAAGTTTTTATGTGCTCTATCTCACCCCCTTTCTCCATCTTCATCCTAGGTAGGATGACTGTATATCGCAATGTGCTTGGGAGATTTCCTGTTCATGCCTTTTGCCCTAACGCCTTCCTTCCACTCATAAGTGATCTAGGTTGGACAATAAATTATAGCCATCTTATCTACAGTGACTCTGCAGTTTATTGTACATTCAATTCCATTTATATTCTAGCCAACAAATTAAACTATTTAAATAAAGATAAGGAAGATATATTTCTATCACATTCAATCTCTCCAAGTATAGGTCTAGCTCTGTAAATTTCAAGTGCAAAAATGATCATTAGCATTCCATTGCCATATAATAGAGTTCAATGTAAGATTCCCCATAATCTTATCTCAACCTAGAAATATGATATTGTCTCTCTTATCTAATCTATTCACTGTTCTCCACTTGGCTTTTCATCATACTCTCATTCTTCCCATTCCTAGCTGCTTTAGATAAAATATTGTACACATCCCAGACACACCCCTGAGAGCCAAATCTCAAGAGCTGGCCTATCATGTCAGCATCCTAAGTAGATCTACTTCTCTGCCTCCCTCTCTCCCTGCTATGAAGAGGTGCCACTGGTTAATGCCATATGACTTCATTTTGTTCTCAACATTAATAACTTGCCTGGTAGGTAGACAGCACAGATGTCCATCTACATAGTTATTTCAGAAATTTACTTGAGTATAAAATGTGTCTTCTTCTACCCCTTGAAATATTATTAGAGCTTCATTGAAAATCTTCCTTTATTATCATTCAAATGTCCCTGGGAAAGGCAATTTCTAAAGTTTTTGTCAATATTCCATACTGTAATATAAGTTAAAATTTCCAAAACAGAGTTTAATAGGGAGAATGGGGAGAAAATGGAGGCTCTGGGGTAAAATGGAGACAAAATGGTGCCTTGCCAAAAGGAAATCATTATGACTCCTAGTCCAGCTAACTCTGCAGTCCATCAAATTCTCTTCCTGCTAGAATCAGCTTTGAAACCAATTTTAAAATATCCATTTTTATGGAGGCTTCATAGTGTTAAAAATAAAATATGCTTTAGAATCTGTGAGACTTGGGTACAAATACTGATTCTGCCATTTACTTACCCTGAAATTTCATTCAACTTAAGAAATTTCTCTAAGCCTTAATTATTTAATCTATAAAAGAGGTGATGATTCTTAACTAAAAATGCTGTAAAGATTTGGGGAAAATTACATCACTAACTGCTTAGGCTACCCTGCATTTTCATTAAAAAAATAAAAGGGCCCTTCTCTTTTCCACTTTTCAAATAAAATGAGATGTCACAAATGTATCAATATTGCAAGAAAAGAAGGACATTCTAAATAAGAACACTTGCACAGGGACAAATATCTAACTGGAAACAGGCAGTTTGTATGAAAGCTAGCCCAGATCCTACCTGTACTGCCAAGCACTGCATTTCTTCCATCCCTACAATTCTGAAAATTTTAATCTCTGGAAGAAAAGCAAAACAAAACAAAACAAAGAAATACTGTATTCAGGGACACCAAGCTCAGAAGATGGGGGAAAGGCACCACACTGCAAACAGGGAAGAAGTCTACAATGTTCCTCTTACCCCACTCTCAGTAACTATGGCTAGGCTTGTATCACCCCACATGCCTGCAAACTACCAAGCCAGCTAACAGGCTGGGTACCCTAGAGCAAAGTCAGCCAACTGACATTCTTCCTGGGCACAGTAAGCTTCTAATCAGTACAGCCAAAAATCACCAGATATTTGCAACAAGATGTGAATGAACACTCTTGAAATAAAGGGGACATAGAAAATAAATAGGGACTAAAAGTAGAAACAGAGATAGTGTTCATGCGAAAGAAAATTATGGGAAAAATGTAATTAATACACTTAGAAAATAATAAATGACACTACATTCATAAAACACAGAAAATAATATTTTTTAAATCAAAGAATAAGAAATAATCCATAGAAATTATAAAATCTAAAAACAAAATTTAAAAAGTCAATAGAAGAGTTGAAAGATAAGCTTAAGGAGCTAACATGTAAAACAAAAACAGAGTAAATTAGATAAGAAAAAATAAGACAATTAGGGGACCAACTCAGGAGTTTTAACATCTGGCTAGTAGAAAACATAGACAATGAAATGGAAAAAAATTGTTAAGGAAAAAAAAAGGAAATCTTCCAGAACTAAAAGATATATATATATTTCCAGGAATGTGCCCAGTAGGAAGAATGAAAAAGACTCATACCAAAGCACAAAATCATGAAATTTTAATATGTCAAGTATTACTATTAGATTAGAATTGCTTCCAGAGAGAAAAACAAAACTCACCCCTTTAAAAAAGTTAATATACAAGGGATCAAGAATCAGAGGTATTTCAGACTTTTCAGAGAAACACTTGGAGCTACCAAACAATGGAACGAAGAAGGGTAGTGTACAAACATTTCAGTCAAAGGCTCTAACAACTTACCTTCCAAGTACCCTTTCACATAAAGTTCATTAGAGGATTTATTCCACCAAATTCAGGAAGTAAAGCAAGAAAAACAAAAAAGGAATTCTGGAAGACAAGAATGAGACAAAACCTAGTAGCAGGCCTAGCTTGAAAACAATCAAACAAGAGCTGAGACATGGATGGAGACTTCTAGGAGGGTGGTCACAGGAAATAAAATCAACACAGTCAAAAATCTGAATGCACAGAAAAGTACACTAAGAATTTGAAGGTCATGGGGAGATTTAGCTACAGGTACAAAGATAAGTAAATCAAGCATAACAATTTATTTTCCCAAGGAAAACTATAAAAAGCTATGCAAGAAACGGACTGCCTCTGCTGTGCTGGTCTGTCTCTAACACATCGTGGAAGCAGAGCTCTCCACTCCAAGCTGGAGGATAATGAAAACTTCAGGCTATCTGCCCAGCAGGAAGTCCTAAGGTACAGGTCAGCCCTCTTGCAGTTGAACCACTTTCTGTTCATTCAGCCTTCTCTAGACTTTGACGTGTGGGGATGAGTAGGGTCCTGCTTAAGAGCATATATCAATCTAATAAAGCCATTCTTGTCTTTGTTTTTAGCCAACTGGCTTTTCCCATCACTGGCATGCTGTTCCATCTTTATTACAGCTGATTAAATTGGGGTGACGGTGTATCTTTTAGTGGTGGCAGAGCAAGCCATTATCTTTCTTTTTAAAATTTTTTTCTATATCTCTGTATATTCCCCAATATGTGTGGAAAGTAAAGAGTTAAAAAAAAAAAATTCTGGGACCAGTCGGGTCCTTAACCTTGGAAGAATAAATCAGCCTTCCAGATGGATGTTTGGGTTTGTGAGAGCTGGGGAAGTGGAGCTCATTTCCGGGTTGTTTTCTTTATTTAACTGTCCTTCCTTTCTCATTTTATGTTTGGTCCTATGGAAAGAGTGTCAGATAGTTAGTGAAGTACTGATTTCCTCTAGCATTAAGTCATCATGTAAATACAGCAGGAGATAAACAGCCCAGTATTTCTAGAATCAACGGGGATAAGATGAGACTAAAATGGGAGGCAGACATGTCCAACATGAAGAAAATTAGTGGAAATTGAGAGCCTCATTCTTTACTTTCTTCTGGTAACATGAGGAAGAAATCCAAGAGCATCTATAGCAATTGTGGTAGATCATGGAAAAAATATCAGTGAGTTCCATATCCAAGAAGACATCTGCCATGGATCAACCTGATTGTGTCATGAGCTGGAGAAATGACTCCTGGTCCTTTTCAGTTTGCTAGTCCCATCCTTTGCCTTTATCTAGAGACCTTCCCCCTCATTGAACTCCTCTCCATCTGACTAGCCAACTTGCCATTTCCTTGAGACTAGTCTCAAAACACAGAGTGTTTAGCTTAGGGAACTCACTAAGTTGCACTATTTCATTGGATGTTTCTGGAAGGATATTTTGATAGATTGCAGCTAGAATTTACAGCCACTGAATCTGAGGTGTATATAACAGGAATGCATAATAGAAGTGGACATAGGCTCCCAGGCATCACAGTCGCAAGGCTCTGCTGTAGGTGAGTGTGCCCCACAAATCCACTGATAGCCTGACAGTGTGTGACTTGCTAAATGGACACCACCATCTGCACATCCAGGTAGATACTTGACATGTATTGGCCTCAAATTCCTGTGAAGTTTACTGTGGCATAGCAGGTGCCATGGAATAGCTTGTGCTCCTTAAATTCATAGCGTGTTCAATGTTCAAGGAGTTAATTAAAAAATACTCTCCAGATTTACACATTTTCTCAGAGTAGATCAAAAGAGGGTTTGGAAATACAAGCCTAAAGTAAATAAGACCAACTGCTGATTTTTCAATTAGGTTATGTTTCAGGGATACAAAATTACATATTCCTTTCCTATGCACATCCCCTGCACTTTTTTAAACACAGAGCAACCCATTATTAAGCTATTAATCACCTCTTGCAATTAATTGCTAGAAAATGACCCAGGTTTTAGTAGTAGAGTTGCAATTGAAAAGCTCTTTGATGTTTGGCAAAGTAAAGTTACAGGCAGTAGTAATTTGAGACAGTGAGGCTATTAGCTGCTGTTTAGAATCTCAATTACTCTAAAGATAGATAATTACAAATAAAACAAACTTGCTCTCCTATGTTAATAAGTGCTTCTTTTTGCTTTACAAAATTTATGAGTGATTTTTTTCAGCCACTAAATATAATCTCCATGTGAAAAATTGACCTTAACAGGATGAAGTGTGGCTACAAGTAAAAGCTGTGTTTTCATCGAAAAGAATTAATGCATTTCCTGAACTCTGGCTGCTAAAGCTAATTGATTTATTGGCTATCTATATAGTGTGCTATTGTCTTCATGCTCTGGGGACATGGAAGCTCTTCACAAAAGAGCTAAATTCTGCCACATCAATATCACAGTTGAAGCACATATTCCCTTTCTTCAAGTGTAGGGTTTCTTGAAGCATGAAAATAAGAAAGAAAAAGAAGGGCTTCCCTGGTGGCGCAGTGGTTGAGAGTCCGCCTGCCGATGCAAGGGACACAGGTTCGTGTCCCGCATGCCGCGGAGCAGCTTGGGTCCATGATCCATGGCCGCTGAGCCTGCGCGTCCGGAGCCTGTGCTCCGCAACGGGAGAGGCCACAACAGTGAGAGGCCCCCGTACCGCAAAAAAGAAAAAGAAAATCCTTTTCCAGGATTGGTTGGAGTTAACTGAACGCTACTGCATCCCTTGGCTTACGGAGTGTGTACTTTTACTGCTTTAATGTTTCTGAGAAGTTAATAGTGTGGGGTTCCTTGTCTTTTTAATCATATTCCTTTCACAGTAAAATATTTATTCAAGCAAATGTAAAGTACTTGTCAAAATATGAGAATATGAAATTGCCTTTTTTAGGTTTCTTAAACACAGCAGTGATACAAAATAAAAAGTGATGCATTTTCCCTGAGGGCTAGTTTTTAAATTCATGAAATTACCAAATATGTTTTTAGTTTTTTTTCCCTTTTACCATTTGGTTGGTATACAGATTAGTAAATATAATGAGAGAAGTTTCTCAGCTGCAATTAATCTTAACATTGTACAATCATCTCCATAAAAACACATTTAAAAAGGTGAAAAACCCAAATACTGAAATGACTCTGTCTAGATTTTTCTTATAACATGAAGTATAGTCACCAGATTTGGAGGTGCCTTTAAGATGAATTTCAGTTCAGAAACCAAAAGAAGACAACATTTTATAGCTGGTGTGAACATATCAGACTGACACCAAAGGGAAGAGAATATGGATGAAGTGATTCCAAGTTCAAGGTATCCTATGCAACCTACAGGCCTCTGGGCCTTTGATGAGAAGTTCTCATCTTTCCTTGCTCCAACCTTACTCTTTATATAGGTGTTGATTTAGGTTAGTTAGAAAAATAGTATGGTGAATTTTAATATTTTCTTGAAAGTTTCTTTACCTCCAAGGATATATACACAGTAGTATTCTGTATAGAGATATAATGCATAAGGAACATTTTTTCCCTCAAGGTAAGAGGATTAGTCTGATTTGCCAATGTCATTTCCTTGTTTGGTCCAAGTATGTGGACCGAACTCCATGTGCAGCACACTCCATGTGCTGACTGCAGTCAAAAACAGAAAAAGAAAGAGGAGCTCAGATATTTTCAAAGGGAATTAGTAAAACAAATTTATCTTACATGTCCAAAAGATCTAGATAATATCTGGAAAAGAAGTTAATTGGTGTAAGAAAATAGGATTTTTCCTTTTTCAGACATTTGTGTCATTCAAGTTATCTTGCTATTCTCCACCAGTTTTCCCAGATAACTCTTTTGTGTATGTAACTGTTCCCTCTTTCATAGCAGCACACCTTTAAAGCAAATCAGCAGAATGCTGCTTCCAAGTTTTAAAAAGAAAAATATTACTATGTGATTCACAAATTAAAATTGTCTTTCCCAATACAGAAAACCATGCAGTCTGCATCTGAAACCAACAGTTTTAAAACAGAGGAAGTTTGAAATTCCAAGTAAATTTAACTTTGTGAATTGAAACAAGGACAAGACAAAGGTTCATTCTGAAATAGTTTTCGTTAACAGGCTCAGAAGGTTTTCTGAATGATCACTGGGAAGAGTGAGTACCATGGGTATATGGGGTACCATTTAGGAATGAGTATGCTCCCTATATTCAAAGTTTTTAGAATTTCATAGGGAATAATAGAGCAATAGGCAATCTGTACCAGCATATATCCATACAACCATTTCCAAGGAGCATGGTATGGTGAGTGGTCAGAATTTTACAGAGTGGCTGAAAAGGGAAAGTTTACAGTAGATATTTTATATTCACAGATATTCTGTATTCTCTATATATGTTGGCTCACATTACAGGTAATCCCATCTCTTAATAGCTGTCATAATGCTGGCTTAAAAAGTCAGAGATCAAGTGAGAGACCTGTCAGCAATAAGTAATATTCAACTCTGACTTTCCAGTATTTCCACATTTATTGACCCTACTATTCTACTGTACCCTATATATCTTTGCATTTGTTTTAATTTGCACTCTGTCCTACACATTGTAGTAAGGAAGAAAACAGTCAGTGGCTGAGTGAATGGAAGAATGAATAAGTAAATCTGCATTTCCTTCTGATGAAATGAAGCACTGAGCACAAAGGATTACAAATATTTCTGAGAATATGCCTTATTATCCTTAAGGGAATTTTCTGCTTTGCCCACCTTTACAGAAGATATATCTGCAGAGACTGCAGAGTCTCTGCAACCCTCTGACTCTGCATATGTGTGTATGGGTTTGTATATAAGTACACTACAGAAAGTATCAAAGTTTGTAGAAGATAAGCAGTCTCTATCCTGGGATTAGAATTCTCTGGATTTTCCTGGTCCCGTAATCTTCTTGCTAGTTGTCTGATATTGGGTATCTATATACATTGTATCTATCACTTTCTGCCTTCTTAGCACTGGACTTGGCTCTGGAATAAAACTCCAGGTTTCAGTGTCCGTTAGATCAGCTTTCCAATTTGGACCTTTGTTTCTGAACTCTCCTAGTCATCTATACACTGTTCCTTCATATCTTGCAGGTTAATATTAACTTTGCCAGTGGAACAAAGTAAGTTGATCATAGTTCATTACTATGTTGAGGTCTGTATCAATTAGACTGATTATTCTGAACAAAATTATACTACTGACGTTTTAAATATGCATTAAACTAATCTGATCACCAGAAGTCTAAGCTTGGCTGCATTCATACCTCCACAGATAATATGAGAAATAAAAGCAACATTTTTACCTATGAATTACAGTAAAGTATAGAAACTGTTATCCTCCACTGACAAATGCATGAGGAGGTACAGAACAAAGGTACCATGGTATGTCTATGGCAACCCAGACTTAATTCCACTTCGTGTTACTTTGCTTTTTCAGTAACTGTCTATTTTTGGTGGGACAAACACCTCAGAGCATATGCAAGTCCAAAATAATAATAGATACTAAGCAGCACACAGAAGGCTGAAGATCGAGAGGAAGAAAAATGAATGGCCAAGCAGAACACTTCAAATTTCCTAAAACAATATTTAAAGTTCATACCTAATCATAATGGCCAAGACTTATGCTAACCTAACAGCATATAAAAATATGCAAGTTTTTACCTAAACATATGTAGTCAAGGCCTCCTCTGATTTAAAAAAACAATTATTACTCAGGATATGCATAGACAACAAGTACAATTTTCAGGAAAATATTGACTAAGGAAAAAGGACACTAATTATACTAGTTTGAGTAGTGGTGACTATTTACTATCCATTTTTGTCAGAATTTTAAAACAAATCTTAAAATTGTCATGTAGATATAGGGAACCTGTTACTTGCTTTCTTCTCCCATCCATCCTCCATTAGCTAGATAACGGGAGCTCTGTCCATTGGTTCATAGAGAATGAAAGTGAATCTGAGTAAGATGTTCAGTGAGCCTGAGAAGCTTTAGAATGGTGTCCCAAAGAAATGCTTATTTTCTAGTCATTTAACTGAATTTCATCTTTTTACTTTGTTAGGGAGACTTCCACATCTTGTAGAAGAGAAAGGGGAAGAACCAGGTACAAGGTAACATCTTTCCTAGGACAGCTCACCTGGACTGAATATCAAGTCTGTACATATCACCTATTGTCCCATCCGTTCTTCTGTTCAGGCCATGTGGTTTTAAAACCCAACCTCATAATAGGTTAAAAAATGCAAAATTGGAAAACATAGAAATGTCATAAAAAACCAATTGTCTTATTTCACCAAATTTTACATATTTTTTTAGAATGTAGAGGATGGATAAAAGGGGGTTTTGAAAATTCTATTTCGTTTACCTGCTCCTTCAGTGCAAAGGGGAATAACAATCTTGTGCATAAATGGCTACTCCTGCCTTCCTAGCATTCTTATGTGTTATAAAGCCCTTTATAATATCTGATACCCAACTGAGTACTTCCTTTAACCATTAACTCCTTAAGCCATGAATATTTAACGAAAACAAAGTTTAAACCCCTGACTCTTTTCACAGTTAGTATCTATAATCCTTTCTTTCCAGACTAGGTATTTCTAAATCATGTTAAATCTTTCATCTTCCTTCTGGTCAATTTCAAGGTTTTTATTGAATCAAATGCAGTTTTTTTATACCAGTTTTCCTTTTGCTTTTAGACATTTCTAGTGGCTTAGCAAGAGCTGTTAAAATTAGGTGATTATCCCATATGTGGTACAGTGAATTAAGCATTCCTCATTTTTAGGCAATGACCTCTGAGTGAATCACTTACCTATTTATTTTTAATGTATGGGATAATAAAAATTGGTCCTGAAAAATTGAGGCATTTTCCTTTCTTTTAGATTTGTTAAAAGTTTAATTTTTTTAACAAACATCACAATAATTCACTTTCAATAATACTAAAATAAATGTTAATAAGCAAATCTTTGATTAGATATTACATTTTCTTCCAATAAATCACTAGAGGAATAGGCTAAAAACAATATAGTTGAACTATAAGAACAGTGATTCTGTAATAGGGTTTTTTCCCACCTTAAATGATTTTATTTCCTATGAAGTTATAAAAGACTGACTCTGTTATTTATTCCCCTTAAATCATAAAACCAAAGAAAAGGTAAGGAGGAAGAACAGTTAACCTCTGGTGACCAAAGGTGCACTTGATCTGTTATTTTGTATTCTATACTCTTCAAAAGAGCAATATAAACAGAATTATTTATGCCCAGCAAAATGTTGCTTAATTACTTATGCACCACTGTTTGCTTGTATTTTAAGCTCTCTCTACCACCCACAGGCAGACGTTAAACAGCTGCTAAAAGCTAGCTTTAGTCTTGCCTGTTTGAAATTAGCATACTTGAGCTTTGAAAAAACTTTGTTACCAATTTACATATGCATAGAGACTGATATTTAGACTCACCATATGATATGTCCCTCAAGAGCTTTTCTTATTGCCTCCATCCTCAGGTCTCAACCTAGAGACTGTAAATCTAGCAGGTGATTAATTCTATACCCTTGAGAAACTAGCAATTAGCACTTTCAACCAGTAAAAAATTGTCATTTCAAAACCCTGTTTACTATGCCCATGTATTTTCTATGAACTCACAGTTAACTCTAAATAGATGTGTATGGCAATAGATCTGCAGACATTTCTGTCTCTTTATGTAAAATATAATATTGCTACCAGCTAATCAACCTATTAAATATATATAATTGACATTCCTTTTTTAATATGAAATAGCAAGATGTAGCAAGCATGGAAACACTATACATGATATTTTATGTTACTAAACCTTAATCAGTTCATTTCAACATGATGACTTTGTAGGGTTTACCTGTTCTGTGTCAATTCTTATCTCTGATAGCTGAAATTACCGTACTTCCAGATGTTCTTATGCATTATTGAGGTCTTCTGCAGTAGATGCTGGAAAAGGTAAGATAAGGTTTTATTTCTTTGTAGTAGTCACAACACTGAGATCAAAGACGGTAAAGTGCAGTGCTTAATATTGAAAACTATGATGAACCTAACATTTATTTTCAAGTCGCAAACCTATCATAAAAACCACTCATCAATCTTTAGTTAACCATTTTATGTGTAATCTGTGAGTCAAGCAAGGAAATGTTTTGAAAGGTTTAAAAACACATATTTGACCACACAATAAACTAGTGCTAATTATGTATGTGCATAGCACAAGTTTTAAATTGAAAATATATGTTTGGAAGCTCTGTCCTGTGAGACAAGTGAAAATAAAAAGACCTATTAAAATTGTTTTACAGAATAACTTATATGGAACAATGTACTTTGGTCAGATTTTAAAATCTGTTAAAGAAGAATTTATACATGCACACACACTCACACACACACACACACACACACACACACACACACACACATCTTTAAAAAATGGTTTCTGATAAAATCTGCCAGTGCTCTGGAGAGTGCTAACTGAAGTAAAAACAGAGTAATTCCATTTACTGAAATGTTTTCAGTTCAGTTCAAGGGAAAGAAGATAGGTGAACATAGCTATCATGTACGCCACCCACAGTGTTAACTTACTATAACCAAAACATTGTATTTTGAATTATGTTACGCATTTTTATGATTACAAGAGTTAAAAAAAATGCTATTAGAGTATCTTAATTCCTAACTCCAGTGATCTTCAGTTAACAAACAGCCTTACTTTACAAACATACGTTGAAAATCTAGAAAACATACGCAGGAACAATTTAGTCCCCAGTATTAGAAAGCCAAGGGCAGCAGATCTCCTTTATTCAGAAGCGCAAAGTAAGGAGCAAATGCAGAAGGATCTTATAGAAAAGTGGGCTTTATTTTCTCCAGATGCACAGTCATTAGATGGTCTGCTATAAAAAAGCCTGCTAGACTTTTGACTAATTACATCATCGAATCATCATACTGTTAAAATCAGTTGCAGGGCACTTGTATACAACTAAATCCCTGCTTCTAATTACTATTTTAGTCTCTTTCTCCTTGTGACATGTTGGTGATAGATCATTATTTTTTCAGCAATTTGTTCACATTTATATGCAATATAATTGGATCTGATTAATTATTATGATTAATGACTGCAGAATTTCCTTGCAAAGCTATTAATACTGGTAGTACCAAATGAAAGACATGGACAAATGAAAGCCAATGGATTCCTGTTGCTGGTACTTGCAGCGTCTGGGCTGAAGTAACCCTTTGCTGTTCCCCAGCAAACTGAAAGTGACTGCAAAGGACAGCTCTTGGAATGCCTATCAGAAGCTCATAATGTATGAAGTGTTTTGAATGTTTTTTAGCTTATTTAGGTGCATAGTAAATGAGAAATCTAGCAGGTCTCTGTTCAAAAAGAGCACATCATGTTATTGATCTAAAGCAGTAAGGAAATATGTAGCATTCAAAATATGTAGAAAGCTATTAAGAAATAATCGTCTTGAAGGATATTTGTAATTTCTCCATTTTCCTCAACAAACATGATATATAAGGCACTTAGTTAACTTCTATTAAATGTCAGATTACAAAACTTCCAAAGGACATATTTACGTACAGCGTGTTTTGTATTTTAAATTATATTCTGGCTTAGAAGTAGGATATTACATGTAAAAAAAGCAAACAACGACTGAGTAGCTTAGGGGATCGACTTTCCTGTTACCTCTGGGACCTGACTTTAAATCTGGCTTTGAGCAAACTGAAGAAAAATCATTTCAATCTAATGGCAGCAGCAAATAAAAAAATCAGATAATTTGAGTTCCTTGAAGGTGGCAGCAAGCTTTTTGCTTTATGAAGTGTCCAGAATTCTGGGCTTTAAAGGGAAGAATTGGATTTGGAGGATGCATGCCTCACTATAAATTGTAAACTACAAAAGATGTTGAGTATAATTTGCATCTGTCATAAACAGTACCAGCCCTGCTCATAGCATGAGCCTTAACAGGGGGGCATGAAGTCTTGAATCTTGCTGAGAAAATAGATTCATTTGTCTCACCCAGAATTGGTAGTGGTGGCTGCATTAACATCAAGATTCTAAAAAAAAATATTTTAAAGCTTTTTGGTTAGAAGTGGATAAAGTTATCTGAAAAATGTTCAAGACGAAAATGGGAACAATTATTTTTTTTTAAATGAAACAAGGCCGCATGGCCAACCCGATATACAAATAAAATAGATGCATTTGCTTTTAAACAGCTACAATTTTTCTTCGATGATTCATATTAAATTAAGCTCACCAAAAGGAAAAAGAAGGTAGACTAAAGAAATCATTGTGTTCAGATGAAGAGCAAAGCAGTTAAAACACACCCTTAGTCCTTTTAGTTTTAAGACAGAGTAAATTCCTGTGAAGCTTTCACATGATTATTGATACTGACCTGTAAAATTTTTTATTCAAATTCATACATTTTACAAGATATTTGCATCGGGTCTGTAATCTTATGGAAATGATTAAAACAAATGCAGGAACATCATTAAAAATCTTCTAGCCCCTAGTAGAAGAAGCAATCTGGCCTATCAGGCTTCTTAGATAAGCTACGAGTACCACCCCACTCCCCTGCCAATGGTTTCATATAAATTATTTATATAAGGATAATGTTAGTTTTTCTTCTGAGAGTAGAAAAACGGGATTAATGTGAGGATCAACACTGAAGCCGTTTTCATGGGCTCCTTGTATATATAAACTATATTCATGGCAATTATTTTAAAAATTAGAGCTGGCCTTCACCCCAGGTGACAGTAGGAGCTGTGGGGAAAGGCAGGAATCCTGCTAAAGGGTTTCATTTCTGTTCCTAAGTAAGCATCACTGCCCAGGAGAGAGAGGGCACTCATACACCTGATAAATAATGTTGGGTGTTCACAGTTGCTAGTATGAGAAAGGTAATGAAACAATTAGTAACGGAGCAATTAATGACATTATTAAATACACCGTGTATGAACTGCCATTAAGAAAACTGGTTATGAAGTACATTTTGTTGGGAAATGCAACCTAAAGCAAATAAAATCTCGCACCATCAGAGGCATAAATAAAATTAGTCTGGGCAACGGGTGTTTACAATTATAGTAGATGACCTATCTGCTACTACAAGAGAACTTCCTTTAGTTCACATCTTAGCTTGATTTCAGGTACTCAGTTTGGACTTAGTGGAAAAATATCATAATATGTTAATAACCGTACTGCCTTGTGGCAACATGCATCCAAATGTTTTATACACTTTTTCAAGAGAATCTTTATACTTGACATTTTTATTGTCATTACCCAGACACAGACCATAGAGTTGTGCCTGATATGTGTGACCAAAGAAAGGGCTCTGCAAAAGAAGCCCATTTTTATTTTAATTGAACTAAATAATGGAATGATCAACATCAATTATTCCCATGTTACCATTTTAGAGAACCAACTTATGTATCCGTTCTTTATCTAACGATTCACAGATCCAAAAGCAAATCATCTAGTAAACTAGTAGAAGAAGCAAGAGTAAATACTAAATACTAGTGTCCTTGAATCAGTTCTACGCCCCTGACAGAACCTCTAAAAGCTGCTCCTTGGCACACTACATTCTAAACAGCCTGTCCTAACTCAATTCTAACGTCAAGAAGCTACCCACACAAAGAAGGCTCTGAGAAAATCTGATCAATCCAAGACTGACCAAGCATCAGAAACTCTTCCATCCAAAACTGAATTAATCTGCTGTGTCTGAGTATAGGACATCCCACCTAAGAATACAAAGTCTGGATTCCCCAAATATATCTGTAGAATAGAATAGAGGACAAGGAATGGCTAAAATATAGACATGGAAAGGAGTATAGATTTTGGCTATTCTTCAATTTATGCGCCATGACGCCCATCAGCCTTTCCTACCACAAAATAAATAATCTAAGGTGATGGCGGACTGCTTATTTTTCTCTGAAATCCTCACCTCACCTAGTGAGTGATGGGTACATAATTTTTTACAATAGCAACGTCGAATCTTCCATTTAGAGTTCTCTTTAAAGACCATGGAGTTTACATTCATCATTTTGTCGATGAAAAAACAAGGTTCAGAGAAATGAGATGGTTTGCCCAATGCCGTATAATTAATAAGTGACAGGGTTTCAAAGAGACCCAGATTCCCTGGCTCCAAATCTACAGTCCTTTCCAATACACTACATAGTTGCTGACTGATATAAAAATGTAGTATAAAATCTAGGTCTCTATTTTTTCTATTTTGACTTAGTGAGAAGTCTCTAGGAGATTAGTGTTTTTCATCTGAATAACTAATACTCTGGCTCATGATTAAAGCATATGTTTTAAAACTATTCCCTTAGAAATTGAATTAAAATTGGAAACAACCTAAACATCCACCTATAGGTATTTAATTCAATAAATAATGACATATTCATACAGTAAAATGCTGTTAAGCCATTTGAAAGAATGAGGTAACTCTTCATGTACTGGCATGAGAAGATATTCTTAAATGTTTAAAAAGCAAGCAGCAAAAAAATATGTATGGAATGATCATTTTAAAATTCTATATTTTGTTATATGAGGAAAGGAAGTCTGACATAACACACACCAAATGTTTACTAGTAGGTATCTCTGGGAATAGAAACAGAGGGGTTGGGAGGGAGAATTTCATAACCAACTACATATAATTCTGATTTTATTTCAACAAGGGTATTCTTGCTTTTGTAGTTAAAAATTAAAAGGTAAAACTAAGTAATTCCATAAAATAAAATCCTAATTTTTACAGGCATATTGATATTTATGAAGATCAATTGATATTTATGAAGATCAGTTCTTTGAGGGCTTTTTATTTTTCAAATTGTTATCACATTTTGCAGTGCAGACAATTTTTGGTAAGCAAAATGTCCAGTGATTCTTTTAGTATCTTGCTAAATATTTGCTACTTTTTCTTCAATATGGGTAAAAGTAATTATCTGTGGTCATAAAATAAGTTATGGAGTATCACATTTTTATCAAATAAGAGGAAATTATTCTATTCTATTATAATTAATATAGTGCTATTTTATGCAGGGAAATGAGAAGAACCAATTGAGGGTTTTTTTGTGGCGGGGGTTGAAATTTTAAAATATCATTTCCAAGGACGTTGGTGCACATTTCTTAGTGGAAATAGTCAAAAGACAAAGCAATTCTGTTGTTTGGCAACTGTCAATGACTCTGCTATGCAATTTCAACATATAATATTTGAGCCCCTCAATTTTCTAAACATACAGCATATTCTTGTAATAAAAATATGCAACCTCATGTGGATTTAGTAAAATCATATCTGTTAGGAATTTGGAGCTCCTCAAAAGAAGACATTCTATAGATATTACATTTGAAGAACCCCAGAATTGCCTATTTAGTGTGCAAAACAAGAGTTTATCAGAACATCAATTTGTGAACTCCCTTTTCATCTGAACCTCTGATTTAGCTAAGATTTTTTGAAAATGTTAATGTGTCATATTACTTTTGAAATCTGTATTTAACAACAAAACATTATAACTCAGAATACACATTACATTTTTAAAACATAAAAATTTCTGAAATAAAATTTATACCTGTGAAATAAAAAAAAAAAAAAAAACTGTTGAGAGATGTTGTTTTCTATGTGATGAATACATCAGTTTTCTTCTCAATGCTGAGAAGTAAATGAAGGTGTTGTTATACATTTATTCTAGGAAAAAGTGCAATAATTTTAAATTTAACAATTGCATATCGGCAATACATTTCTGCTTGAGTATTCAGGTCTTGTATAAGAACTATTTAATGGAAAGGAGAGCTTCATTTTATTTCTGATGAAACTATGTACAGAGAGGTTCGGTTGCTCCCCCAAAATATAAAGCAAGAAATAGAAAACCAAGTCAAGAACCAAAGAACAGCCAATGCTTTGCTATTCTCCAATACTTTTTATATTTATATGCATATCAACTACATATTTTGATGTTTTTAATTCCAGCATCTTAGATAAATACCTAGTTAGGAAGGACACATGTCTTCTGATCAAATTTTTCACAATGAAATATTTCATAGAACTTGTTGTGCTAAATATAGTTGTTCTTTTCAAATATTGATGATGGTACATTACAAAAATATGAATCAGATCAGCAGCAATATTAACATCCAGAAATGTGTGGCTACATATTCTTGTTTCTCAAATTTTTTAATCCCAGAAGTAAACATATGCAGAATGACAAACAGGCATTAGAAATTGAAGTTTCAATTTCAAGACGCTGAGCTTCAAAAAACGAAGGCCAAAAGGCACACTGTTGTAAAAGAGACTTACAACACTAACTATGTGGAAAATCACACATTAAGATATGATAAATGCAATTCACTAATGATCACCTCTGGTGATATTATGGCTTTGCAAGCATACTGCTTGTATTCATAGTCAGGAAAATAACAGTGATTTACCATTCTACTGCCAATAGTTGCTCTGGATTCCAGTTCTGTTGCTGTAGAAATACTTCTTAAAGCTGTTTTACAATAACAGGAAGGCTGTTTGTCTTCTGTTGTTGAGCTGAGACACTCATGTATGTTCTGTTAAATTAAAAATAGAGGAGGTCAGTTTATTTATTAGAATCAGGAAAACCAAAGAAATAGGAAAACCAGAAAGAAGGTTAAGTGAAGGAAGCTGTAATAGACAGTGGTTGGGGAAGTAAAGAGTTAAGAACAGGTTAATAATATCTAGCTGAATAAGAAGGAAAATATTTTAATAATGGAAGGCCCAGGAATGAGAGTTGTGTGATAATTGTGTAAGGAACAATACAATTTACTCCTGCAATTGGCAATACTTGTCAAATGAAATCATACAGTTTGCGATCAGGAAGTATATTAACAAACTTCACCTTTTTTTCCAAAGATGTGCATGAAATCTGTACAATCAGAGGATGAGAATTTCTCAAACGTGTCCCTGCTTTTCTGGTGAATGATTTGCCTATTTACTAGACCAAGACTCTGTTTACTCTGATCTGAATTCACAGCAGAAATACACCCAAAGTTAATGCAAGATTAGCTAGGTGCAAAGAGATGCTTGTTACTTTTTAAAGAAGAATAAAAGAATTAAGAATAAATCCTGATTTCTAGAGAGGCAGAAACTAAGCCTAGTATACCCATCTGCTTGTATGTATGTTTGAAAAACAAGGCTCCTACAACTGAGTCATTGGTGAAACAATGACCAGAAACACACTTGATAAGGTCATGCTATGCTCGTCCATGATTGCTCTGACTGTCATTTTTGTGCAATGCTGTTCTTGGGGAAAGACCTTAAACATCTGTATCAGTTTGTTAGAGCTGCCATAACAAAGTACCACAGACTGGGAGGCTAAAACAGAAATTTATTTCTCACAGCTCTGGAGTCTGGAAGTCCAAGATCAAGGTGTTGGTGTCTCCTGGGGCCTCTGTCCTTGGCTTCCAGATGGCCACCTTCTCCCTGTGTTCTCACACGGTCTTTCCTCTGTGAGCGTGCATCCTTGGTGTCTCTTTGTGTTTCTAAATTTCCTCTTCTTTTAAGGACATAAGTCATTGAATTAGGGCCCACCCTAATGGCCTCATTATAATTTAATCACCTCTTGAAAGGTCCTATCTTCAAGGCACTGGGTGTTAGGTCTTCAGTATATGAATTTTAAAGGGACACAATTCAGCCCACTAACAGCATCACTTGTAAACATCCACTGTAATCTATCACAATCTGTTAATCTGCAAAGAATACTATTTCATCTCTCTGAGCCCCTCAGTGTAACATGTAGATATTACACTAGATTGATGTTTTTTTCAGTTGTGTTCCTCAGAGTACTCTCATACTCAGTACTCAGTTGCAGACTGGTAGATGTTTAACAATGGCTTTCTGGAAAAGAAAAAGAAGTTCTGATTTGTAGCCTTTGCCAGTTTCCAGGATATAAATACCCTCCCCATGGCCATTTACAAGTTGCCAGTGTAACATCACTGAATGCAAAGTTGGGAAGGGATGCCAACAACTGGGTGTCCTGAGCCAGATGAGCTGAGTCTAGCACACCACTGCCAGGTACGTTGGTGGCTTCAAGGGGTAAAAACTCACTTTATCAGAACAGTGCTCCTTTTTATTTGTTTTATATTCTTGATATTCATTTTTCAAGTGGTTGGATTGACACCACAGAAAAAGTTTAAAAGTATCTAATTACCTAGTCTCTAAGATTTTCTAACACTATAAAACTTTTACTCTTGATTTTAGTGTATTGTTTCCATTTTATTTTTGATAGACTCTAAATATCTTTTTTAAAAGACAGAATATTGTTTCTTATTGCCTCCTTTATTTGAGTAGAGATGTGTGGTTCTTGAAACTCTCCTTGGAAACTTTTTGCAAGATATCTGATATAGCCTTTATCTATAGGATGACAGAACAATTGACCAATGTCCCAAAATTAGTCCATATAGTTATTAGCCTTTAATTCCTGTAAAGCTTCGATAGTCACTTGTCAGAGGCTGTTCAGGTCTTTTGAAAACATAGCATTTAATGTAAAACATCTTTGAGAAGAATGATGCAACTATTGAATGAATTTCTCTCTTCTAATGTAATAGTCCTTCTCCTATGCTCCTACTAATCTCTGAAATACCTTCATTAAATCAACAATTGTTTTGATCATTAAGTGTGTTTTCATTTCTATCTTCTAACACTCAGAAAAAATATCGTGTCTTTGTCTTTATACCTGTAATACCTAGAATTTATTGTACACATTATAAATATTAGGGAATTGAAAAATTATTAACCAGTAGAAAAATTAATAATTAGTACTCAGAAGAATGAATCATTATTAATAATAAATAGTACATGGTGTGTTACATTCAGGAAAAAGGATAAAATGCGTGATTTTTAACTAAGAGAATTTTCAGACTGGAAGACTTTCTATATTTATATTAACGTGTTATTTTTAACTTTTGAACAATTTTTAGCAAATCTTCCCTAAGGAAATTCTTAGGAATAAGTAAATAGCTTGTAATTTTATTTAGCTTCAGGAAAATATGTTAATGAACAAAGACTGCTGGGTAATTTGAAGAAAAGCGTGGAATAGCTAATGAACAAATTCTAATTTTATTAGAGAATAATTTGAATTATTAGGTGTAATAAATTTTGAATAATCACTAAAAAAGTGACTTCAATATTCGTAATAATTTCCTAACTCTATCACCATTAATGTTTGAAAATATTATAGTTATTGGCCATTACAATATTTCCTTGGTTCAACAATATTCTGAGGTCCCAACATGTATAAACAGTATAACTCAGAAACCCTGCACCATAATTTAGTCTCAAAAGTCAGCACCCCTCTTATAGCTCTCAAATTTATGCAATAAACCACATGTATTACTTAATACCACCCTACTGATCTCTGAGACTCACTAAATTCAATGTACAAATACAGAAAAATGATCATAAACACACACGCATTTACGTGAAAACAAGGAGGTTATATAAATATAGACACCATTTGGGTAGCCACTGTGTCCTATAATTGAAATGGTCAGATCTAACTGTTTCACTCTAAAATTAATCACTAATCATCCCTAATCGATTATCTAAGGTTTTTATTTTTTTAATTTTCTTTTTCTCTATTTTTTGGGTCAAAAGAGTATCTACTCAAATAAAGCTACCTTAAAAAATGTAGCTGGGTGAGCCTATTGTATTTCTAGAAATGTAAAGAGCAAACCTTTGAAATCCCCACAGTCGCACAATATATCCCCAACCACAGGATTCCAGGTAAAGCAAACAAACCAAGCAACATTAAAAAACTATGCAGAAGAATTTTTTCTAATGAGATACAGCAAGTTTCTATATTTTTAATCTGTTACCTTCCTTTGGATATATCACCTGTCAATTAACTTTTATGTGTTTATGTAATTTTCTCATTTTCTCATCAAATGTACAAAGTATGTCTGTGGAAAACTTGATCTGAAATGGCCAAATAGGGTTAAAAAAACTGAAGATCAAACTGACATTTTACATGGTATCAAAAGGTAATCACCCTAAAAACAATGTGAAGCAGTATTTATTTCTTCCCTTTTTGAACAGGCACACTGTGATGCTATCAATGAGACACCATATTTCTTTAAGGAAAAAAGCAGAGAAGTGTGTATTTAAAACTTTGAAATTGAGTGGAATTCCACTGATATCTTAGAGAAAAATAGAATCTATGGAACCTAAAGTTGAACTGACGCAAAGGAGGTGGCCATTAAACATCATGGCAGTAACATAACAAAGGAATTAGTATGTATGATTTAACAGAAATTGCTTACCAGGTCTAATTGTATTCCGTATAAATGTTCAGTCGTCTTAAAGGTCACCTAACACTTAGGACAAGAAAATGCCTAGCAACCTGTGGGAAACCTAAGAAAATCCACAATATCACTCTTTGAAACAACAGTATGCAAGAATTGTAACTTACAAGTAGTAAAATGTGTGGTACTCCCCTAAAATATTCTACCTTCCATTGGTGTGACTATTTAGAGGACACCAGTGCATCATATCGGTTCCCTTAAACTAGTTTTTCTTCCTCAAATGACTATAAATATAGGGAAAAAAGTTTGATATTTAAGCATATGTATGTCAAATCTAATAAATGAGTGTGTGTGAGAGATCTTTTATCCTTAAACCAAAGAAATTTGAAGTATTGTTTTGCTTATCTTTTTTCAAGTTTTTCAAGAGGGTTTCTTTATAATGAAGGCAAATTCTGTAAATGAGAGATCAGTGAAGACATCAGTTTGAAACTGTAATTTAGAAGGTACTAGTAGGAAAGGCAAGAATGAGGTTCATAATCTGTTAGTGCCTTGCATTGTATTAGCAAAATACCATATCATCAATCTCCTTTCTTTTTCTGTGTCTGACTCTGCCACCTTCTTGGCTTGCACACCCGGAGGAGCATAATTATAGGCATGTAACATATGCATTGTGACTTTGAAGGTATGGAATTTAAATTACTTCAGTACATAAATCACCCTTAGCCAGTAAGTCCATATTACCGTGCAAATGAGGAAAACCTAGTGCTTGTTTACCATACTTTGGAAAACTTAAAAAAAAAAATCTAGTACATTGCATAATTATTGGATTTGTAAAAACATGTTTTGATAAAATTAAATGGGCATTTAGTTTGTTCAAAGCTACTTTCCATAACACATTACACAGCATAAATTTCATATAACTGCTCACATAGCAACTTATAAATATACCCATATATTTTCCTTCACTTTAGCATTAAAGAAAAAAGTGATTAAAGCTGTAGCATCCAACTCTCTTTCACTTACAGCATTCCATTTGAGCTAAAAATCTCAAACTATAATAATTAATCCAATAAGCCTGCAGCAAATATATGCATCTGACACTATTACCCTCCCTTTTTCCAAATGTTTCATAATAACAGACAAAAAGTTTGTGTGGCTGGTAAATACTACAAATTCAACAACACATAAATGTATTACAGCATCCTTCCAAAACCTGAAGTAGACATCCATTATACTCCAAAAACCAAACACAAACAGAAGCCCAAACTTTAATATACCCTATATTAAGGTACGGAAAGCTTGCAGAACATTTTGGCTTTAATTATTATCTTCTGAAAAGCAGTGCATTGTTCTCTGGAGCATGAACAACTAAGGAAGATTAGAGTTCAGTGAGAGCTTCCATTTATTCTAAAAATTTAAGAGAGAAAAATGTATGAGTTCTAAGAAAGGGAAAATAACCAAAATCAATTAATATATGCCCTTGTTTTTCAAACAGTTCTGATGGAGTTGGTCTCAGTCATTTTTTAAATACCAGGCCCTAAAGCATTTTTTTTCAATCTCAAGATGATTATGTAAATACTAAGTAGCTCATGCTAAAATGAATTCCTCTATGAAATTCATTTTACACTTGAGAATAACACCCCTTTCCCCCACCCGAAAAATGCCAGATCTCCTGGTTGAAACGTGAATTCTGCTTCTATAAAATTTTTATCTATTTAAAAATTTTAAAATATGTCCCAAGAAGAGCTAAGGTAAAAATGAAATGAAAGTAAAATAGAAATAAAAGATCAAGACTATATAGAGTAACACTGGTCAATGAAAATATAATAAAAGTCACATGTGTAATTTTAAATTTTCTAGGAGCCATAATCAAAAAGTAAATAGCCATATTCAATTTAAAGTATTTTATTTAGCCCAGTGTAACCAAAATATTATCATTTGATCATATAACACATATAAAACACTCTTAATGAGATTTTTTTAATACTAAATCTTGTAAATCCAGTGTGTATTTTACATTTATCCACATCATGATTTGGACACTAAATTTTCACTGGAAATTCTTTTTCTGTATTTAAACTTCACACAATTTACAGTTGAAAAAGTAGATTTACATACCCAAATTTTCCAAGCATACTTAAAACTTTTCCAATAACAAAATTAAATATCTTTTCAAGTTTAAATTAATTAAAATAAAAACTTATTTCTATAGTCAGATTAGCATATTTAAATAGTTTCATATCCACCTATGGCTAGTGGCTGCTATAATGGACATTGCATAATACAAAAATAATAAGGATAATTAAAACCTTAACAAGAAACACTAATGGCTTTATTATCTAATTAAATATCTAATACCTTATCCTACAATTTTCTACCATATTTGAAAGAATGTAAGCTATTGTTTTTTAGTTAGCTAAATTGCTATATATGTAAACAGCATATAAACTCATTCACATTTTAAGTTTCCAATTGGTAGACACAGTATTTTCTACCCTATATTTAGCTGAATACATTTTAAAGTTTGTGAAAGTATTTCATATGATTGCACTCAAAACATCTGAGTAAGGTGTCTTGGATGGGAATAGGAGGGACTTTTAGGATGACCTATACCATCTTCCAACTACTTAAGTTCATGGCTTACATTTATTTTTAAGAGTCTTTTGTTGAAAGTCTATTTTTAATTCAATAAACTTGGCCAAGTTCATGTTTACTACCAAATTATGATGCCAAATAATGGAGTAGCTTTAATCTATTGGGAATATTACATTCTTCATATTTCTTGCTGTAAACTGGGGACTCTCTCAGCTCCTATAAACTTCCCCACGTCTTAGCCATATGGCCCTCTTGCAGGTGAGTAGCTTATTTCTTCACAGCCAGAAGGAGAACTTTCTCCTAATCCACTAAAATAGATTCTTTTATAAAATAATACATATATGACTCTTGCTCATATAATGTAACCTCATAAAGGGAGTAATTACCCCATCATATTCATAAGTTCCTCCAACACTCAAATTGGGGGTCTTTATACAGGATTGTACACCAGGGGCAGGAAACGTGGGAGCTATCTTAGAATTTTGCCTACTAAAAATAGGTATGCTAAACAAAAGGAAAAAAATTAAAAGGGCTATTAATACTAATTTTGGGCAAGTAAAAATTCAAGAAAAATACAATAGGCTCCATCCATGTGGAAAATTTCTATCAGTAAAAATTGCAATTTGTGTAGAATATAAAATAGTCTTGATGGTTTATGCACTAAAAATCAGAGCACCAAAAAATTTAAAGGAAAAACATTTTTAGAAATAGGAGGAGAAATTAATAAAAATCTAAACATAGCTTAAATGTTTCCCATAATTTGACAGAAAATGTAGAACATAAAGAAGAAGATGGAAGATTTAATTAGGATAAATAGTGAATTTGTTTGGTGAATACACCCTATTTTGTATTATAATCCAAATGTAAGTAGACTTGCATTTCACAGTAAAAAAAAACTAAGTCCATTTTTCAAATATTCAAGGAATATGAACAAAATCAACCATAAAATGTCAAATTATTTCAAAATATTAAAATATTGCAAGCTACATGCTCTAAAAACAAACTGCTAATTAGCAAACATAAGTTGATGTAAAAATATAAAAAGGAAAATAAAATAAAAATTAAAGCAGAAATTTAAAGATATGTATCCAATACCTTCCCCCTACAGACAAATAATGTAACTGATCAATCAAACCAGAAGCTGTACTTATCAGGAATATTTGCCTAAAGTTTTCTTTTCTTGTGGTGTTCTTATGTGGCTTTGATATCAGGGTAATGCTGGCCTTGTAAAATGAGTTTGGTAGTGTTCTCTCCTCTTCAAATTTTTGGAAGGGTTTGAGAAGGACTGGTGTTAATTCTTTAAGTGTTTGGTAGAATTCACCAGTGCAATCATCTGGTACTGGGCATTTCTTTGTTAGGAGTTTTTTGATTACTTATTCAATTTCCTTACTCATTATTGGTCTGTTCAAATTTTCTTTTTCTTCATGATTCAGTTTTGGAAGGTTTTATGTTTCTAGGAATTTATCCATTTCTTCTAGGTTGTCCAACTTGCTAAGAGATTAGATCTGAAAAGTCCTCACCACATACACACACACACACACACACACACACACACACACACACACACACACACACGCTAACTATGTAAGGTGCTGGATGTATTAACTAACCTTATTGTGGTAATCATTTTGCAATATATACATACATCAAATCATTACATTGTACTTCTTAAATTGATACATTTATATGTCATTTATATCAATAAAGCTATAAAAATATTTTTAAAAAACCAAAAGCTGGTGTTACTAAAGCAAATAAACAACAGAATTTGATGTTCAGAATACTAAATATTGAAGGTTATGAATGAAAAAAAGACACACAATGCCAGATACGGAGAATTTCAAACATTTAAAAGATAATTTTACGTTAACTAATAAAATCTAAGTGAAAGAAGCCATATTTTCTAGGAAAATTTAGACAACAAAATTGCCTTGAGTAGTGATAGATATCTGAATTAAAAAATAAACATAAAAGAAATGGAAATGATTGTCAATTACCTAAATTAAAAATTAATTAGGCATAGAAGGACATTATAGGAGAGTTTTATAAAATTTTTAAAGAACAAATAATTTTTGGTTTTGTAATTAGTTCTAATACTTTTTTCCCCATTTCTAATACCAGATGATGAACTCTGGGTCTCAATCTTGGACTCTCATCAAATTCTGCAGTTTCTTTATCTTTCTATTCATCAACACATAGTCCTCTATCCAGTTTATTTACTTGCATTTAGGCATCTCTCTCTCATTTCATTTGTTTTCTGATACAATTTTTGACTTTTTTGTTTATATATTTATTTTTAAAATTAAGGTATAATTTACATATAATTACTCAGTAATTTTAAGTGTGTAGTTCAAAGAGTGTTGACAAAAGTATAGATATGTATAACCACTACCATAATCATAGTGTAGAACAGCTTCCTAAATACTTCTCTCATCCCCTTTGGTGTCAATCCCTTTCCCCATCCCTGGTCACTATTAATCATTTCTCCACATTGTTTTACTATACTTATTTCTTGTCTGGAATTTCATATGAATAGAATCAGGCAATATGTAGTCTTTTCTAATTTAGCCTAATCCTTTTAAGATTCATTTCTGTTGTATGAATGCATATTTTGCTCCTTTATACTGCCGAATGGAATCCCATAGTATGTAGATTTTTATTTTCCTTAACATCTTTTGAAGAGCAGGAGTTTTTAATTTTAAAGTTTCTACTTATTTTTTTCCTTCATAGTTCATGGTTTTGGTGACTTTTTAAATAAATCTTTACCTGATCCAATATCACAAAGATTTTGATGATTTCTTTTAGTATTTTTCAACCTATGATCTATTTTGAATTAACTGTGGGTAGCATGAGAGATGAGTACATACCTTGCACATAGTTATACAATTGTTACTGCACAGTTCGTTGAAAACATACTCTGCGCATTGAATCACCTCTGCACTATTGTCAAAATCAGTATATGGGTTCGTCTAATTTTGGACCCTATTCTGTTCCATTCATCTATTTGTGTATTCTTATCCCAATCCCACATTGTCTAAGTCCCGAAATCAGAATTCTAAGTCCTCTAATTTTTTCCAGTTTTTCAGAATTCTTTTTCCTCTTCTAGGATCTGGGCATTTCTATATAAACTGACAATTTCTACCAAAATTCCCACAAGAATTTTGATTCTGATTACATAGAATCTACGGATTACACAGAATCTACGGATTACATAGAATCCACAGATCAATTTGTAGTGAGTTGATATCTTTAAAATATTGAGTTTTCTAATCAATGAATATGGTATATCTTTCTAATTATTTAGCTATTCAACTTTAACTTTTTAGCTTTGTTTTGTCATTTTCAAACTATAAGTTGTTCATATACTTTCTGATATTCATCCATAACTATTTCCTAGTTTTCATGATAGGTTGATTTTTTTTAAGTTCATTTTCCACTTTTTCATTGCTAGTATATAGAAAAACAGTTAATTTTTGTATACTGAATGTGTTTATTTCATCTGGGTCATCTGATTATTGGAAAAATTGTTCATAATATTTCCTTATTTTCCTTTTAACTTCTAAAAGATCTACAGTGGTGTTCTTCTTTCAATGCTAATTTAGAAATTTGTGTTGTTTCTTTTTTTCCTTATCAGTTTGGGTAGAGTTATATGAATTTTATTATTTTTCATTTTCATTTATTGATTTTTTTCTATTCTTGTTTAGTTTCCTTTTTTGCTGATTTCTGCTGTCATCTTTATTATTTTCTTTCTTCTGCTTACTTTTGGCTTAGTTTGCTTTACCTTTTCCAGTTTCTTAAGTGTAAGCTTAGCTCATTGATTTAAGATTTTTCTTGTTTCCTTTTCTGGAAATCTATTCTGTGTGATATTAATGTAGTCACTCTCACTTACTTATGCTTACTGTTTGCTTTGAACATCTATTTCTAGCCTTTTGGTCTATTTGTGTTTTGGTACTTAAAGAGCATCTCATGTAGATTATATATAATTAGCTCTTGCTTTTTTTTTTTTTTTTTTTTTTGCTGTACGCGGGCCTCTCACTGTTGTGGCCTCTCCCGTTGTGGAGCACAGGCTCCAGACGCGCAGGCTCAGCAGCCATGGCTCACAGGCCCAGCCGCTCCGCAGCATGTGGGATCTTCCCAGACCGGGGCACAAACCCGTGTCCCCTGCATCGGCAGGCGGACTCTCAACCACTGTGCCACCAGGGAAACCCAGTTCTTGCTTTTTTAATACAGATTAACAATTTCTGCCTTTTTATTGAACTGTTTAGCCATTTACATTTACTATAATTATTGACATGATTATATTTATGTCCAGCATTGTACTGTATATTTTTGTTCTTCTGTTCCTCCATTTCTGCCTTTCTTGATTAACATAATCGAATATTTTGTAATATTCCATCTTAAGAACACTATTGATTTTTAGCTATGTCTCCTTCCATTGTGATTTTAATGGTATTTCTAAGAAAAGGAGTTTGTTTCTTAAATGTATATCAATCTACCTATAATTGATAGTAAAATAGTAAATTACTTCAGGAAAAATATGACAGTTTGTAAAAGTTTATTTCTATTTGTTTTCTCAATTTTAGTGTCATAGTTGTCTGCAATAGATGATAGGTAATATTATATATAATAAACTCAATAAGTGTTATAAATTTTAGTCATTTTTTAAAATAAGAGAAGAAAAAGAAAAATAGTTTTTATATTTACCTTTTCTGATGGTCTTTATTTCTTCTTATAGAAATTTACTAATTTACTAACTAGTACCATTTCCCTTCAGACTGAAGACTTCATTTAGCATTTCATATAGTTCAGGTCTGCTGGCAGCAAATTCTCTAAGTCTTAGTTTATCTTAAAATGTCATAACTTTGCCTTCATTTTTTACAGATTTTTGAGGTTAAATAGATGTAGCATAAACTTCACATACCTAAAAGATATAACATGATAAGGTTTTATACACATGCATGTGTGACTGTGTATTTCATGAAGGTTATACATATATAAATCATCAAAAATCAATAAATCAAGACAACAAACATTTTCATCACTTCCAAAATGTTCCTGGTGCCTCAATGTTTTATAGCCCCCCCTCCACCCCAGTTCTCAGGCAATCATTGACCTGTTTTCTGTCACTATACATCAGTTTGCATTTTGTAGAATTTTATTACAATTAGAAATACACAATCATCTTTACTTGTGGAGGATAACCTCACTGGATTTAGAAATTTTTTTGCCTCTTTTGTTCCTTCAGAATATTGAAAATGTCAAGCCAATGTCTTTTGGCTTCCATAACTTTTAATGAGAAGCAAGCCATTAAAGTTATTGTTGTTTTCCTTCATTATTGTTTTCAAAATTTCCTTTTTTATTGACAGTCTATATTTAAACTACTGTGTGTCGCAAACTGGATTTCTTCATTTTCAGTCAGCTTAGGGTTCTGTGAGTATTTGAATCTTTAAATTATTATTTTCTAGCAAATTTGAAAGGTTTTTGACATTTTTTTCAAATAATTTTTCTGTCATTTTCTCTTGCTTTTCTCCTCCTAGGATTTCAATTACACGTATGTTGGACTGCTTCATATATGACCACAGATCTCTGAGGTTCTGATCATTTTTCTTCAATCTTTTTCCATCTGGGCTTTAGATTGGGCAATTTACAGTGATATATACTCAAATCACTGCATCTTTCTTCTGCCATTCCAACATACTATTGTGTTCACCTTGCTATTTCAGTAACTGTAATTTTCAATTCTAGAACTTCTATTTTTTTAATAGTTTGCATTTCTCTGTTGAGACTGTTTATCTGTTCAATTATTGATGCCATATTTGTCTTCAAATATTTGAATACATTCTAATTTAATTCTTTGAACATACTTAGAATGGCTGCTTTGAAATCTTCCTCTGCTTATTTTATTATCTGACTTACTGTGAATAAGATTCTATTGATTCATTCTTTAAATTAAAAGAAAACTGTGCCTACGGGTTACACTTTTCTGTTTCTTTGCATGTCTAGTGGTTTGGTTTTTATTTGCCCATTTTAGATAATTTATTGAAGTGACAATGGACAATGTTCTCCTGATGGTTACTGGATTTTTTTCTAGTTGATAGTTAAGTTGCCAAGAATCAAATCACAAACTATTTCTACTCCAAGTCATGCAGCTACTTACGTCTGCCCTGTTCTTATGCTTTCCCATTGCTGCACTTTTACTTAACCTAATCCCTGTGGGACTCTCTTTTACATACAAAATTTAGCAGGTTTCCTTGCTTTTCAGGATATCCTTAAAATTCCAGCAATTGCTGGCTTTCAGCTTTGTAATCTTACCCTTGAGGCTTTCTGCACCCAAAGATATTTACAACTGGAGAATGCACTTGTTTTTGAAATGCATTAAATTCACATTTCTGGCTCCTTATTGCTCTAAGTTTCAACAGTATTTTTCTCTCTAGTCTCTGCCTTTCTTTTGGTGTGCCGTTTGTGGTGTCCTTTGCACATGCATAACTAAACTGTCAACCAGGGACTCAGACAATTTATGTCCTGAAGGGGTCTAATCTTTTGCTTTTTCACAGTTAGGGATTTCCCCTTTGAGTTTCTCAATGTTTTCCAGACCTGAATGCTTATCTCCGTTAACTTCAGTTGATAAATCTGTTGTTTTTCCACTATAATTTCTGTTTCTCCAATGTCATTTCCTTCAACCAGAGCCTTGGGGGGCTGGGCAGCACATGTGGGCCAGGAAGCTGCACACTTTCTTCTAGTTCTGTCATTAGCTACATTCTAGTGTCTTTAAATGTATATGTATTTTTATTTTATCTGCATTTTATAATTGTTTATATATTGGAGGCTTATGGGAGCATTTCAAATCTCTGCCTCATCAGTAGCTGAGTCTCTGATGCAATTATTTTTTATAATTCATGGAGCTAGACTAATAGTGTTGTAATAGTTCTAATAGTGTTCTCATTGATCATAAAATCAACATATATACACTACCGGATGTAAAATAGTTAGCTAGTGGGAAGCAGCAGCATAGCACAGGGAGATCAGCTTGCTGTTTTGTGATGACCTAGAGAGGTGGGATAAGAAGGGTGGGAGGGAGGCTCAAGAGGGAGGGCATATGGGGATATATGTATGCATATGGCTGATTCACTTTGTTGTACAACAGAAACTAACACAGTATTGTGAAGCAATTATACTCCAATAAAGATCTATAAAAAAAAATGGTGTTCCACAGGTAATGTAAATATGTTCATAGTATGAACTATACAATAACATCTTTATGAGTTTTTTAAAACTCATGACATCTTTGTTGTTTTAAAAAATAATAGCCCCTTAATGTGTTTGTTTGTTTGTTATTGTACTAATGAGAGTTGTAAAGTGAAGGAAACCCACAGAGAAGAGTCAAAAAATTTAAATTGACTTTAGATTTAGTCACTAATCTATATACTCATATATCAACATTTGAAAAGCATTTATTTCTTCTCAGAATACGTGTAGAACTAAAACATTAGGCATAAGGAATCCCTGAAGAACTCAACATTCCTGAGAAAAAAGTTTTACCACGTTTTTGTGGAATTTTTTATTGCAAATCAGCGTAAAACTGCATGAAAAACTTTGTTAAAGTAGAAAAATATAACAAAATAGGAAACTATGTGGTTTTTCTTAACAGAGATATGGGACTTCCACACTGATGAGCATGAGAAAGTGAATTGGTTCCTATTGGCTCCTATTGGTTCATATTGGTTCCCACATATGAAACATTAGTTCCACTGGCAACATGGAAAAGTCACGTTTAAGGAGCATTTATGGAATTATGGCATTCAGGTAAAGACTTAAAATATATGAATCAGTTCTGTGTTTTAAGTCCAGAGGAAAACAACATAAAACGATTTTTCAGTGCATAAAGAAAAAAGGTAAAAATTACTTAATTTTCATTCCATGAGAATAAAAAGATGTTTTAAAATTCTTAAAGTATTTTTTCACTGTATGTCATACTCAGCCAAATCTCTTGAATCTCGGTTATTTACTTCTGTATCCTGAGCTGTAAGTGACCTATTTTTCTGACTGTAGATATGTTCTCCAGAAGTTTGTTTTACATTCAACACTTTTGATATTTTCACACCATTTTAACTTCAAGTTGGCATAAGTAGTGATGCTCTCACACAATTCTATCTTAGAATTTCACAAAAGGAAAAAAAATGTACAAACTTCCTGTTTCTCTAAAGAAGTGGAAAAAAAAAAGAATTGGTGGTGCGGTAAGCAGATGTTAAGACTATGGATAAAAAGGAAACTGTATTCATATATCAATAATCTACACATTTAAACAAGCTTATTAACTTCTCCCTGGGCATGATTATCTCAGTGTATTTCTATAATAAATTCCAGTGTATCGAGTGGGCAGAGGACTTTCGGCAGAGCTCATTCACACAATAACAAAATGTCATAACTGGTGGCAAACTCAATAGCACATGAGGGCATCAAGCCTAGGAAGAGTCCCAGAGTCAGGCAGCAAAGTCACTGATTATAGGTAGAGAAAACCACACAATTTATCATCCAAACCAGGACACCTTTAAGAGAGAAACACTGTTAATAATAACACTAGACAACAAATGATCCAAGACTCTACTGTGCAGGGCAAACCATATGTATGGTCTTCTTAGCAATAGGCAATCAGAGAGAAAAAAGGCAAATGCTAATATAAAGGAGTCAGAATTGCAATTCACCAACTTAGAGTACTCAAGAAGAATTACTTATAGCAACGAATAGTGTTTCCTGAAAGATATTCCTCTACTTTGATATCTGACAAAAATCTCAAATGTTCTGTAACTCATCCTTTCAAGTTAGCCAGAAAGGTACTTGCTAGAGCTTAAAGAGCCTGGACCAAAAGTGGCATTGTCCTGGGAGAGCTAGATATAATTTTTCAATCCAAATTTTGTGTCTCTTAGGCCTAAATGAAGAATCACATCTTCTAAGCCAGCTTTTCCCCAAACAAATCCTGAGAAACACTAGAACTGAGAGATATAACATGTTACTATAGCAAAAAATTATTCCATTGTTAAAAAAACTGGAATATTATGCTAAAAGAAAATTAATAATATTTGTAACTGTAGAACATCATAATCTTTAATATGCAAAGTTTACTGACTCTCTAAGAGTAGAGAGTAATAATCAATAATAATAATAATAAATAGTGATAAGTAATAAGCAGTTTTTCCCCCAAATATATTTGTCTTAAGTCAGATTTCACAGTAGCAGAACATGAGAAAGGCATTCTAGCACAAGTGATTTACTGAGAGAGTGCTTTCAGAAAGAAAATACAGTTTCAGCTGGAGACTAGCTTCAGTGTGATTCCCCCGGACAGCACAAATTGGACCACAAATTAGTCTCACTCTGTGGCAAGGTGGCTAGCTTTTTTGTACCCCTTTGCCAGTCAATCATTGCCTATGGGTTGCCTGGACTGTGGGTGTAGAGGAGATGCTACTGTTAAACAACAAAATTCAACTGAGTAAATTTGAAGATCTAATTGGCTTTATTCAACAATTCATGAATAGAACAGCATCCCATTAAGCAACTGGGAAGCATCTCCAAAGAGCTACAGAAAATGAAATGTTTATAAAATTAGAGAATGGATGGGACAAGGAAGTTGCAAATGAAAAAAGAATTATTTTGAGCAAGGTCACCTTCCTTTGGAAAACAAAGTAGTCTAATAGGCAGATTACTTCACTGGTGATGACCAGGAAATTCCAGACTGACCAGTTAAGATTACATTCCTGAAGAAGATCAAAACTGCAATCAGGTTAGGTTAGTCTTGGTTTGGTAATGTGAACTTAGCACAAATGACTCCATTTGGGGCCTGTTTCTTTTTTTTAATACCACCTTCTACATCAGACAGCTAGTGTTTAATAAGATGGTAATCCTTCAGAAAGAAAAAGAAAGAGTAGTGTTGAGTTATTAACAGCTAACCCTCACAGAAGCTGGGAGATGACTGCACCTGACAGTAAAAGTGATGTGGGCAGGGCAGCCTTCCTCTGACCAGGTAATTGTGTTGTCACAAAGTATCTAATGAGAAAAGTGTTCTATTAACACATCTGAAAAAACACCTCTCTGAGAAAATTATGCATCACACAGTTTCTGTATCTATTTTACACTCTGTTATGCTAAGCTCTGGGAAATCCATTCACATTCTGGCAGGGAGATCTCAAACTCTTCATCATCAGATAGTCTTCCAATAAATAAAACTACAAGCACCTGGGGCAGAAATCTTAACACCTGGAACACTGACAGCAAATTCATATAAGAAACTAACCTTTAATCTGCCAAATTTTCAGGTAATACAGAATCATCAGTATTTGAATTTTTTTTTTTAATTGAAAGGGGGTACGGAAATCACAAAAATTCCAGTGCAACTTTTAGGTTGAAAGATTTAGGGAGACACAATGTCTCATAGTTTGAATATGTGAGTAATTAGAAGTACAGCTTGCAAAAAAAATATTCATTCTCAAAAAGAATGATAATACGTTTATGACATTAAGAAATATTTTCAATTTTAACCTAGTTCACAACCTAATAGTATTTTTATCAACTGAGATATTCAAAATAGTATTCCAATGTTTAACTACATTTACAATACCTAGAATTCAAAGACCAGTATTAAACTGCACAATTTCTAGAAGTCAGAAGTAATTAACTGAATTAGAGGATCTTAAATTTTCAAATGAAATTCAAATTTTCATTATTATTAAGTCAGTTGTATAAATAATAATAAAATAATATTCAGTATATATAAACATAATTTTGTAATTTTTAAAAGTACTACATTCTTTCACACTAACTACCCAAATAAGTTCACTTGAGAACATCAAAACTTAGGGTTATCAAAGATAGTAAATATTTTATTTTCTAGTTGAAATTAGTGTGCTCCAATCCATTAAAAAAATTTCATAAATTGGACTTCAGATCAAGTACTTCTAGCTTCAGAAGAGTGTTAAGGTAATAAAATAATAAGACAAACTGGTAGAAAATATTTTCATATCATACATCTGATAAAACTGTGAGAAAATATGTGCATATATCTGATAAAACAGATCTGGATAAAATAGATCCAGAATATATAAAGAACTCTTAAAACTCAATAATAATAAAAAAACATTTAATAATGGGGAAAAGATTTGAACAGAGACTTTACCAAGGAAAAAACACAGAGAGCAAATAAGCATATGAAAAGATGCTCAACATCATCAGTCATTAGAGAACTGCCATTTAAAACCACAATGAAATGCCATTCCACACCTATTACAATAGCTAAAATTTAAATAATAACAATAGTGATAACAGCAATAACTAACAAGACCAAGAGCTGGTGAGAATGTGGACCTGGTGAGAATATGGAGCAACTGGAACTTTCATACATTGTGGTGGGAATGCCAAATGTTACAGCACCTTTGCAAAACAGTGGTAGTTTCTTACAAAGTTAAACATACTTACCACAACATGCAGCCATCCCACTTCTAAGAATTAACCCAGTAAAATAAAAACTTATGTTCACACAAAAGCTTAAATGCAAATATTTGTAATGGCTTCCTTTATAATCACCAAAAAACAGAAAGAAAAAAAACTCAAAAAGGGAGTAGATGAATAATATATCATGGAATATTATTCAGCAATGACAAAGTAAAAATTGCTGATAAACACAATGACATGGATGAATCTCAAATGCACTATGCTAAGTGAAGAAAAGCCAGAATCAAAAGGCTACATACTGTATGATTCCATCTATATGAAATTCTGGGAAAAGCAAAACTCTAGGGATAGAAAACAGATCAACGGTTGAGTGAACAATTGACTGTTTAGTCAATGGGGAAGTTTGTGGGGTGATGAAACTCTTCTATATCTCAACATGTTTGTGATTATAAAATTGTATATATTTGTCAAAACTAACAGAATAGTCACTAAAAGGGATGAATTTTACTTTATGTAAATTGTGCCTTAATCAAAAAATAGGAAAAAAAGTAATGTGAATCTATTTAATAAAGTGATTTTTCTTATCAGAATATTGTGGTTCTCTAATTAATATCATTTTGATGCTCTGGCTTGAACTGAAACTATATGCCACTTGCTATACTAGCCCACTCATGAGAAAACACATCACCTTCTGCAAATAAGTCAAGGAGGACTCTTTCAAACTTTATTGATTTGGTTAACCAGTTAGTGAAACTTTTAGAAGTTCAGTCAGTTTTTAAGAATGTACCTCAATCTAAATTTTTCTATTTATTTGTGAATTTTTTTTACAAAACCATAATAAAATTGATTCTAATATCTGAATACAATCTAGAATATTTTGTCACATTTAAATGACTTTCCATACTGAAAAATTTTCTTTTATTTAAAAAAATCTTGTTGGGCTTTGTTCATTAAGAAATGAATCTGTCTCCATCAGAAGACTCTAAAAAATAATATTTATTCCAAGTAATCCTGTATGAATAACATTAAATCTGAATAAATAGAAGTTAGTTAATAATATTTTCAGTTTTCATGAAGTACATGAAGATCTATTTTCAAAGAAAAGAAAAAGATGAGAACTCAAGATAGCTACTTCTGTAAAATTCAGCTTGAGCAATCTCAGATTCCTTTATCAATTGAACTCCGTATAAAGGAGAAAATCTGGAAATGTCCCCAGAGTATGGTTCATGGCCCTCTAGTATTCTGTTCTAGTTTTATAAATGAGAAATCTTGTCATCTTATCATAGAGTCCCAGAAAATTGTAGCAAACTTTTTCTGCTAAGTGAACCTTAATAACCCTAACTTTAACTTCAAGGAAATTACCCTTGGAAACATTTCACAGCCCTGCAGGTTGCTGAGGATATAAAATTTTTTCCCTCTCCAAGAGTTATTAACCCTCACAACAGATTCCCTGAGACCTTAGCAGTAGCAGTTCAAAAACATTCAATTATAATAATCGCATTTTTTATTTCTCTTATAAAACTAGTTCCTACAGATTTTATATAGCAAAACAAACTCAGGTCAAAAAGCGTTAACAATTTATTCACTCTGCAGCTGCCTAGTTCTTAACGTGCAATTGCTACTTTATTGACACTGTGGAGTATACATCAACCCTCAGGAAATGTTTTACAGAGTACACTTCAGATTTTTTAAGAACGTGATTCTGAAAATGTTCTCAGAATATCATGAATTCAAACAGAAATAATGGAAGAAATGCTCACCCGGAAGGCTAGAGTGCTTATTTAAAACCAGTTCCCCTCAAATTGCTTTTACTGGAAGGTTATTTTTTTTTTTTTAATTTTAAGTTTAAACTTTGGGAATCTATTCTGGAAACCTATCTACTAAGGAGAAGCAACAACCAGTCTCGACAGACACTCCATCTAACTTCCAAAAAGCTGAAGCAAATTATTTGATTTTAGAAAATGCAGGGTATCCTCATCCAATACTCACAAGCATAATGAAATTCAGACTGGTAACTAATATCTATTGCACCATTCCAAGCTTTCTTTAAATAAATTTTCTGTACCCTATAACACAGGCTACTGAAAAACTTCCCATTCACAGCCTTGCTTTGCCATCTATGTGCCTTTGCTCAAGCAATTCATCTACCTTAAATGTCCTCCCTATCTCAGCCTGCCCAAATCCTACTCATTCTGCAGGAGTCATATCAACCATACATTCCTCTGAAGCTTTCCTTGACCTCCCAACATTCAAGTAATAAATCAGACCCCTCCTTCATTGGAATTCTTTATTTATACTTAATGACACAATTATTTACATTATAATAGAACTATAGTATACATGTGATAAATCATTACTCAATTGCAATATCTTTGTTTCCCAAATTTTTTCTGATTTAGTTTTAATCCTCTCCCCCAGTTATGCCTTGCTTAGCACATATCAAACTCTCAATAAGTATCTGACAAAATGAAAAAAGGAAGGATATTTTTCCTCAGTACATTTCTAGTTCAAATAAAAATGAGCTTGAGAAGTATGTATCTTCTGAATTATCATTTTAAAAAGTGTATTTTCTACCATTTCAAAAAAAATGTATTGCTCCTCAAGAGAACACAGAGAAACTTAACTGAAGAGACAGAACAAAGAATTATCATTTCTGATAACTGATCCCTCTATCTATTGGTACTCATAAATACTCTTATTTACTTATTTATTTATTTTACTTTGGCCTAATGATTCTCTGTATTATGCTTCTGTGCCCCTCTCAGTCTGTTCTATACACCTTGGCTCGTCTGCTCAGTCACATGAGGTCACTAATACTGCTCTGGGGGCAAGGCGACCTGCATCCCCAAATGCCTCTAGTTGATGTGGGTTTCTGCCCTTGTGGATCCTGGAGAGGGGTGGGGACACGGCAGGGCTTCCACTTGCTCCCACCAACCACTCTTATTTATTCTTAAAGATTATATTAACTCAAAAAATATTTATTTTACAAGGCACTTTAGATATGTTAAAAATATAGTTTGTCTCCTCAAGAAGGCAGAGGAGAAAGATCCTGAGCTCACCTCCTCTCACAGACACACCAAAAGAACAACTCTCTCTGAGAACGACCTGAAGACTAGCAGAACAACACTTTGGTAATTAAGGATATAAAGGAAAAACAGAGATGCGTCTTCAAGATGGCGGAGGAGTGAGATGTGGAGATCACCTTCCTCCCTACAAATACATCAGAAATACATCTACATGTGGAACAACTCCTACAGAACACCTACTGAATGATGGCAGAAGACCTCAGACTTCCCAAAAGGCAAGAAACTCCCCCACATACCTGGGTAGGGCAAAAGAAAAAAGAAAAAACAGAGACAAAAGAATAGGGACAGGACCCACACCTCTGGGAGGGAGCTGTGAAGGAGGAAAGGTTTCCACACACTAGGAAGCCCTTCGCGGGCAGAGGCTGCAGGTGGCAGAGGGGGGGAGCTTCGGGGCCGCCGAGGAGAGTGCAGCAACGAGGGTGCGGAGGGCAAAGCGGAGAGATTCCCGCACAGAGGATCGGTGCCGACCAGCACTCACCAGCCCGAAAGGCTTATCTACTCACCCGCCGGGGCGGGCGGGGGCTGGGAGCTGAGGCTCGGGCTTCTGTCGGAGCGCAGGGAGAGGACTGGGGTCGGCTTCGTGAACACAGCCTGCAGCGGGCTAGTGCGCCACGGATAGCCGGGAGGGAGTCCGGGGAAAAGTCTGGACCTGCCGAAGAGGCAAGAGACTTTTTCTTCCCTCTTTGTTTCCTGGTGCGTGAGGAGAGGGGATTAAGAGCGCTGCTTAAAGGAGCTCCAGAGATGGGCGCGAGCCGCGACTAAAAGCACGGACCCCAGAGACGGGCATGACACGCTAAGGCTGCTGCTGCCGCCACCAAGAAGCCTGTGTGCGAGCACAGGTCACTCTCCACACCCCCCTTCTGGGGAGCCTGTGCAGCCCGCCACTGCCAGGGTCCCGTGATCCAGGGACAACTTCCCCGGAAGAACGCACGGCGCGCCTCAGGCTGGTGCAACGTCACGCCGGCCTCTACTGCCACAGGCTCGCCCCGCACTCTACACCCCTCCCTCCCCCAGGCCTGAGTGAGCCAGAGCCCCAAAACAGCTGCTCCTTTAACCCCGTCCTGTCTGAGCGAAGAACAGACGCCCTCAGGCGACCTACACACAGAGGCAAGGCCAAATCCAAAGCTGAACCCCAGGAGCTGTGCGAACAAACAAGAGAAAAGGAAATCTCTCCCAGCAGCCCCAGGAGCAGCGGATTAAAGCTCCACAATCAACTTGATTTTCCCTGCATCTCTGGAATACCTGAATAGACAATGAATCATACCAAAATTGAGGTGGTAGAGTTTGAGAGCAACGATATATATATATTTTTCCTTTATCTCTTTCTGTGAGTGTGAATGTGTATGTGTCTTTGTGTGATTTTGTCTGTATAGTTTTGCTTTTACCATTTGTCCTCGGGTTCTGTCTGTCCGTTTTTTGTTTTTTCTTAATAGTTTTTAGCACTTACTGTCATTGGTGGATTTGTTTTTTGGTTTGCTTGCTCTCTTCTTTCTTTCTTTTTTTGTTAATTACCTTTTAATTTTTTTTACTTTTAATAATTATTTTTTATTTTAATAACTTTATTTTATTTATTTATTTATTTATTTTCCTCCATTTTCTTCTGAGCCATGTGGCTGACAGGGTCTAGGTGCTCTGGCCGGGTATCAGGTCTGTGCTTCTGAGGTGAGAGAGCCAAGTTCAGGACATTGGTCCACCAGAGACCTCCCAGCTCCATGTAATATCAAACGGTGAAAGCTCTCCCAGAGATCTCCATCTCAACATTAAGACCCAGCTCCACTCAAAGACCAGCAAGCTACAGTGCTGGACACCCTATGCCAAACAACTAGCAAGACAGGAACACAACACCACCCATTAGCAGAGAGGCTGCCTAAAATCATAATAAGGTCACAGACACCTGAACACACACCACCAGACGTGGTCCTACCCAGCAGAAAGACAAGATCGAGCGTGATCCTCCAGAACACAGGCACTAGTCCCCGCCACCAAGAAGCCTACACAACCCACTGAACCAACCTTAGCCACTGGGGGCAGACACCAAAAACAATGGGAACTATGAAACTGCAGCCTGCGAAAGGGGACCACAAACACAATAAGTTAAGCAAAATGAGAAGACAGAGAAACACACAACAGATGAAGGAGCAGGTAAAAACCCACCAGACCAAACAAATGAAGAGGAAATAGGCAGTCTACCTGAAAAAGAATTCAGAATAATGATAGTAAAGATGATCCAATATCTTAGAAACAGAATGGAGAAAATACAAGAAACGTTTAACAAGGACCTAGAAGAACTAAAAAGCAAACAAACAATGATGAACAACACAATAAATGAAATTAAAAATTCTCTAGAAGGAATCAATAGCAGAATAACTGAGGCAGAAGAACAGATAAGTGACCTGGAAGATAAAATAGTGGAAATAACTACTGCAGAGCAGAATGAAGAAAAAAGAATGAAAAGAATTGAGGACAGTCTCAGAGACCTCTGGGCAACATTAAATGCACCAACATTCGAATTACAGGGGTCCCATAAGAAGAGAAAAAGAAAGGGACTGAGAAAATATTTGAAGAGATTATAGTTGGAAACTTCCCTAATATGGGAAAGGAAATAGTTAATCAAGTTCAGGAAGTGCAGAGACTCCCATACAGGACAAATCCAAGGAGAAACATGTGAAGACATATATTATTCAAACTATCAAAAATTAAAAACCAAGGAAAAATATTAACAGCAACAAGGGAAAAACAAGAAATAACATTCAAAGGTATCCCCATAAGGTTAACAGCTGATCTTTCAGCAGAAACACTGCAAGCCAGAAGGCAGTGGCAGGACATATTTAAAATTATGAAAGGGAAAAACCTACAACCAAGAGTACTCTACCCAGGAAAGATCTCGTTCAGATTCTACAGAGAAATTAAAACCTTTACATATGAGCAGAAGCTAAGAGAATTCAGAACCACCAAACCAGCTTTACAGCAATTACTAAAGGAACTTCTCTAAGCAGGAAACACAAGAGAAGGAAAAGACCTACAATAACAAACCCAAAGCAATTAAGAAAATGGTAATAGGAACATACATATCGATAATTACCTTAAATGTAAATGGATTAAATGCTCCAACCAAAAGACATAGACTGGCTAAGTGGATACAAAAACAAGACCCATTTATATGCTATCTACAAGAGACCCACTTCAGACCTAAGGACACATACACACTGAAAGTGAGGGGATGGAAAAAGATATTCCGTGCAAATGGAAATCAAAAGAAAGCTGGAGTAGCCATTCTCATACCAGACAAAATAGACTTTAAAATAAAGACTATTACAAGAGACAAAAGGACACTACATAATGATCAAGGGATCAATCCAGGAAGAAGATATAACAATTGTAAACATTTATGCACCCAACATAGGGGCACCTCAATGCATAAGGCAAATGCTAACAGTCATAAAAGGGGAAATCGACAGTAACACAATCATTGTAGAGGACTTTAACACTCCACTTTCACCAATGGACAGATCATCCAAAATGAAAAAAAATAAGGAAACACAAGCTTTAAGTGATACTTTAAACAAGATAGACCTAATTGATATTTATAGGACATTCCATCCAAAAACAACAGAATACGATTTCTTCTCAAGTGCTCATGGAAAATTCTCCAGGATAGATCATATCTTGGGTCACAAATCAAGCCTTGGTAAATTTAAGAAAATTGAAATTGTATCAAGTACCTTTTCCGACAACAATGCTATGAGACTAGATATCAATTACAGGAAAATATCTGTAAAAAATGCAAATACATGGAGGCTAAACAATATACTACTTAATAACCAAGAGATCACTGAAGAAATCAAAGAGGAAATCAAAAAATACCTAGAAACAAATGACAATGAAAACACGACGACCCAAAACGTATGGGATGCAGCAAAACCAGTTGTAAGAGTGAAGTTTATAGTAATACAATCCTACCTCAAGAAACAAGAAACATCTCAAATAGACAACCTAACCTTACACCTAAAGCAATTAGAGAAAGAAGAACAAAATAACCCCAAAGTTAGCAGAAGGAAAGAAACCATTAAGATTAGATCAGAAATAAAGGAAAAAGAAATGAAGGAAACAATAGCAAAGATCAATAAAACTAAAAGCTGGTTCTTTGAGAAGATAAACAAAATTGATAAACCATGAGCCAGTTTCATCAAGAAAAAAAGGGAGAAGACTCAAATCAACAGAGTTAGAAATGAAAAAGGAGAAGTAACAACTGACACTGCAGAAATACAAAGGATCATTAGAGATTACTACAAGCAACTCTATGCCAATAAAATGGACAACCTGGAAGAAATGGACCAATTCTTAGAAAAGCATAACCTTCAGAGACTGAACCAGGAAGAAATAGAAAATATAAATAGACCAATCACAAGCACTGAAATTGAAACTGTGATTAAAAATCTTCCAACAAAATCTCAGTACCGGATGGTTTCACAGGCAAATTCTATGAAACATTTAGAGTAGAGCTAACACCCATCCTTCTCAAACTCTTCCAAAATATAGCAGAGGGAGGAACACTCCCAAACTCATTTTACAAGGCCACCATCACCCTGATACCAAAACCAAAGATGTCACAAAGAAAGAAAACTAAAGGCCAATATCACTGATGACACAGATGCAAAAATCCTCAACAAAATACTAGCAAACAGAATCCAAAAGCACATTAAAAGGATCATACACCATGAAGAAGTGGGATTTATCCCAGGAATGCAAGGATACTTCAATATACACAAATCAATCAATATGATAAGCTATATTAACAAACTGAAAGAGAAAAACCATATGATCATCTCAGTAGATTTAGAACAAGGTTTTGACAAAATTGAACACCCGTTTATGATAAAAACCCAGCACTGCCATCAAAACCACAAGGCACATGCAGTCTATACAGGGATGCTCCTACACAAGGTCACAAGGTCGTTTTACTTTCAAGACCAGGAGAGGTAACTGTTTAACCTAGTTAATAGAAACAAACACAGAAAGTCAAACAAAATGAGAATAGAAAAGAAAGAACAAAATTAAGTCCCAAGAAAAAATCCTAATGAAACAGAGATAAGTAATTTACTTCATATAGAGTTCAAACCAACAGTCATAAAAATGCTCACCAAACTTGGGAAAAGAGGTGAGGAACACAGTGAGAACTTCAACAAGGAGTTAGAAAATAAAAAAAAAAGAACCAAGAACAAAGAAACAGACATCAAGGTGCAGGAAGCACAGAGAATCTCAAACAAAATGAACCCAAAGAGATACACATAAAGACATAGCATAATTAAAATGGCATATTTAAGGATAAGGAGAGAATTTTAAAAGTAGCAAGAGAAAAACAAGTCCAAAAAAAGAAAACCCCTTAAGGCTATTAGCTGATACTAAGGCTATTCTGTTGATATCAGGAGAAACTTTGCAGGTCAAAATAGAGTGGCATAATATATTTAAAGTGCTTAAAGGAGAAAATCTACAATCAAGAATACTCTACCCAGCAATGTTATCATTCAGAATAGAAGGAGAGATAAAGAGTATCCCAGACAAGCAAAAACTAGAAGAATGCATCACCACTAAAATGGCCTTATAAGAAATGTTAGATGGTCTTCTTTAAGGTAAAAGACAAAATCATAACGAAAAATAAGAAAACATGTAAGAGAAAAAATCTCCCTGATAAACATATAATAAAGGCAGTAAATCAGCCACTTAGAAAGCTAGTATGAAGGTTAAAAGACAAAAGTGGTAAAATCAACCATAATAAGTAGTTAAAGGTAACTTAACTACTTACGTAAAAGATGTAAAATATGATGTCAAAAACATAAAATGTGGTGGGGGGAGTAAAAATGTAGAGATTTTAAAATGTGTTTAAACTTAAGCAAATATCAGATTAAAAAAATAGCTAAATGTATAGGTTGATATACAAGAACCACAACAAAAAACCTACAATAGATACACAAAGAGAAAGGAACCCAAACATAACACTAAAGAAAACCATCAAACCTCAAGAAAGGAGACCCAAAGAAAGAGAAAAAAGAGAAAAGAACTATAAAAACAACACAAAAACAATTAACAAAATGGCAATAATTACATACCTATTAATAATTTAAATGTAAATGGACTAAATGTTTCAATCAAAAGATTTAGGGTGTCTGAATGGAATCAAAAAACAAGACCCATCTATATGCTGTCTATAAGAGATTCTCTTCAGCAGTAAAGACACACATAGACTTAAAGTGAAGGAATGGAAAAAGATATTCCATGCAAATAAAAATGAAAAAAAATGAAATAGCGTACTCATATGTGACAAAATACTTCAAAACAAAGACTGTAATAAAAGCCAAAGAAGGGTATTACATAATGATAAATGTGTCGCTCAAACAAGGAGATTTAACATAAGTAATTATCCACCCAACATACGAACACCCAAATATATAAAGCAAATATTAACAAACATAAAGGAAGAAATTGACAGTAATACAATAATAATAGAGCACTTTAATACCTCACTTACATCAATGGATAGATCATTTAGAAAGAAAATCAATAAGGAAATATTGGCCTTACACGACATATTAGATCCAAGGTACTTAATAGGTATACATAGAACATTCCATCCCTAACTGCAGACTAAACATTATTTTCAAGTGCACATGGAACATTCTCCAAAATAAATCACAGTCTAGGTCACAAAATAAGTCTCAATAAGCATAAGAAGATTGAAATCTTATCAGGCATCTTTTTCAAAGACAAAGGTATGAAACTATCAAATATAGGCAAAGATATGAACCTATCAAATACAAGAAGAAAACTGGACTACCATATGACCCAGCAATTTCAATCCCGGGTATATATCCATCTGAAAAAAAAAAAGAAAAAAACGAACTCAAAAAGATCCATGCACCTCAATGTTAACAGCAGCATTATTTACAATTGCCAAGATATGGAAGCAATCTAAGTGTCTATCAACAGATAAATGGATAAATTAGAAAATTAGATGTGAATGTGAGATACACACACACACACACACACACACACACACACACACACACACACAAAATAGGATACTACTCAGCCATAAAAAAGAATGGAATTTTGCCATTTGCAGCAACATGGATGGACTTGTAGGGCATTATGCTAAGTAAAATAAGTCAGAGAAAGACAAATACTGTACAATATCACTTATGTGTGGAAACTATATATAACAAACTAGTGAATATAACAAAAAAGAAGCAAATTCACAGATACAGAGAACAAACTAGTGGTTACCAGTGGGAGAGGGAAGGGCAGTATAGGGGTGGAGAAGTGGGAGATACAAACTACTGGGTGTAAGATAGGCTCAAGGATGTATTGTACAACATGGGGAACACAGTCAATGTTTTGTAATAACTCTAAATGGAAAGTAACCTTTAAAAATTTTATTAAAAATTAAAAAAAAAAGAAAACTGGAAAAAACACAAACACGTTACTGAACAACCATCATGTCAGTGAAAAAAAATCAAAAAGGAAATAAAAAGTTACTTTGAGATGAATTAAAATATAAAGACAGATTTCCAAAATCTATGGGATGCAGTAAAGTAGTGTTAAGAGGAAAATTTGCAGTGATACAGGCCTACCTCAAGAAATAAGAAATTTCTCAAATAAACAACCTAAAATTACACCTAGAGAAATTATATAAAGAAGAACAAACAGAGCCCAAAGTTAATAGAAAGAAGTAATACAGATCAGAGTGGAAATAAAATAGACACTAAAAAAAAAAAAGAAAAACAGTAGAAGAGATCAATGAAACTAAAATCTGGTTCTTTGAAAAGATAAAAAAAAAAAAATTGGTAAATATTTAGCTAGACTCATTAAGTAAAAAAGAGCCCAAAATTAGAATTAAAATTAGAAATGAAAGAGAAGTTTCAACCAAAGTCACAGAAATATAAACAATCATAAAAGCAATTATATGCCAACAAATTGGACAACCTAGAAGAAATGGATAAATTATTCCTAGAAACATATAATCTTCCAAGAATTAATAAGAAATAAACAGAAAGTCTGAGCAGACCAGTTCATAGGGAAATTGAAACAGTAATCCAAAAACCTCCCAACAAACGAAAGTCCAGGATGAAATTCCTTAGGGGCAAATTCTACCAAACATTTAAAGAAGAGTAAATACCTATTTTTCTCAAATTATTCCAAAAAACTGAAAAGGAGGGAATACTTTCTAGCTCATTCTAAAAGACCAGCGTTACCCTGATACCAAAGCCAGATGAAGAAAAAAGAAAATTACAGGCCAATATCTCTGCTGAGTACAGATGCAAAAATCCTCAACAAAATAGTAACAAACTGAACTCAACAATATATTAAAAGGATCATACACCATGATGAAGTGAAAGTTATCCCAGGGATGCAGGGATGGTTCAATATTTGCAAATCATTCAACATGAAACACCACATTAACAAAACAAAGGATAAATATCACATGATCATCTCAATAGATGCTGAAAAAGAATTTGATAAAATTCAACATACATTCATGATAAAAACTCTCAATAAAGTGGGTATAGAGGGAATGTACCTCAACATAATAAAGATCATATATAGCAAACCCACAGCTAATACTCAATGGTGAAGAGCTGAAAGCTTTTCCTCTAAGACTGGAAACAAGACAAGGATGCCAACTCTTGCCACATAGTATTGGAAATTCTAGCCACAGCAATTGGACAAAAGGAAAAGAAATGAAAGTTATCCAAATTAAAGACGAAGAAGTAAACATGTCACTATTTGCAGATGGCATAATGCCATATATAGAAAACTCTAAAGACTCCACCAAAAAAAAAGAAAACAACTATTAGAATAAATGAATTCAGTAAAGTTTCAGGATACAAAATCAATATACAGAAATCTGTTGCATTTCTATACACTAAAAACAATCAGAAAGAGAAATTAAGAAAAATTCTATTTCCAATTGCATCATAAAGAATAAAATACCTAGAATAAATTTAACCAAGGAGATTAAATACTTGTACTCTGAAAACTGTAAGACATTGATGAAGGAAACTGAAGACAGCAAAAGTTAAGTGGAAAGATAAACCATGCTCATGGATTGGAGAATTAAATGTTAAAATGTCAACACTACCCAAAGCAATCTACAGTTTTAATGCATTCCTTATCAAAATATCTGTGACATTTTTCATAGAACTAGAACAAATAATCCTAAAACTTGTATGGGTCCACAAGATACCCCAAATAGCCAAAGCAATCTTGAGAAAGAACAAATCTGCAGATATCACACTCCCTTATTTCAGCTTACACTACAAAGCCATAGTAACCAAAATGGTATGATACTGGTATAAAAACAAACATATAGATTAATAGGAGCCCAAATTTTAAATTCAAACTCACACACATATGGTCAATTAATCTAAGACATAGGAGGCAAGAATATACAATGGGGAAAAGACAGTCTCTTCACTAAATGTTGTTGGGAAAACTAGTCAGCTACATGCAAAGGAATGAAACTACAGTTGACTCTTGAACAACATGAGATTGAACTATGTGGGTCCACTTATACACAGATGGTTTTCAATAAACATGTACAACAGTACTACACAATCTGAGATTGGTTCACTCTGTGAATGTGGAACCTCAGATACATAGGGCTGACTATAAAGTTATAAGCAATTTTTCGACTATTTGGGCGGTCAATGCTCCTAACTCCTGTGGTATTTGAGGGTAAACTGTAGACCATTTTCTTACACCATATACAAAAATAAACTCAAAATGGATTAAAAACTTAAATGTAGAACATGAAACCATAAAACTACTACAAGAAAACATCGGCAGTATGCTCTTTGACATCAATCTTAGCAATATTTTTTGGATATGTCTTCTCAGGCAAGGGCAACAAAAGCAAAAACAAACAAATGAGACCACATCAAACTAAAAAGCTTTTGCACAATGAAGAAACCATTAACGAAACAAAAAGGCAACCTACTGAATGGTATAATATTTTGCAAACAACATTTGATAAGGGTTAATATCCAAAATATATAAAGAACTCAAACATCTCAATATAAAAAGGAAAAACAAAAAATCCAATTTAAAAATGGGTAGAGGACCCGAGTATATACTTTTCTGAAGAAGACATATAGATGGCCAACAGTCAGATGAAAATACTTGACATCACTAATAACCAGAAAAATGCAAATCAAAACCACAATGAGATATCACCTCACTCCTGTTATTAAAACGATATCAAATAACAAGTCTTGGTGAGGATGTAGAGAAAAGGGAACCTTCATGCACTGCTAATAGGAATGTAAATTGGTACAGCCACTGTGGAAAACAATATAGAGATTCCTCAAAAAAATTAAAAATAGAACTACCATATGCTTCAGCAACCCCACTTCTGGGTATTTATTAAAAGAAAATGATAACACTAATTTGAAAAGATATGTGTACCCCATTATTTATTGCAACATTATTTATAACAGCCAAGATGTGAGAGCTACCTAAGTGTCCATCAAAAGATGAATGGATGAAGAATATGTGATATATATGTATATATATGTATGTATATATGTATAATGTAATATTAGCCATAAAAAAGAATGAAATCTTACCATTTGTGACAACATGGATGAACCTAGAGGGTATTATGGTAAGTGAAATAAGTCAAACGGCGAAAGACGGATACTGTAAGATTTCTTATATGTGGAGTCTAAAAAACAAATCAAATGAACAAACATAACAGAACAGATACAGACTCAGAAACAGAGAAGAAAACACTGGCTGACCAGAGGGGTGAAGGGATGGACAAAATAGGTAAAGGAGATTAAGAGGTCCAAACGTCCAGTTATAAAATAAACATTCCAGGGATGTAATGTACAGTACATGGACTATGGTCAACAATATTGCATGGTGATAGTAACTAGACTCATAGTGCTGATTATTTCATAATGCACAAAAATATCAAATCACTATGTTGTACTCCTGAAACTAACATAATACTATAAGTCAACTATACTTCAATTAAAAAATAATAAAATAAACAAATAAATGGTTTTGGTCCTCAAGATATTTCTGTCCTCAAGACAAAATTTATAGGTTTGTTTAAACTTGGATGTCAGAAAGTTAATAATAAAATATGGTGTAATAAGAACTATGCATAAGCACAGGTATTTTGAAAAGACAGAAGGATATCACAATCTTGAGTGACAAGTATATCTTCCCAATGAAGGGTAAATATAATCTGTGCCCCCCAAAATAAGAATACATTTCCCAAACAAATTTGAGAGTAAGGACAAGGCTAAGTTATAAACATGCAGAAATGAGATGGAGTATGACTCCTTGAGTCTGCGTATTTCTGGCTAGAGTGAGGCACTAAAGATATGACAGTGACGAATCTGAAACAGCCTAGGTCCATTTGAAAATTATCTGACACATACTTTATGGTATCCAGCATGTGGCCTATTTTGATGAAAATTCTATGTGTTTGTGTATTCTACATGGTTAGGTATATTGTTCTATAAATGTCAATTAGCTCAATTTGGTTAATTTGGTTCACATTTTCTACAAATTCTATAACTGATCGTTTGTATGCTTCTTTTCAAAATTACTGAAAGAGGTTTTATATCTTCAGGTATGATTGTGGATTTTTCTATTTCTCCTCTTTTGTTTATATTTTCCTGTTTTGCTTTCATATATTTTGTAGGTATGTAATTAGTTGCATACATATTTAGTACTGATATGTCTTCCTACTGAATTTTCCATTTGCCACTTTGAAATGTCCCCCATCATCTCCAATACATCTCTTTGACTTAAACTCTATCCAATATTAATATAGTGAAATACAGGTTTTTTCCATCCATTTACCTTGATGTAGGTAAATATATATTGTATTGGGGTCTTATTTTATACTGACAGTCTTTTAACTGGAGTTTTTATGAAAACTTGATGTTATAACTTGTATAGTTGAGTTTAAATACATTCTGCCATTTTTTTTTTTTTTTTCTGTTTGCCCACAGAGTTTTAGCTTCTTTCTTCTTTCCTTGCTTTCTTTTGAATTGGCCAAGAAGTTTTTGGAATTCCATTTTACATCTCCTACCAGCTTTTGAGTTACAACTTTTTACATTTTTAATTAGCTACTCTACAGATTACAATATGCATCTTTAACTAATTAGAATCTACATCAATTTAGTACTTTATCACTTCATGAATAGTGTAAGAACTTAGCAATAGCATGTTTCTATTTACTGCAAGTCCCCTACATATGAACCTTCAAGTTTCAAACTTTCAAAGAGGCGAATGTGCATTCACATGTCCAATCATGTAAGTTAGTTCACGTGTACACTGGTACACTGTCACATGTGTGCATCCTCTACAAGTGGTTGTGCTTTTGTGTACTTTACTGTAAGTACTGTATAGAGTACAGTATCTTTGTTTCAAGCCCAGGATGTCCAGAAGCAAGTGTAAAAGCAGCAGTGATATAATGGGTACTGCTAAGAAGCGCCAGGAATTGGAGGCACAGAGAAAAGATGAAGAGAGACAAGAGGAAGAAGTAACTGAAGAACCAAAGAGATTCACAATGCAGGAAACGGAAAAGGGATTTTCTTTATTTGAGGAGGCACTGTTAATTTTTAGGGCACAGGACCTGAATGTAGAATGGTACAGGAAGGTTGCAGCAGCTGTTCAGAATGCAATGCAGTGCTACTGTGTCACCTATGATGAGAAAAAAAGACCTACTACCCAGACATCACTGGATCCTTTTTTCAAGAGGGTGACAGAATTGAATCCAGCAAGGAACCAGAACGTGTGCCATCAACGTCAGGCATGAGTGTATCTGCAGCTTGCCCTCCATCTCATATTGCTGATGATCCTTCAGCTCTACCATCCCCCACCTCCTCTCCCTCCTCCAGTCAGTAACTCTTCTTGCCTGTTCACTCAATGCCAGCCCCTGTATGCCAGCCATTGTACTGTACTACTGTACTTTTCAAGGTACTGTACCATAAGATTAAAAATGTTTATTTTTTGTATTTGTTTTTTAGGTATTATTTGTGTGAAAAGTACTATAAACCTATTACAGTACAGTACTATATAGCCAATTGTGTTAGTTGGTTACCTAGGCTAACTTTGTTGGACTTGGGAACATGTTGGACTTAACGAACTCACTCTCAGAATGTAATGAGTTCGTACGTAGGGGACTTACTGTATTCTCTTCTCTTTCATTTTGCGCTGTTGGGTGCTGTATTTTATCTCTAAAAATGTTATGCACCATATAATACATCATTAACTTGTGTTGCTTTATATAGTTAATTTATTTTAAAGGTTTTAAAAGTATTTGTATATTTACCCAAATACTTACTCTATTTCTTCCTGCAGTCCTATGGATTCATCCAAAAGTTTTCCTTTCAACCTAAAAACTTTCATTTACTATTCTCTATAATTTTGGTCTTTTGGCGGTGAATTCTCTCATTTTAATCTTTTAAAAAATGTCTTTATTTGGCTCCATTTTTCAGTAATGTCTTCAATAAATATAGAATTCTAAGTTTGCAGTTATTTGTCCTGGAACTTTAGAGCTAGTATTCCATTGTAATTTTGTCTTCCGTAATTTGCATTTAGAAATCAGCTTTAAATTGTATGATTGCTTCTTGAACATATTGTGTCTTTGTTTCCCTGGCTGCTTTTAAGATTTTCTCATCATCTCTGATTTTCAGCAATTTGACTGATGTGCCTAAGTGTGGCTTTCTTTGTATTTACCCTACTTGGGGTTTACTGAACTTCTTGAATATGTATATTGAATTCTTATTATCAAGTTTCAAAGAAATTATTGGTAATGATCTCATCAAAATGGCTCCTGACCTGTTCTATAATCTCCTCTCTTTTGGGGTCTCTAATTACACATATGTTAGGTGACTCGACAGTGTTCTGTATGTCTCTCACACTCTGTTCTGTTGGTTTTAGTTTTCTCTCTGTACTTCAGATTTTACTTCACTAAGCATTTCTTCTGTCTCATTGAGTTGTTATAAGCCTATCCAACTGATTCTTCATTTCAGATGTTGTAGTCTTCTATTCTATAATGTCCACAAGTTTTGGGTTTTCTGGGGTTTTTGAAATTTCAACACTCTGTTGAATTTTTCCTTCTTTCTCCATTTTCCATCTTTTTCTTTATTTTCGATAACATTTATGACTGTTATTTCAGATTACTTTTTTGCTTACTACATTTGTTTGATGTGTGTTTCTGCTTCCATTGAATTGTTTTTCTCTCCATTATATGGGTTATATTTTTTGGCAATTTTCCATATCTCATAATTTTGAGTATATGCCACAAATTCTGTATTTTAAAATGATAGATAATTTGATATGTATTTTCCCTAGAGAAGGCATGTCCTTTTCTCACATGGCAGATAGGTTGTAGGACTGATCACTTAGATTTAATTGGGAACTGAGCTGTATTGAGGCTGTTCTGTGGCTTTATTTAGCATCTTTTTACTTCATGTTAAAATGTCTTGAGGATAAGAACATTCTTGTGTTTATCATTGGCTCCTTTTATCAGAAGAACACTCTCCCAAGCATCATGACTCTGTGGGAGAGTTTTTATCTGCCTTCCTACCTTAGGCCTTCAGGTCTCAGCCCAGCAAAGTCCTTAAGGGGAAACTGATGAGAAATGGGATCATTAGTGGGCTTAGGATTCCTGGTGTTCCAGTAGGTCACACTGGCCTGAATGCTCATTAAAACATTGCCAGTTTTTTTCTTTTTTTACATATCGTCAGCTAAGGGGAGTCTCATCTTCTTCCTACTTATGGCACTTTTGCCCAGTATGAAAAATGCAACCAGCAAATTGCCATAGTGACTGATAATCATTTAACCAGGAAAAACTCTTTTCTTTATGGAATTCAATGTTTTTTTAGTTTTTTTAGAACCACAGCTTTTCTATGTCTTCTGACATAAGTGGTATTGTAGTTTATCTGGTTTTCTCTAGTTGGTAAAGTACAGGTTTGCTGTAACTTTCTACATTCTAACCAGAAGTGGACCTGGTTTTCTTGTAATCAAAATATAATTTTAATAATTCAAAGTGAATAAGCATATTTGAAAAGTGTATATATATATATGTATGTCTATGTGTGTGCATGTATATATTCCCCTTCCAATCTGCCCATTTATCTTAGAGACTCATAAAAAATTAATGTTCCTTAATTAGAAAATATGACAAAGAATACACAATTAATAGAATGGCTTTTGTGAATACAAATTTGTTCACCAAGTCCCAGACAACTACTTAAAACTTGTAAATTTAAGTAAAGAAAGTATTTCTTTACATTAAGAAGCTCATTACTGCTGTCCTTTCTACCTCCATAAATAATAAAGAAAAAATAAGTAAACTCTTAATGGGTTATAGGAAATGTTAGCGTTTCAGTTGCATTCCTAACTTTTTTCCCCATTCTTATTGTTTTTATTTATTTATTTTACATCTTTTTTGGAGTATAATTGTATTACAATGTTGTGTTAGTTTCTGCTGTACAGCAAAGTGAATCAGCTATATGTATACATATATCCCCATATCCCCTTCCTTTTGCGTCTCCCTCCTACCCTCCCTATCCCACCCCTCTAGGTGGACACAGAGCACCGAGCTGATCTCCCTGTGCTATGTGGCTGCTTTCCACTAGCTATCTATTTTACATTTGGTAGTGTATATATGTTCATGCCACTCTCTCACTGCGTCCCAGCTTACCCTTCCCCCTCCCTGTGTCCTCAAGTCCATACTCTATCTCTACGTTTGCGTCTTTATTCCTGCCCTGCCACTAGGTTCATCAGTACCATTTTTTTAGATTCCATATATATGCGTTAGCATACAGTATATGTTTCTCTCTTTCTGACTTACTTCACTCTGTATGACACACTCTAGGTCCATCCAACTCACCAGAAATAGTTCAATTTTGTTTCTTTTTATGGCTGAGTAATATTCCACTGTATATATGTGCCACTAATCTTTATCCATTCATCTGTCGATGGACATTTAGGTTGCTTCCATGTCCTGGCTACTGTAAATAGTACTGCAATGAACATTGTGGTACATGTATTTTTTTGTGCATTCCTAACTTTTGAAGTTGTGATCATGGACAACCATGTTATCCTACATGTGGCAGCTTGATGCAATGGTCAGAGACAAGGCACTGCACTGGACCTCAGCTTTAGAGTCAGGTATCAGGATGGCAATATTCTTTCTCCATCCTATGGCATCAAGTAGCATTTTTATGTCTCTAGGTCTTTTTCAGGGAAAGGGAGTTGATCATATTCACCCCTAGTTGATGCTTGCAAAGAATATGGCTCAGCTTAGAGGCAGCATTTTCACTATTATTAAAAAAAAGAAAGAAAGAAAGAAACAATTCTTTTAAAAATTTTAGAATAATCAAACAACTCTATAACTTCAAATTCAAAGTATGGATACCAATATTTTTATACAAGGCTATTCCAAGTAAGTCAAGAATATTTACTCAGATGCACAAAGGGATAAAGGGTATAGCTAAATTTACTATGGTAAAGAGGACTTCTTGAACAGCTACTGACTTAGGGATACTGACAGACAAAATTTCAGAATTATTGTAAGTAAAATCTTGATTTTCTTATAAAACTGGAAAAATAGCATTATATTTACTTTCTTTTCTAAGATTTGTGTGTATGTGTCTGTGTCTATGTGTGTGTGTATGTGTCTGTGTCTATGTATATACATACACATATATTTTCAAGAAAACTCCATTCCCTCAAATAATTAAGTTATTGATGAATGATCACATTCATTCAGATCAAACTAAGGCATTTCTTTTCTAAGCACAAGACATTCAATCTCCATCCTCTAGTCCAAAGAACAAAATCTTTTCCCGTATGTCTATGACAGAAGTTATATTTTTAATCTTATTTAAAAAGTAAAATTTTCCTTTAAATATTCATTAAATTAGATTCGATTTCCAGGAAAGGTAGGGCTAAGATACAAATTTAACATTCCTTCTCTGTTTCAGGGGAGAATTATACAAATTGCCTTTTTCATTCAGAAATTTTAAATACCCATTTTTACCAAAGTTTTTAAAATTCCTCAGTTTGTTTGGATAGGAACTCTGTATAAAAGATAATGCAAGATAACTCATTTCTAATGGGCACTGGAAGATCTGGCCAGGAAAAAGAGATTCCTTTATTAAGCTTAACATCTGGCAATTTAAAAATCAAACATATGACTCAAAACAGAAAAGAAATTCTTCTAAAATACACTTTGGTTTAAATTCCTATTATTTCCCATGAAGCATTTTGGAGAATATAAATATTAACTTAGCATCTGAAAGATAATAAAATAATAATGATTGGTTGTCAAATATGATATGACAAAATGAGAAGAGAAAGTTTACAATTTGATCTGTCAAATAAGTTCACTTTTTGTCACAAATAAGTTCACTATTTGATCTATGGTGATTGTCAATATGGTCTCTTTGGACTGTATAAAAAATAGTATTAAATAACGGCATGAGAAATATTCACTTTTTAACACTGTATTTTTATATTTTATATTTATATTTATTTATATATTTAAATTTACTCTATAAAAATTAATAAGAATATTGACTTGTTGACTTAAAAAAAAAACAGCATATTCCACTCTTCCTCCTTAATCCAAAGGGTTAAATTTGCACTGCAAAAGAAACATCAAGATATTTCACATTTTAAATTCTAAGACATGATTCTCAAAATGTAACTATACTCATTTAATGATGATAATACTCCACTAAGTAGATACTTTAACTTAGAATTTTAAAGGTAATCTCAGAGAGAAATTATGTTCCCTTTTCTCCTAACTCATGGAGAACCTTGCCTTTATCATTTAATCTTCCGAGAATTTTAAATACTTGGTGCAGTAAATGAATACTTTCTCATATAAAGTAATCAAAGTGGCATAAGAATCTAAAAATATCATACCACTGGACAACACATGCAAAATACTTTGATGATAATCCAAGGAAATTTTTGTCTTAGTGTCTAACTACTTCCTGTGATGTTAGCCTATTTCAATATTTCTGAAACTGTGTTGCCTGAAACTGCGTTGCCAGTTGTAATATATAATTTAATACATAATTTTACCTCAGGCCTTCTGCACCATATAGTTTAATTCTGTACCACTTCTTAACATTACAAGCCTATAACCATCATATGCAAACACAGTGAGTGGAAATTACATTAACTACACTAATATGTAACTACTTCTGCCACTTAACTTCCTAATATATTTTTCATTATCTGTAAGTAAGAGGGCTTGTTGGGCTAAAAAATATCTATGGGAATGGGTCCTTCTAACTCTACCTGTAGAAGTTTGTGTGTTATCCTGCTATTGGCTGAGGGTTTTCATCCACAAAATAATTTTGTTACTTTTTGATCCAACTCCCAGTACCATGGCTTTTCTCTATTGCAGCATTTCCATATCTGCATAAACTAGTATACCTTTGTCTGAAGGCAAGCTTTTCATTGATCCCTACTCCAAAAATCTCTCCCCAAACATTTGGTGATTTTAGTAGGTTCTACTGACTTTGGGAGGAAGGGCACACAGCATAATCATCCTGCAGCTCCTCATTCTAACAATCACATTTTCCCACTGGCTCCTGTCCCAAAGAAACAAATACATCTTCTCCTTCCCCACTAGTCTTCACCCCTCAACGCTGATTTCTCATCAAACATTTCTCCCTTCATCTGAGGCCCTCTTTGTTTTACTCTCCACTCTGAGCGCTTATATGAAAGCATTTATTTTCAAAAAGAATGCAGCTCACTTCCTAAGAGAAATTAGAATAATAAGGTTTTTTTCTATTTTATCATTTGTTTTGACATGAAATATCCTTCTAAAAGAACCCTAGTTTTAATTTTCAGGGATTTTGTAAAATTGTCATCATCATCATCATCATCATAATCATCTCTTCCTTCTTGCACTCTCATGATTTTCTTAAAATGTGGTCATTGCTCTTCTCAATCTTCATTTTTCCAACTACTATTTTTTCTTTAATATGTTTAAGAAAAATGTCTCATTCTTCTTTTTTCAGGATTGAAGTTTTATTAAATCATATTTATGGAGTTATGAGAACCTAACAACATTTGATCATCATGGTTCCTGTTGCTTTGGAGAAAATAAACTCCTTAGTCCTTCCTGAATATGACTGATACCAATAAATAAAAATATGAAGGTGTCATCTACCTTAATCAGGACTTGGAAGAAAATATGGCCTAAAAATCAGTATCTTTCTAAGTCACTACTGTGAAGCAAACATGCTACAATATTAAAATCTGGTCAGTAATAGTTCAAGATTTGAAAATTTAGACAAAAAGTATATCTTGCAGCCTATCAAGCATACTGTTTTCTTGCAAATGATTTTTGAGCACTTAACAATGGCCAGGAAAAATTATGTCACGAAATTGTACTTCAAAATAAAACATGCAATAAATTTCACTTTGAACAGAATATAATCTTGAAAGGATGTGTATTGAAATATAAACTATTGGATGGGATTAAAACAACCACAATTCTTTGTCTTAAGCAAAGATAGGTTTGCAATATGAACCCTCGAGGTAATCATACAGATACAATGCCTTTTTTTTTTTTTTTGCTCAGAAACAAACAGGTATAAATTCAAGGTATAAAGATTGCACAGGCATCTATAAAAGCTTTTAAACTATTCTTCCAAAGCTGCCCTACTAGATATAGATTGAAAAAAAGCCATTATTAAAAGAGGGATCAAAACAGGCTGCAATTATGCCCAGTTAATCCCCTCAAAACAGTGTGGTATTTCTTCACCAAAGTAATTATTTGCACAGGAGAGAAAATAACAACCATATAGAGCAAATTAAAACTTTACCTTCAGATGCTACCTCAATTGTTATGCAGATTTCACTCTGTGCATTCATTGACCAGAAAGAGAACCAAATAAGATTTTTCTTCTCTAAGAAAAAATATTTTAATATTATTTATTCCCCAAATAGTTGAAAATGATTATAAATGTCACATATTTTCTCTTTTATATGACCATATACATTTGAGCACACTTGAAGTATGTCTTTAAATACCCACGTATTGAAAAGGTGAGCAAACACATCAAGCATTCTTAGAATTTCTGTAGGCTGCACCTGAATGCATGTGCAAACACACATCAAATGACCACTACCGTGTACAAACTGCTTGTTTAGGCTTTTTTAAATACGACGATCACATGTTTAAATGTCATGCTGGGATTTAGTTAACTAAGGTGGCAGGTTCTTAAGATGGAGAATTTATTATGTTGAAATTTTCCTAATGCAAGACTGAAAAGGAAAAAAATATGTCAGCTTTTATTTATCTCCTATATAAATACAGGCAATTTAGTTCTTCCCCAAAATACAGGCGGATTAGATGAGTTAGACAGTAGTCAATTCATTTTGCATAGGAATGGCTCATTAAAAAAAAGGGCCCTGCATTTGTATTAAGCTCTGATTGGACAGAGCACAAAATGAATTTACAGTGTCACTCAGAGATGTAGCAGGACTAATGAGGGAGGAATGGTGCAGCGCAGGGTGGGTAAATCTGTAGTGTGTTCATTCATTCCTTCAGCTGGTAACGCTCATGAAACTGAGGTGTCCCTCATTATGCATGTGTCCCAGGGGCATTCTTTAATATTTTAATAAATAACAACATCAGCCCAACAAGAAATTAATGAATAGTATCATTAATAATGAGCTGGAGTCTTGTAGTGATGGGACAGATATTAAATTGAACCACTGTGGTGCTATCTCTAGAGACTTGGGTTATTTCCAGTGGCAAACAAGGCGTCTGAATGAAGCAACCACTGCTTTGTGCCAACAGCTTTTACAACAGGTTGGGAGTAATAAAAGAGGATTTTCTGCACGATAAAGTTAAGCCCTAGAAAATCTGCTGGTGTAGATCGGTGTGAAAAGTACTGCCAAACGTGATCCTTAATTAAACTTTAATTAAGATAAAGCTTTTATTTTTTTTCTCTTCCAAGAAAAGTAGCAGCCAAATGGGCCCTAGCTATTTTCTACCAAAATCTAACCTAAAATCATTTTGTAATATACCACGAAAATTATGCTCAAATAATATCAAGGTGTTGACTTAAATCCACCAAATGAGAATTTTATTAGGAATAGTTGAAATGGCATAATTGCCCACCAAAATAGTAAGAACATGTGCGCATATCTGGAGTTGTATGAACAACGAAGTTGTTCCCTGTCTCAATGTCTCACTTTCTATTATTTTCATATTTAAACCCACTTTAAAATTTTTCAATTTTGTTTCACAATACTGAGAATATTTTTACATTGAAAACAATGATATAGGTTATATAACTTTTCAATTAATCTTGAGTCTCAGATTAAATTCAGATTATATAAAATTGCTCATAAAATTAATAATTCTCATCAATTTAAAAAAACTGCTTCAGATACTGAAAAAATTCTTCAGTTTTCATTCCTCTAACTACATGATGTATTGCTGCTAGTTTTATTCATGTTAATAATTTTATTCTTGTATTTTTGTATACTGAGGTGGCATAATTTGGTTCTTGCTTCTCAGCAAAACTGTAATTGTGCAAAGAGATGTGTTATGCTGACAACCAAATATAATATTTGGAATAATAACAGTAACTATTTTATTCAAATATTTTACATGGAGTATTGAATGTTATTATTGTGGAGTTTCTATTTTCTACCTAACTAATTTTTTCTACATTGTAAAATCTTAAAATATATGATTTTAAAATTATTTTTATGGAAACTTAAAATTCCTTTTTAACACAAAAATCTACATTTGATATTTTAATAGAAGAAAAAATGGTTGCAAAGTATACACATTGCTGCAACGCTCTATGCTTTTTATTCACGTGTGACTATATGCTTTATTACATGGTGACAGATTTTTAAACAGTTTGCCTCTTTAGTAGACAATTTTCAGATTTATAAGAATTCTGATATTAAGTGGCTTGAATATAATGTATGTTAGTTTTATTATATCTTTGTAGTTTACCTCTGAATTTTTTATACAGTATAAAATTAATAGCTGCCACTTATTTAAGGAATGGTTTCCAGATATCATAAAGCTTAATTCCATAAATAGGAACAAGACTAATTCTATAACTAGGATATCAGTAAAGGGTATACAAGTTTTTAATCACTGGATGGCCTTTGCCCAGCATAGTTATGGAGCAATCTAAAACTAATGCCAAGCTGCCCCTAAGTAAACTTTGTAAAGCCGATTCATATTTTTGTTCTATCTTCTTCATTTTTCTTCTTTTTGGTATTGGGTCCACACAATCTCTAGAAAATTTTAGGAAATAAACATCCCTCCAGTTCTGAATAGTGGCAATTAGAAAGGATAAACTACCTAATTATCTCTAAAGGGAGCTATAATTTTGTGGTTAGTATTATGTCATTAAAAATAGTCTCAGACTCATGGAGCAGTTCGTCTTAGACAAGAACAATGGCTATAAGGCTCAAGGTGTTAAGTAAGTAGAATACCTTGTTAGTTCTCTCTGATATGCCTGTAAATAGTGAAAGGTGCTGTTGAGATCAAGGTGAGTCAATGACATGAGATGAAGAGCTAGGGCTCTTAAACTCAGCAAAAAGCCTTTTATTCATGGCCCTATGTATCCCACTTTGTTTGATTATAAATCAAGTTAATTATATCTCCTTTTTACAACAGGCATACACAGACCTTAAGTCAAATAAACATTTAAATTAGTTCTACTCTAGACAACTTTGAAACATTTCCAATGCACAAATTATATGATTTTGCTTGAGGAAGCTTAGTGTTTCAAACTGAGTTCCATCAAATGTTGTCAATAAACTTTTATTTGCCTCATAACTGAATTAATCTAGTTTATTAAAGGCAAAAAATTACAACTACAGGCTTCCCTGGTGGCACAGTGGTTGAGAGTCTGCCTGCCGATGCAGGGGATGCGGGTTCGTGCCCCGGTCTGGGAGGATACCACATGCCATGGATCGGCTGGGCCCGTAAGCCATGGCCGCTGAGCCTGCGCGTCCAGAGCCTGTGCTCCGCAACGGGAGAGGCCACAACAGTGAGAGGCCCACATACCACAAAAAAAA